>NW_028324225.1:6547384-6859846 GCF_054372755.1 Phalangium opilio | reverse complement strand
TTAATGGGAGAATATTTTGGAAAAGGTGGCAGTTAATTAATAGGAGGATATTTTGGAAAAGGTTTGCAGCTAATTAATGGGAGAATATTTTGGAAAAGGTGGCAGCTAATTAATTGGAGAATATTTTGGAAAAGGTGGCAGCTAACAGGAGAATATTTTGGAGAAGGTGGCAGCTAGTCAATATCAGAATATTTTGGAAAAGGTGGCAGCTAATTAAAAGGAGGATATTTTGGATAAGGTGGAAGGTAATTTATAGGAGTTCAAAAAACCCATCCCAACCAAACATTAAAACGCATTAACACACTAGACCACGAAACTGTTTGTTTGACAACCATTAAAATTCAAACCTAAAGCTGAAATCAATACTAATTAGAGCTCGGCATTATCCATCCGTTATCCGTAAATTAGTGAATAATCGATTATTTATAGATAAATGTTGTGGACATAATAATAATAATAATAATAATAATAATAATAATAATAATAATAATAATAATAATAATAATAATAATAATAATAATAATAATATTGGGCTTTATTCATCGGATATTCCCGTTCAGAAATTTTCTGGTTTACGAGGGAGTCCGCCTTTTAAATTACATAATGTACAATAGCTATTTTTGTTTCAAATAAATTTTCATTTGCTTTACAAAACATGGTTTAGATTCAATTTGTTTTATACCCACTGGTAAATTGTTCCATAGTGTTACGCCTCTAGTCTTTATTTGTTTTTGATTAAATTTATTAGAGGTATTCATCATGTATAAATTATATGAGCTGCCTCTAGTTTGATAGTTTTTAGGTCCATTTAGAGCGTAATCAAAGATATTTAATATATAATCAGGAGTATTTCCCTTTATGATATTAAAAATAAGTGTTGCAAGATGCAACTCATATCTGCATGCCACGTCCAACCAATTCAACTCAGACCTAGCGACAGTTGCGGATGAGCGTCGCCCTCTATGTAAGATTCGCCTCGCACAACTGTTTTGGAGGACTTGCAGTTGATTCATATATGACTTATTTCCATCAGCGTAGAAAATATTCATGTAGTCAAATAGGGGTTGAATTAGCGCACTATATAAGTTGCATGACGCTTTCTTTTCTAGAGCATTAAATAGGGGTTGTAATAGCCAGATTCTTTTTTTTTATTTTTTTACATGTGTAATCGATATGGGTTTTCCATGAAAAATCTTCGTCAATATACAATCCTAAATATTTAACCAGGGGGACTCTAATGATTCCTGTTTTGCCTAAAACTGAAATATCGCGGACTTCGAGTGCATGTTTGCGAGTTGGAGAAAAAATCATAAAGTTTGTTTTCGAAATATTGGTCGCTAAACCAATTTTAAATAATCCGTTACGAAGGGCTAGGAAATCCGTTTCTAGTTTGGAAATTAAGGCGGTTATATTACAATCTGAGGCAAGTAAAGTCTCGTCATCGGCATACTCCGACAAAAGAGATTCACCAACCGCCCGATGATTGTCTTTAGTATACAAATTAAAAAGCAAGGGGCCCAGAATGCTTCCTTGAGGAACTCCCGCCTTAATTTGGCTTAAAGGGGAGCTACATTCGTTAAGGCAGACTTGTTGGCTACGACTACATAAATATGAGGAGAGCCAGTCCGTGATGGTCTGGTCCATGTTGCAACCTTCCACGATTTTAATTAGTATCGCGTGGTTTACACAATCGAAGGCCTTGCTAAGATCTATAAATACTACCCCCACAAATTTGCCTTTCTCAAGTTCTTTAAGTATATTTTCGTGTAAGTTCAGGGTTCCAGTCAAGGTGGAATGGCCCGGGACAAAACCTGATTGTGTGGCATTAAATATCTTGTTGTCAATACTAAACCTCATTAATTGAGTATGTACACATTTTTCAATAATTTTGGACATGCTTGGTAATATGGAAATGCCTCTGTAGTTATTTGTTAATGTAGGGTCACCTGATTTAAATAATGGGATAACCTTAGCTATCTTCCATTGGTCGGGGTATATGCCAGATTTAAAGCTTAAGTTTATAATTTTTCTCAAAATTGGGGCTATTAAAATTGCTGCGCCCTTAAGAAGCGCGGTCGAGATCCCGTCAGTGCCTACGGCTCTACTGTTTGGCAACTTCTTTATTATTTCAAAAATTAGTGTATCAGTAACTTCTGTGAATTGAAGTCGAGGTCCGACATGTTGAAAAGAGTTGAATGTAGCTAGATCTATGTCCAAGAGAGCCTGGTTATTTATGAAGTGTCTATTAAATTGGTCTGCCATTAAGTTGTTATCTGTCTGTAGCTTTGCGTCTTTGTCTGATTTTAGGGCTGTAACCGTATGCTTTTTACTTTTAATAAAAGGTTTTAAGTTTTTCCAGGTAGTCTTTGGATTTGAGGCCTGGACTAGATGGTATCGAAAATAATCATTTTTAGCTTTGCGAATCATTGCTGTTACCTTATTTCTTAAGTTACGATAGCTGCATATTTTTGCGGGGTCTTTATATGATTTTTTTTTCTCCAAATCGCGTAGATGCATATTGTACTTTATTTCATTATTAAGCCATGGTGGGGACTTAACATATTTACGGTAATGGATGAATGGCATAAATTGGTCAACGTTTGTAATTAGTGTTTCAGTTAATTGTTTAGTAGCTTCGTTAACATCGTTGACTTGGATGTTATTTAAGTCCTGCTTAAGTGTTTCTATAAAATCGTCCATTTTTACTTGTCTGAAATTTCGAACCTTTGCAAGAATTTTTTGAGGTCTAGGACAGGATTTTTTCCGAATAACCAGAATAATATCGTGGTCCGAAGCACCATTTGGGATAGTTTTGACATACTTCGTATACTGGGGGTGAGAAGTGTAACAATGGTCTATTAACGTAGAACTTGTGAAAGTAATTCGCGTAGAGTCCTTAACTAACTGGGTGAGAGAGTTCAATGTTAATGCTAGTAGCTTGGTCTTTGCCGTTGCTGGTTTTTGTAGCAGGTCCGTGTTAAAGTCACCCAGAATAATTAACTCTTCAGTGGTATTTGAATGGATCTTCGACATCACTGTACCGATGTCTTCGAATGTGGTTTTATAATCGAGACTGGGGGGGGCAGTAACAACACATTATATTTAATGGCTTGGAGTTTTTCTCTAGTAGAGAACACCACAGAAATACCAATGATGACATGTCCGGTTGATGATGCTCAAGAAGAAGCTCACAGATGGTTAAATGATCTTTAAAATACAAGGCAATACCGCCTCCACGCTTATTTATCCTGTCTTTTCGAATTAAGTTATAGCCATGAATTGTAAAAAGGGTATCTGGCATTCCCGGTGATAGCCATGTTTCCGTAATTGCTAGAATATCTATATTATTAGTATATAAAATGTTAGCTACATCAGTAGTATGAGCTTTTAAACTACGTATGTTCACATGTGCGATATGTAAACCTTTAATACGATCTGGGGATGTATTGTCAACTGCATTGTTTATCAGTTGTCAATCACTAGGTTTCGTACTCTGTCTATCCCTATAACGTCGCACTCTTATGGGATTGGGCCAGTTACTTGGGTCTAGCATGATGTCATCACAGGTGGTAGCGCTTTCAACAATGAAGCTCTGGGTCCAATTTGTATTTTTGGACGATGGTATTATTTTTATGGAGTTTCCTATGCCAATATCAAGTAGATGTTCCCTAATGGTATCACATGTAAGTGTTTTATCACAGTTAGATATGAAATATTTCATTAGTGGGCTATTGGAGAGCGCTAAACACTCCTCAGATATGTTGTTTCCCCAGATTTTAGGGTTGTTTGTTGAGTTGCCAAGTAGAAAACACGAGACTCCTTGAGGCCAGAGCTTCGGCTGAAGGACATCACCAACAGCTGATGGGGTTCGTAAGATAAAGCAGTTGTAAGTGGCTGAATTTGACTGGGATTTAAAGGATGGTCTTATTCTAGTAACGACAAGACCTTGTGTGGTGAGATAGCTGGTAAGATCAGGTTCTGTGCTAGTTTTGGCACAGTTCCCTATGAAAAAGTCATTGACATTAAGGGACGGTTTAATTTTACATGTATTAAGTTTGTCTGCGGGCATTGCGCCTAAGCCCTTAGGCTCGGACTTCTTTTGTTGCCTTGATGGTAGATTAGGTAAAGGGTGAAAGTTTATGGCCCTTGGTATGGGGGCGGGCCTTGTTCTAGGGTTAAACCTAGTTGACGAAATATGGGAGAGGGCCTCTGTGGCTCGGGTCTGTTGATTAGACGGCATTACTAGTGGTACGTCTAATGATCCCGATGTTAGAACTTCAACAGCGCGGTTAGCTGGTAATGGAGGCGCATTTATAATGCTGAGTTCCGATATACTATCGGACGCAGGCGGTTTATTAAATGCGTGCAGTTGTCTCTCTAGTACAGCGAAGCTTTCTTGTAAGTTTGCTTGGTTTATTTCTACTTTCTTATCCACATCGTCAATAATCTTATGTTTCATTTGTTCTATGGTATTTACTAAGGTGTCGAAGGTAGAATTACAGGTAACTCGATGGGCCGAAAGTTGAGTTGAGACTTGGTTTATGGTTGCTAATTGTTTAAGCTCTTGTTGTACGCGTACTTTATCCTCCTGATGAGCCTTTCGAAGGGCTTGAATTTCTCCCAAAGTATTAGAGACGGTTAATTCTACTTCCTTAATCTTTGATGCTAAGCCTTTGCATTGGCAAGGTGTGTTGAATTTATTTTTACAGTCTTGACAAAGATATAATCTTTTCGCGTCAGTAGTCTTAATTTCAATACATATTATGTGATAAGTCTGTGAGCAAAATTCACACATTACCGTAGAAGTTCTGTTTGATTTCTCTTCCCTTCGATCGAATTTACATCCGGACCGCAAACAAAATTTCGCAACGCTCGTACTATTCCGTCGTCCGCTTGAAGGGCTGCCTTTGTCCATAGCGCGAAGTTTTGAAAGTGTTCAGAAAAACACAGTTTAAATAAATAAATATCGGTTTATAATTTAAACCTCGTTAAAATCCGTGATAAAACAAACTTTGGATCTATTAAGATCTACCGTAGTTGAAAAATAATTAAAAGCGTGAACTGGCAAGGCTTAAGGTATCAACGAGCGTAAAAACATGCGACCGTCCCCGACAAGAAGATCCACATCTACCTTTTACGATGCGATTTAATATACAACCTCTGTTGATAATTCTGGATTATGGATAAAATAACGTGGATAATGGATAGATAATGCCGAGCTCTAATACTTATACCTTCAACAATACGAAACAACGCTCAAGATATAAACGCTGTAATCAAAATGCGCTGAAACGAGAAATGGCTATAATTGCAAACGCGTTTATGAAAAAGCCGTTTTGGACAATGCTATTTTGATAACACGCCCAATCGATAACATACCGTCGTCGACACCCTTTCTTCTGTTGAACTTTCGGAATCTTCTTTCGTATTCTAACACAAGGTCCTGACGGATCTTCTAATTATAAAGAAAAATAAGTTCCTAAATACACACTCGAGAATAAAGACCAAAATATATGTGAAAGGGATACTGAAGTAACTAGGAAAACCTTTCGATTTTATAGGAATTAAAGAACATCCCAGGGCAACAGTGCACACTTTTGTTTTCAACATTTTTGGTTTTACCGTCTGTCGCAAGCACATAAACATTTTGCGGGTCAGATACGCGTCAGCATACCCGAAAGGGTGTCAAGTGAGAAAAACACTGATTTTTTTAATCCAAATTGGCGCTTTAAAAAACCACCATACCAAAATTCAACAATATCGGTTCAGAATTCTAGCTAAGTAAACGTATCAGAACACAGACTGTTACTATTTAAATTTATAATACTAGTATGGATATGAATAATGTAGGCAGAGTTTATGTTAAATATAAAGGAATAGCTAACTTCAACATATGCATTTTCTTAAAGACGATTAAGTTACTGGACCAAAATATAGAATGGTAATAGTTTAAAAAAGAAGCCATAATCGAGGATTTCTAGGTTATATCTTATTGATTCTGATACTTAATGGACCTTGGTGATTCATACCTGCAGCTCCTGTAACGTGCTATGATGAATAACAATCCGTATGCCAGAATATTTCAATATATCGTCCAAGTTATTTATGTTGCGATCAATGTCCACCATCAATTTGGTCGACAAGTGGGCTTTGAAGACTTCCAACAAAATGAAACAGCCAACAAAATAGGTGGCCAAAATAACCTTCTTGGCAGTTTCGAATTTTTTCGGGAAATTGTCAGAGATCCCAAACTGGTCGTAATCGCCATGAAATTGAACACGAAGAGAAAAAGAACGATAACCGTCCACACCTTTGAAAGACAATGCTTTTGGTAGACAAAGTCTCCCAAAGAAGAATATATTTACCAACCTTCGGGCGAAACACCTCAAAGATTCCACTAAGTGATATTTGGTAATCGGCTTCTTGGAAATGAGACAGCATGTTCGACTCGTAGAGCCACTTCGGGTAGGTAACAGTTCGATTATACTTCCCTAATATCTCCAGATCGTTAGATTGAACCATTGCCCCGCTAGGATAAACATCTCCATCCTAAATCGAATTTTATATGTTTGAAATTTTTCCTCGCGCAGATTCAACCGTTTTAACCCAAAAACGAAATTTACCGTCTTAAAAATATTATCGCTGGGAATATACGTCAAGTTAAACCTGCCAATAAATATTCAACGTTTATCTTAACCTAAAATAAGCTGGCAACCTTTTCAAAATTTACCGTCCTTTCGGATAACATAGGAATTCCACACTAAGCCTATCTCCTGGGTGATACTTTCCGATGTCAAGAACTTTCCTCTCAACGTCATAATCTTCCTAAAATAAGACTTAACAAATCATTTCTCAACTCGCCAATAAAGTAACTACAGCGCCTGGACCAGTTTTAAAAGCGGATTATTATTATTATTGACGCGTGAGCTACAAGATAAAGTCTGATTTCACGGGGAAGCCCTCAAAAAAGCGGTTTCCAGAAAACGCAGTTTACTCGTTACGACGTGCTCAGAGATGTCTGCTAGCCAAAACCTCTTAGCCATTTTCCAACATGGCGGCCAAACTATATCATGAATGGCTTCAATATTTTATTATGAGGTTCACACAGCTTTCATTATAATATCTATAACTTTTCATAATTTTTCAAAAACATGGTGAAATAAACTGTACCTAGCAATCATGGCGGCCATTTTCCAGTATGGCGAACAAACTATCAAACACAGAGCTGTGAAAATTTACTATGATGATCATGTGGTTAAATTCATAATATGCACCAATTTTCGTAATTTTTGAACAAGAATGTGGAATACATTGATGCTGGCATTCCCGACGGCCATTTTCCAAGATGGCGGCGAAAGCTCGCGCCCTACAGCAAGGGACTTTTATTATATTTTTTGTTGGGTCAAAAACAGCACATGTACCAATTTTCATCTTTATGTTCAAATGTTCTAGGTCTAGATTAAGTTTTTGGAAAAAGTGTAACATTGTTGCACCATTTCCAAAATATTACTAACCTAAGTCTAACTAAACGAATCAAAACCTAACCTGACCTAATAATATTTAGTTGAAATAATCAACTTTAACCTAACCAAAATATCAACCTAGTTCTTTTTGAGTTCATATAACCCAGCTGGGCAAGCTTACACCATAATTAACAACTTCGTGGCGGGCGAAGAAGATGTTGGTGATGCGGTGGCGGGCGAAGAAGATGTTGGCGATGCGGTGGCGGGCGAAGAAGATGTTGGCGATGCGGTGGCGGGCGAAGATGTTGGCGATGCGGTGGCAGGCAAAATGGGTGCTGGCGATGCGGTGGCAGATGAAATCGGTGCTGGCGAAATGGGTCTGGCGATGCGGTGGCAGGCGAAATGGGTGTTGGCGATCCGGTGGTAGGCAAAATGGGTGCTGGCGATCCGGTGGCAGGCAAAATGGAGGCTGGCGATCCGGTGGCAGGCAAAATGGAGGCTGGCGATCCGGTGGCAGGCAAAATGGAGGCTGGCGATCCGGTGGCAGGCAAAATGGAGGCTGGCGATCCGGTGGCAGGCAAAATGGAGGCTGGCGATCCGGTGGCAGGCGAAGAAGATGTTGGCGATCCGGTGGCAGGCGAAGAAGATGTTGGCGATCCGGTGGCAGGCGAAGAAGATGTTGGCGATCCGGTGGCAGGCGAAGATGATATTGGCGATCCGGTGGCAGGCGAAGAAGATGTTGGCGATCCGGTGGCAGGCGAAGAAGATGTTGGCGATCCGGTGGCAGGCGAAGAAGATGTTGGCGATCCGGTGGCAGGCGAAAAAGATGTTGGCGATCCGGTGGCAGACGAAGAGGGTGTTGGCGATCCGGTGGCAGACGAAGAGGGTGTTGGCGATCCGGTGGCAGGCGAAGAAGATATTGGCGATCCGGTGGCAGGCGAAGAAGATGTTGGCGATCCGGTGGCAGGCAAATTGGGTGCTGGATATTCGGTGCAAGACAAAATGGGTGCTGGATATTCGGTGGAAGACAAAATGGGTGCTGGCTATCCGGTGGCAGGCGATGTGGGTTCTCTCTTAAGTCTCCTTTTTGCCTCGCGCCGTTTCTCGCTGCCGTATCTCTTTTTTTTTGCTTGTTCACTTGCTGGTGGAGTTCTTCACCAGTTAATTTATTTGTTGGAATATTCAATAGTAACGTCATTGAAGAGAATTGGTGAGCATGTAATCATTCATTTTATAATTGAATTTGCGTCACTCGTTACTTGAAATTTTCCTTTACCGGGCCAAGGAAAATGGGGTACGGAGTCGTTTTGAAGAGTAGAAATCGTACCTAGCTGTGATGTGAACTCCCACAACGGGTGAACGGGGTGCGTTGAAAAAGTGTAGATCGCATACTAGTAAAACGTTTACACAAGTTATACGTTACCATAGAAACCAAACCTTTTGCCAGAACCCTGTAACTCGCGCCATCTAGTGCCGCGGTTTGGAGATATAATGATAAAATAGAAAAAAGGCTTAGTTTTGGCGGTTTTGGGTTTGGCAAGGTCTTCATCTGTCTTTGATTGAAAGTTTTTCCAACAAATTTTTAATGTGAAAATGGAAAACTATTGTGTGTACAAAAGTTGTAAAAACTACAACACGTCAGATGAGTCCCGTAGTCAAGGCATAAAATATTATCCAGTTCCAAAACCCAGGAAAAACTGTTTCAAATGTATGCGGTTGCTTATGGCTATAAACCGTGACGATATAAGAACTCATAATGATGGTAAGTCACATCATTATGCCTGCTCTATGCATTTTATTGGTGGGAATGGGCCCACAGGTGATTATCCTGATCCCTACAATGATAACCTGCAGGTAGGGAATTGTTTTAGTCTAAAATTGTAGTACTAAAATTACAATCATAACCATTTATGATAGGCGAACATTACTTTGGAAAGCAGTTCTTATTCAAATTCTCAGCAAGCCCAATGAATACGTAAGTTTCCTAATAGTTAACCTAGGTTGTGCATATTTTAACAGAGTTCAAATTTTTCAAGTTGTTCGAAATTCAGCTTCAGGTGACCATATCGTTGGCCTAGGCCTGCTATCTGAGAAGAATATTGGAACACCGTTAAATAAAACTGAGCCAATGGTAGAAAATGAAGAATCTTCTGAAAAAAGTACAGTTTGGGCTACAACTCCGCTGAGTGGAACAACTCCAGTTTTAGATCAACCTTCAAATTTCACAAATACAGAAACTGCATCATTTTTTAAAAATGAGCGCACTTCGGAATCAGAGTTCCTACACTTGAAATGGAAGTATATTCTCAGAAAAAACTAGCCCGAGAATATTTAAGTTATCAGATGGAAAACATAGATACATGTGATTGGTTCTAGGAAATTTTGCACGAATCTGAAGCCAATGTACATGATTTAAAATGCCTAAGATTTAGAAGAAGTGGAAATAGTTTATTTGTAGTTGAATTATCGAAAAATCTTACACCAAACATTTTTTTGCAATTCAAAAATTCCTGCCGATCATTTGGTTTTCTCGTCAAGTTCTGTAAAATTCAGCAACTCCATTACGTGTTTCAAAGATCTGCTGGATGTGTTACTTGAAATTGAAAATTGGCAAACTTGTCAAGGCATTGATGGAGAATTGCTTACGTGTTTAAAAGACAAAAATCTAAAGCCTGCATATGTTTGCATGGTAACCCAATCAATTCGATCCCAAAATTGTGAGAAATTATTTCTTAGCCAATTTTCAAGACTTTGCCGGTCTTGCCAGAAAACGAAGATTGTTTTAGAGAATCGAAAACGAAAAGTAAAATTCTTTGGAAAACGTGCCAATTTTCGTTACTTCACGGGAGAGCAGATGAAATACAGAGTTTAAATATTAAATAAAAAACAAGGCGTTTAAAAAAAAGGAATAATGTATTGGAATTGAAGGTAAAGAAGAGCTTTAAAAAGGACGCAATTTTTATGCCTGAAGAGGCAAGTCTTGATTTTGAAGTAATAATCAGAAAAAATCCATTTGAGAGCAAATCGGTTTTGCAAAAGTTATTGATGCGCGAACAATTGAAATTACTCCAAACCAAAAAATTCAGGCCAAGAAAATGGCATCCAGCAATAATACAGTGGTGTATTTCGATAAAAGCTAGGTTCCTTGTGCATACGAAGCCGTGCGTCAAGTAATTTCATTGCCTTCTCAGCGAACACTTAATAATTACTCTGTGGACCTAACTACAAAAAGTGGATTTAACGATGCCAATCTCTTGGAAATGAGAGGAAAAATTTATATAAAAAATTTGGACGAACACCAAAAGTGTTTCACGTTAATCCTTGACGAAATTCAAATAAAACAGGAATCAACAGCAGTACAGGAGAATTAATTGGAGCTGCAAATCTTGATGAATTCCGAAATAAAGTGATTGAATTACAAAATAACATTAAAGGAAAGGTTGAAATTGTAAACATAAACTTGGCAAACCACATTCTTCAGTTCATGGTCAGAGGACTGACGACCAATTTTAAGTATCCATTCGCGTTTTTTCCTTGTGGAAATCTACACGCAGAAGAGTTGTATTCCTTAATTTTGGGAGGGGATCGAGAATTTACAGGCAGCGGGATTTCGAATTCTCGCTGTGGTATGTGATAAAGCTTCCACGAATATGAAATTAATTAAAATTTGTACCCCAATCACAGAGTGGGGTATAAAACCCAAAATCCTTTCAATATCGTTGAACCCTTGTATTTCTTGTCGGATGTTTGTCACATAAAACTTTTAAAAATGGACTAAACAACAGTGGTAAAATGAAGAAACTCAAAGATGGTTCAGTTAAACCAATCAGACTATTTAAAAAAAATGGAAAACATTTCCTATGGCAGCATATAGTTGATGCTTATGAAATTGTTTCAAAGTCCTTGCTAAGGTTAGCGCCCAAGTTGACATACAATCATGTGTATCCTAATGCACACAGTTGTATGAGAGTAAAGCTTTCAACCCAAATCCTGAGCAGTACTACCGCCAACGCTGTCGAGCAATTGGTTGGAGATAAAGCGGAAGAGACTGTCAAGTTTTTAAGACTTTTTGACGCTTTTTTGACCTCTTGAATATTTCTAACACCTACGCATTCTTTGCAAAGAAGAAACCTGAATTAAAACCATTCAAGAACTTAACCGACAGGCCTTTTAAGGTGTTAAAGTACAAAAACTAACAAAATGTATAATTCCAGAAATTTTTAGAACTTTAAATTATTTCTAGTGGCTAGAGGATGATTTTCTCGGTTACTTAGACGAATGGGAATCTGAAGTAAGCAAAATGGAACTTGAAGAAGATTTCGACAACAATAAAATGGTACTTAGTAGGGAAGATCTAGAAGGCATAAGAATAACAGGTAAAATAAACTAGATTAATCCCAAACTGTTTAATAATTCTAACTCTCTTTAATTGTTTTAGTTTATTCAACTATAGAGATTGTAAAATTTTTGTTAGAAAAAGTATGTATTAACAGCGAATTTAAATCAGAATTTGGTTGAAAACTATTTTGGACGTCTGAGAGGATCTTGTGGTTCTAGGGAAAATCCCACTGTCAGTCAATATGGGCAAGGGGCTAAAAGACTTAAACTCGGAAAACTTAAAAATGGAAATTGCACGCCAACCCAGAAAAAACGGTGTAACCGAAAAACAATTGCTCGTAAGAAACTCCAAGAAGAGCCACAAGATGTTGCACAAACCCATCATAAATCAGAAAATTTATCGGAGATATAAATAAATAAATACATCCATCAATCAATCAAGTTTGCTTTACTCTTAGTGAAAGGCTTGTTTAAATTTCTATGGGTTGGAGCTTTAAGCTCTTTCCGTATACCGCTGCTAGTTAAACTGTCCTTTTTTGCATTCTGGTATACATTTTTTTTGCTTCTCGTTAATCCCTTCAAGTGAAAGTTAATAAGAATACTAAAACATTTTTTCCTGGCTGATTTCAAATTTTCCTTCTCATTTCCCCATAGTTTTCCCAATTTTTCATTATAAATATATCTTCCTCTAAAAAGTCAATGATCTTAGCATTTCTATTTTCATTGTCTCTTAAAGGTGCATCAGACTGCACAAACGGAACTACCTTATCACAGGTATATTTAAAAAAAATATATGCTAGTTTTGACAAATATAACAACCCTCCTCTATCTTGAGTTGCAGTCCACTGGTGATATGCTTCGGTTGCATCACTCTTCTTAACTAAGCAGTTTCTTGAAAATTTTGGGGATTCCGTAGAGGCCAATTAATTGGTTCACTGTGTACGAGCCAATTTTTTTTCCAAATAATTAGAAAATAAAGTTCATTGAAAAGACGTTGAGCAAAAATTGAAGTCAATACACCCTGATCCTTTGGTCCTAGCATCCTAAATGGCTCCATATGTAAAAAAGACTTTTTTAACTCGTCGGCAAATTCTCCGTTTGTAAAAAGCCCGTGTCTTTTACTGTAAAATTTTCTTTATGTAAAAGCCCCGGTTTGTCATCCATAACTGATAAAAAGTCGAATCCTTCTTCTGAAAGCTCTGTAATTTTACTTTTCTTGATTTCTTCTAAAGCGTCCTAACACGAGAGATATTATTTTTAATTGGGAGCTAACATTATAACATGGCACTAAGAACTTACAACAATTGGCTTCGGCCTCCCAACAAAAGTCACCTTTTGTAAATCTGAAGAACTACAAAGCATCGCCCCTAGATTTTCTTTTGAGTACTTTTCATCAAGTTTAATGCCTGAAAAAATAAAAAAAAATATTATATTAGCACGCGCTTTATACAAATTTGTCAATAGATAGTTGGGTACTCGCAAGCTGGCTCCCAAGTTTTGTAAATATTCACTTACCTTCTTCAATCTTTTTTCGTTGGGCCTTTGTGGGTTTCTTTGAATTGTATTTTTTGATATAATTATGATCTACCGAAATATCCTTAACTACGCTTTTATTCTTGATTTTATAAAAGAGAAATCGCGTCTACATCTCTACTGGTAAGAAAAATGCACGTGTTTTTGAGGGGGTAAGAGTGACTTTAAGAGAGTTAGGGGAAGACTTTGATTGTAACAGCGAAGGTACACTCGTAATGGTCTTGGTGGTGGTACGCGGTAAATTAGGCATGGTTGCAGATCATTAGTAAACTAAGAAGCACAGGTAGCACGTAGAAAACACACTTTTAAGTTTTTGCATGGCTTCCTATGTATAGCTATATTCACATGGTTACCCTTTCATAATAAAATCAGATTGAATCTACTCCGGTTTTGATTATTTCACGTCAACAGGGCCGGATTAAGGACTATAGAGTAATTTCGGTTGAGAGAGGGAGTGAACTGTGTATCCCCTACGTTAGGGGCAACTTTGTACTAGAGAATACTATTTGCCCCCGAAAGGGAAGGGGAGGGGGGATATCACTAAGGTAAGAGATAGAGGGTTATGACGTTGCCGTATATGGGAAAGAAATTACTCTATAGAGGCCCTAAGCTATAAAAAATATTTGAGGCCCTTGTCTACACAAAGTGAAAAATACATAGCGTTTATTGACAAAATTCTTCCAAACATACAAACAATTTACTGAATTTTTAATATTAGAACATTTTTTCCCTCGATTTTTCAATTGCCAAAGTTGTCAATAACATCATCTGTGACGAGGTTTAGTAATCCTTGAAATAACTCGATCACTACTAAGATGAAATCGCGACTCTGGATATAAATGAAGAAACAAAGTTGAATCAAAAAGATCTTTAATGGATTTCGTGTTTCCTCTTACAGCGTTAAGAACGTACTGTCCTTTCTTTACTCTCTCTCCTCTGCCCCGGGGTCCCGTTCTCCAACCACGTCATTGGAAATCCCCGGACAGGGAAGGGTTTAAAAGTAATAAACAACGTTATCATGGAAAAGTACGGGAATAGGTAGTTTTCCATGACACTATCCAATATCCTTGCTACACATCAAATGGCAAAGATCTGAGTTTGTCTGATTCTATGCTTAGAATGCTTAATTCGGTAAGTTTGGATTGTCCCATAGTGGTTCTCTGTTCGTTTTTAATTCGTTTAAGTTTGGAAAAGGATCTTTGTCTCCTGAACAATTTCTTCCTATTATACACAAAAATAAACGTAAAATGGATTCTACTGCTGTGAAAGCAGGTTTTATTTTATGTTCAATAATGATCTTATAAAGTTCTCGAAAGGCATCTTGGCTTCCAGAATTAATTGTTTCTTGATAGTGATCTTTAACATATATATGGAAATGTTTTAATTCACCGATTAATCGATCGTCGATATCCTCGGTATAGGTTTCCATTAGTCGATTGACGCCCTCTGAAAGATCATTATCTGAGATGCCTCAAGTTACTAGAAAGGAAAACAATCCTGCTACTTCTTGGTAAGCCAGTGCTCTTTTTGTTTCAAGAGCATCCATGATGGGAATAAAACTTTTAATTCGAAACTTATCTCTTGGAGAAAGTTCATTATCAGCGTCAACCGTTTTACTATCGCCAAAATGCTTTTTTTCTTTATCTTCCTTTTAGTAGTAGTCTTGTAGTCCTTATCCGGTAACTTGTGCTTTGCTTTACCTTCTATTTCATCAAAACATCCTCTTGTGTCCTTTAAAAACGAAATGATACTAGCGTGCATTTATGCGCAAGTACTTAATGAGATTTTCGGGTCTTGAATCGCTTTACTAGTTTTTCTAAACCGGTCTAAAACGCGATCCCAAAAAATAAGCATGAACATGAATTCGAGTTCTTCCATTTTTTCTTCAATAGCTCCCGCTTCTCTCCTCGTATCCCCCTTTTCCTCAGTATCATCGTGTAAGTTTTGCAGAGCCAAAATAAACTTATTGTAGCCTTCTAATACGGCTGACGTTGATTTTGAATGAGCCTCCCATCTTGTGTCCGATAGTCTTTTCGGTACTTTGGATTTTGGGTCAAATAAAGATATAAGTACCTTCCAACGTTTTGTTGAAGCAGAAAAAAAAGTGTAAATCTGTTGTACAATTCCAAAAAAATGTTACTGCATCTAAGCAACAGTAAACGGCTGCTTGCCCAAGAAGATTCAATGAATGGCCAGCGCAGGGAACATGAGTTGCGTATTTGTTCACATCGATGATTCTACTTTGCATCCCTTCAAATTTTCCAGACAAGTTGGCTGCGTTGTCGTAGGATTGCCCTCTGCATTTGATAAAATCTATCTGGCATTCATTAATTAGGTATTCAATAACCTGATTGGCCATGGCTTCACCGGTATGCCCTTCAAGCTTGAGAAACGTTAAAAAACGTTCGGTAGGATGCGGATCATCATGGGTCACATACCGAAGAATAACGGTCTGTTGATCAACGTGTGAAAGATCTGGTGTTGAATCCACAGAAATACTGAAGTAACCTGCTTTTCTTAAATCGTCCAATATTGATTTTCGTACTTTTTTCGCCATTAGTTTAATTATTTCATCACATATCGTTTTTGATAAATACGATGGGTTTCCTGTTCCACGATTTCCATACTTTTCTATGTGACCTGCTATAAAAGGGTCAAACTTCGCAATAAGTTCCACAGATGCAAGGTAATTTCCGTTATGTAGGGAACCAAATTTTTCATCATCTCCTCTAAAAGCTAATCCACGCTCCGCTAAAGAATATATGACAGCCTCTACTCGTTCAAGTACACTTCTCCAGTATTTTTGTTCAACTTTTATTTCTTGCATCAAACTTGAATTTAAAGATGTGCCACGCTTTCTCGATAGATATATTATTAACGCCCTTCTATGATCTTCCGAGTTTTCATGTCCTTGGATTAGTAATGTATTGCGCCAGTCACTAAACCCTTTTGTGAATGCAGTCTCTGAGGTTGAAAACATCTTACATACAAAACAGAAGACACATCCAGTAGCTGGTGAATAAACTAGCCATTCTCTTTCATATTTTTCGCCTTTAGCTTTCGTTGATTGAAAGACGCTTTTTGTGCAAAACCTCGATTGGTTTTTATATTTCTTTTGGAATTAGTAAAGGGTTTATCCCAGTTTTGGCATTCTGATACTCCTTTTTCTACCCAAAATTGAATTTCACTTTCCGTTATTTTTTGACCCCAAAAACCAAGGTCATTAGACCGAGGATGAGAATTAACTTGCGCCTCCGAAGAGTGAAAAGATGAAGGTATTGGTTGGATTTCATGAGGCTTATTAGTAACTTCTTCAACAACATTATTATCGGCTGTATGGTCCAAAATTACTTCAATTGCAACATCTTTTACTTCAATTGCAACATCTTTTACTTCTGGCAAATTTCGCTGATCATCCCTTGTATCATCTTTTATTTGTGGCGAGTTTTGCTGATCCCCAGATAAGGTTTTTTTGAAAAACCGGTCGACTTTTGTAAAGGCGTTAATTTGAGCATCGAGAACTTGCTTCTTTTTTCTCTTTTGAGATCCGCTCTCAAAACTTCTCTTCATAATGGAAATACCCACTAATAAACAGTCTACTTATAATTTTTTATGTAAGGCCTAAGAAACTTAGCTGTGTTGAAAGGTATTGTACACAAATTCTAGAGAAAAATTTATTCCTCCATAAATACTAGCCACTCGCCTACGCTCGCACGCGGTACGCCGCCTTCCCGCCTATTACTCGAGTCTCAACGCGTTTCCCCCTCAGCTCAGCGGAATTTCCAACCCTCGCTGCCACAGACATCACGTGCAGTGACATATAATATTTTTCTCTTCTAAGCCTGAGCGCGAAGGGGGAGCGCAACAGTTTTTAAGGCTGCTAAAACCCTTCGCTTTTCCTCAACCCACTTCGTGAGAGAGACTCATTCGTACAACACTATTATAACATGATAATTGTAAAATCCGCAAGCGACATAAGGTTTTTTTTTAACAATAGAGGCTCTAGAGGGCAGTGTCACTCGTGTCGAATTTGAAACATTTCATATCCAAAACCGATCGCCGAAATATTTTTTGATTTGAGAACGGTATGCTTCGGGAAGAGAATCGCGGTAAATCAGAGAGATAGTATGGTGCGGTTGGTCAGCGATGTATAAAATTTTGGGTTGCGGAACGCGACCCTTATGGGAATTTCGAGGTCGTCCTTGAGATGCTGAGGCCCTTTACAGGGCGAGGCCCTAAGCTGAAGCTTAGTTAGCTTGTTCGGTAATCCGGCACTGCACGTCAATGAACTAAAAAATATGCACGTGGCTTCACCATATTATAGGTGGCTTTTTTCCCCCTTTCTGAACGATTAGGGTTTTCTTTCCAAGTCGCAAAAGCATCAATTTTAAAAGATGACCAAGGCTTAGCGACGTCTTGATTTTTCTTAATATTGCAACGAAAGTCTACTTTGTTTATACGCGATACTATTTACTTTTACAGTCACACGTTAGTTAAATGAATTACACAAATTAATAACAAACTATATCTCATTATTAATAATTACTCTGAGATAAAACTGGAACAAAATCGTCCAACGACAAGCGGGAGGCACTTACTTTATTTACTACATGGTCATCCATACCAAGAGTAGGAGGAAAAAAACCTCCTACAATTCCGTACCGAAAAGCGCGATCGTCACGAACGGATTGAGAGGCGCGCTTAGAATTGCTACTTTTGGGATCTCTTCAAAATCTTCGTTACGATCCGATCGGTAGGCCGTTCGGTAGCTTAAACGAACGCCTCAGAATAGCACCCCAGGCTGGTCATATTTTCTTCATTTATTACTATTTGTTCTTATAATCCTTAGTTTTAAAATAAAAATTTAGAAAATGTTTGAATCTAGTGTTCATTTTAAGTAGGCCTTAAATTGTTTTAAGTTAATGTAATTTTCACTTTGAGTTCCCGGCATTTTTTGTATTTAAATTCCACCAGGAAAACCCAAAGTACGAGTTTTTCGGGGAAAGACTCGTAAATCCGCCAAAGTGCGGGTTTTTTCGGTCGAATGGGATTGGGTTTGGTTGATTGGGATTCAGCGCAATGCTACTGAAGCTCCAATAAGAAGCAGGCAAGATGGGTTGAAATGTGGGCTATTTTGTGAAAGTTTGAGGACGATAAAGGATTCATTTAGTTTCGTAGTCAAAATTTTTATTTTGCGGCCCCTAGTTCAGTAATGATTGTAGGACATAATCCCCCATCATAGTCAAAAAAGGACATAATCCCGTTACATATGGAACAAAATCCCCCGGGATACAATCCTCCGAATGGATGTCGATGACAAAATACCCCCAGCCACAGGAAATATTTCCCCCAAAATGTGTTTTCAACAAAATACCCCAAACCCTAGTTTAAATCAATATGAAGGTTTATAAGGAAAGATAACATAAATAGATGTTCAATCACTCCCCATTTTCACCAATGACACTAAAATGATTACAAGTGCTACCAATTTGGTGGAATTTTACTTTTTCTAACTCTCCCAACCAGCAGTGGTTTCTGACTAAATTACACCACGGGGAGTTAGAAAATAATAGTGAAAAAATTCTAACTCCCCCAAGTTGGTCCCCGCAAGTAGATCAAAAACCTACGAATTTCGAAATTTCATGTATTTACCGCCACCAGGAGTTCATCACACAGGGGGTTATGAGACTGCTACGCGACTGACAATTTAAATTTTAAACACCCGCTAGAACATTTACAATTCTCATACCATTTGAGAAAAATGATTTGAGAAAGCTCTATTTTATTAAGAGTTTAAAAATAAGAAACATTATTGTTCAATAAGGCGTAATGTTATTTCGAAAGTAAATGAAGACAAACAACAATATTTTGGAAAAAGGGTCACATTGTATCCAAAATATTACCGACCTAACTCTAACCTAATCAAACAAAACTTAACCCAACCTTAACTAACCATATCTATTCTAATCTAACCAAACTCATATAATTTTTTAATAAAATTAAAATATTGTCAATCTGAAAGGCAATATTGAATGTCAATGACACCACCCATTAACATTTCCAAATCAAAACTTTTTCATATTTGCAAATTTTCAATATTATTTACGCCCAGAGCTCATTATTGCTACGTAAACCTTTTTTTCTGAAAATGAATGAGAGTGGACCAAATAATTACAAATAAGTCAAACCAAATTTTAATGTTATTTACATATCTTCGGGGACTCAAGCCCACCATCCTCACTCCGCTGTTTAACGCCTTATCCATTACACAATCAGATCGCTGAAGCAGCTAGTATTTTAGATTATATATTGCTTTTTATTTTGACTATGTTGGGGGATTATTACCGGGGGATTTTGTCTAGAGAGTGGGGTAGAGACGAGTCGGGCTCCCAGATGTTATCGGGGTTTTCCGACCAGACCCGACCCGGGCCCGTTTTGGGTCGGGTCTGGCACAAAAAAAAATCGGGCCGGATTTTTATATTTTTTAGAAGAAATGAGGGTCGGATTTTTTAGGAAAAAAACGGGTCGGGTTGGGTTTTTCTATTAAAAACAAGAGGCCTGGCCCGATTTCATATGAACTACGCGCGATAATCAAAACTGGGACAATTTCGAGAAAACGGGACTTTTTAGTGTCCCGAGGCATTCTTCGGGGACACCGGGACAAAGTTTAAAAAAACGCGACTGTCCCGGCGAAAACGGGACGTATGGTCACTTTTTCATACCCCATGTTATCTCTATGGCAAATTCATACCCATCCCGTTCTCTTATTTACATACTACTTTATTCCATTTTCTTTAATTTGAAATATATTTTTTTAAACAATTGCAATGAAGTGTAGAATTACTTTTCTCACTCATGTAGGAAAAATTCTTAAATTTACCATATGGGCTGCATGTGCCTACAATTATTTAAAACATTTTCACAACATAGTAATAAAGCCATAGCCCTCACTCGTTGGTTTTCACATTGTCAAAGAAATAGTTTATTTTGAATACAGATTCTCTACCTGAATAGTACACTTCACTACTGATTCTATGAAAGTTTTGTGTTGCGTTGGCTAACAATTGGCGAGACTAACCTCCATGGTATTCAACAAAACCCATTTGTGGTTCAGAAGATTGTTGAATTAGCTATAATGCTATAGTTTGCTTTTGCTGTATGCTTATTGCTCGGGCTTCTGTACCCGGAGAACAGTATTTTCGGAAATATCGGGTGCCGAAGTTTAGAGCGAAAATGGGGGTCAAAGGTTTTAACGCGACTACCGTATCTCGATTTTCTGTACCGGAAGAACCTCTAACCCTCGATTTTCTGTACCAGTAAAACCGAATTTTTTAGACGACTCGCTTCTCTACTGTCGCGAGCATGATTGTGTAACAATGGCCTTAAATATTTTTCTAGAATGTCCCAAACCGTTACGTGCGAAGTAACGAAAACCCCATGCGGACAGTAGCGCCCGATCTTGCAAGCTAGCAAAGCGAAGACGCGCCAGTCTAGACAAGCCTATTAAGAATAAATTACCATCCATACAAAAGTAGATTCCGCACGTTGTGTTAATCACCGGGTTAACAGGTTTATTTTTTGCCGTATGTAGGCCTATACACCCTCGTTATAGCCGAGCTGGGCATCGAAAATAAAGAATAGATATAGGCCTAATAAATATAATAATAAAAGGCACCACTATATTTGGTGACAATAATTATAATTCGTACGACTTTATACAGAAAAAACAAAAATAAAATAAAAAAAATAACAATTTCTTAACGCAAATGATACAGTAATAATAATGATATTTATACGTCATTCGACGATCCTCCTTCACCCCTCCATGGGGGAGAAGAGCTGGTGTTTCTCGATTGCTTCCCAGTCAGCGCAGAATGGGGACAGCCAAATTAACGAAAACATAATGAAATTAATAAAGAAGTAAATTATCTGAAATTTCCATGTGAATTATACCTAGTGATCCGCAGTGTAGCACTTCCCCCTATAGCGCCACTCCTTCCCTTTCTTCAACTATTCATAAGAGATATGAAAACATTTTAACTGATGTAATAGGCACAATGCCAACGTTTCCGAGGGACCCCCTTTACGCTAACTTACTTTGGCTTTCTCCCAAGAAAAAAGGGGGATCTTGGGTCGCCTCTCTGGCCTCATTTTCACCAACTCCTCACGCCACGTGAGGACCCTCCTCCTCTTGGGGCTGGGGCTGGAGCAGGGGCTGGGGGTTGGCCAGGGGACGGTGCTCGCCATGGAGCTGGGGCTGGGGGTTGGCCAGAGGACGGTGCTGTCCGATAAATTCTGAAAGGTTAAATACGAATATACTTTTAACTTAAAGCAGTTTCAAAAATAGGAACATGCCCGCTATCCGCGAGTTCAAAAATATTACAAGCCTTACCCTTTTGGTAATACGAATCCCCCTTCCCGTGACGACTTACTCTTGTCCCTCACTCAATTTACCAACGTTTTTGAGTTAACTCGATGTTAAAACTCGCGAATTTCTTGAGAGTACCAGCAAAAGCGGTTAATTTGTTCTGGTTTAGAAGATTGCATCTAATTTTAAGCTATAAAGTCCGTTTATAGAATACTAAAAATTAGGGAAAATCAGTTGAACCACGTGGACGTTACTCGATAAAGAAGGATTCTGGCCTACTACAAACTCAAAATCATCTTAAAGTGGATTATTTTTACTTTATACCACCGTATTTTCCATGAATGGACTAGGTTCGACGAAGGCCTTTAAACTTCTTTGGAATTGGTTTTTTAAATATAATAAGTACTTTAGTGGTACATCAGGTGGGACAACAAAAGCATCAGGAATTTTTAAAAAGCTATGAATAGCAACACCAAAACCTAAAATGGCAGTCTTTCTTGGTACATTAAGAACTAAATTTCCTACAGTGTCTGTTAAATTAAATAAAAGACTTTTGGTTTTCAGCAGGTCTTTTTTGAGATCTTAAGGTTGTACCGCCGAATTGGCGCTTTGAAGTTTGAAACCCTTAGCCATGGGATTTCTCGAATTCAAAACATCAAAAAGACTAAAAGCAAATAACAGAAGTAAAGTTGCGAATGTCGATAGGAATAATCATTAGTCAAATACAATCAAATCGTCTCTATAAATTGTATTTTTGGCCCACATCCCTGAAATACAGGATCACCCGCTTCCTTTAGGAACTTCATGCTTTTTCTTACAGAATTTCTCAGTACTTGAGCAGCCAATATCACTTTCATCTTTTGGGTTTTAAATTTGATGTGGAATTTTGTTAGCTTGTTGGCTAATTTCAAACCTTCATGTTGCTGATACTATGAAGAGTAGAAACATACTTCCAGTAAAAGCCTAATAATCAGCAGGTATCAATCAATACAGTGCTTAATACGCTTCTAGATAACTATACTTCGCCAGTTCGTGTGTCCAGCAGCATACCAAAGTGTTCCCATAAATTTCTGAAGAGTTTTAACATGTGGCATGCATCAAGAACAAAATTAACCCGTTCTTCATTATCAGCTGAAATTGATTTTTGGTCAATGACATATATATTTCAAGCACATCAAATATTTAAACTAATAACCTGGATTAGAGAAATCGCACTGGATTAAATCCTCAGTAATAACAACAACGAGTGAGTTTGCCATTGTAATGTTGCTTCGCAAGCCATCACAAAATAAAGCAATGCACTTGGTACCAGTATTTTTTATTTTGAAGAAACATTCGGTGACTAGATTTTTGAGAAGCCAGCCTACAGTTCAATTTACAAGAAATATCCTAGTGGAACTTTCCAATGTCCATTGACAGCTGTTGCCATAAACACAAGTGCTGACGTTGCAACAACATTGTTATCTTCGGCATTATTGTCTAGTCCAAGGTTGACGTAGCCAGCGAATTCCTTGCCTGTCTATTCAGTGTGTTTCATCAAAGAGGAGAAGCAAGGCTATTAACACTGGGTATTCTGATTTCTCAACCTCTTGTTTTATATAGGCGAAACTTTCTGCGGTAAAGCCAGGATTGCCACCAATTTTGCTAGTCCATTCTCTAAGTGTGTTTGGATGAGGCGAGCAGAAATGTTTTCGAAGAAAGTCGTATGCCTTTGGTGAATGGAAATCAAGCGTCATGGCAAAGCTTCTAATTAGATTCGAATGTTGTTGTTTCTTTCGATTTTTGAGTCCAGACTGTCGTAGTTGAGAAAAAAAGCTGTACCGCTGTTGGGCCATACTCCTCATAAATATCTGTGGCGTTTTCTTCGAGTAAAAGTTTTTGCTTTTTCATTTGTACTAAAGTATATTTTAGGTTGCCAAATTTCATGTCTAAACGTTTCCTGGTCTTTTTAATTATCTTAAGTTTGCTACGGAGTGTTTAACCTGTAATTTTTAGTTTTTTTAATTTCGCTTGTTGATTTAAGATCTTTGAAATTCACAGGTGTTTGGCTCGATTTCTGGAGGATTATGCTCATGAGCAAAAGTCAAAATCACACTATGCCCTCTTGAAGTTAATACCTCTGAAGCTGGTGGTTTAAGGATTACTGCTGTATTGTCAATGGATTCTTCATGGCCATTATCACCTACGAGTTTATCGTGGACATCCAAACCGGCATCTTCGTCTTTATGAACCACAAAGGCATCAACAACTTCTTCATGGATCAAGAAATTCCTGTTTTCTATTTCTTCAACACTAGATTTGCGCAGCATGGAGTATGTTTGGAAGTTATTGAAAATGTTAAAAATGTGGTATAAAGGTGAAAATAAAGTTATTTCATACATGATCTTCCATTATATGTTGTTTTAATATTTTCCAACGACTGATGGTTAGCAAAGTCCTTAATTCATTCAGTGACATCCATAAGAATAACAGGTTGTACTAAATTTTCACGAATTGTTTCAATGCCATTGCGAATTCCGAGTCGGTACGACACACTGTTTTATCTACGAGTGATGAAGATGAAGCGGAACATGATGGCAATTCTACCTCATTGCAACTATAAGTTTTCTATAACACACGTTACTAATCACATATCGAAGTGGATGTGTAAATATTAGAAACACAAAAAATACTTTAGTTCCAGTTTTATTAAATTCTAAAAACGTCGTCTATAATTTCAATCAATGTATAATCTGTTCTAAACATTTCCACGAAAACCGAATGAATTGCGTTTTTCTTTAGAGTTTTGAGCTTGGACGAGATCTGATAATGGCTTTTGTTAGAGTGAGTTTCAAATACGAAGTGATTTTTTTCCCGGGATGGAAATTCGACCGATTTATCGCGACGAGCCACTTCGTGCATAATGAAGGGTTAGATACTGGAAACCTTTTAATACAAGTTAACTCGGGCATTAAACCGATATAACAAAAAGTTTGACCAATTATCGGATCAATATACCTATGAAATGCAATCCTATGTGTGGTAGACCGATTGCTACACTTTCGAACTGCGCAAGATTTTACCATTTTCATAATTTGTATTTAATTATTTAGATATTGATTAAACATTTGATACGAAAACAGTTTAAGTTTCTTTATTTTTCCACTTTTATTCAAACGTAATAAATTTACGAAAGCTTTACATCGAGTTAAAAATTATAATGCGACTTTTCTATATTTGAAAATTTTAAATTCGCATTTCCCGTGAATTTTCAAGCGCCGGCGCGAAACAAAAATATTAAGTTTGCGATAGATGGCGTTAGTAGTTTCTCGAGGATGTGGGGAATTGGAATTAAAAACTTGAAGGAGAGAGTAATGGAGTGGAAACCCCCATACCTCAAGCGTTGCCTTTGTACCCCCACCTACGGCACCATAGTCCTCCCATAATCCCCAGCGGTTAGGTAGGGTCGTGCCGGACGAAATTGTAAAGGACGCTCCCTCTATCTCAAAAATAGAAGCTAGTTCTCATTCAAATAAAATGGTGCCACGCGGCAGCACTTAGCAATCGCCTACGGAAGGGTAGGGGCGTGCGCGAGGTACACTGGGAGAGATATGGTGCCGCAGGTCGCCCATCATCATTTCCAATCCATCTGACTCCCTTATCCCTGTTAAAAACGAGTTAATAGTGAGTCTACTCTTTTATATGTCTATGGATTTTAAATAGCTGGACTAAAGATGGTCTGACTCCGGTCGGGCACTATTAGCCCGTTAAAAATAGAGTCTCAAAATTTAATTAATTTTAAATGAAGTTCATTAAAACACTAAATGTCGCAAATAGTATAAATATATTTTTTATTAAAACCAGAATTTAATTTCTTACTAATGTACAATAAGTGTAATGCTTTTTCTAGTAATGTGTCTTATCCCTTCTATAATACCCCTGCTTTGGAGAGAGGTTGGTAAAATCGTCTTTCCACGTTTCTCGCCTCTCGGCGTTACTCAGCTATTTTCAGTTCCTCTCAGAGGCTCCGTGAAGGAGGTTCTATTATTTCGAGGAACGCCGAGCAAGGTGGTAGTTGGTTCTGACTGTGCCACTTACCATGGTTGAAATCGGTTTATATATCTAATGAAAGTGAGGTTAGTTTAATTAAATTGAATTGAAGTGAAAGTTAAACGTTCCGAGAGAAGTGCGGACTTCTCTGAGAAGCCTTAATGCGCTCTCGGAACGAAAGTATAGCTTTCGCAGTTAAAACGGAAGCCTTTGTTAGTCGAATAAGTCAAAATGATGTGTAAACGTACCAACTGCTGTAGGAAAGAAAAGGAGGCAGTAAAACAAGGGAAGTTATTTTCGAAAGAAGAGCTTAAACCATTGATGTGATAAGTTTTTAAATATTTCAATATCGTGGTGTGTTGAGAGTGGCTTTGTAACCCACTTCTGTTACTTTGCTTGAAAAATGTAAATTGTGATTTGAAATGTTTCATGGCAAGGTTTCGTAACAACTGATTTGAAAACTCTTTTGTGGAGTTTGAAAACAATTTGTTCTTGAGATATGAAAATTTTTATATTGTAAATAACTAGGAGTTTAATCTAGTCTTTAGTTTTGGAAATATCTTGTATTCTGAAAAGGTTTTCCTAAGTGGATATGTCTGGGATTTGAAACCTGTGTTTGGTTTTAAAGTCTCGGATTTTCTGGGCATAGTGACTTTATTGGTAGGAAATACCAGGGAATTGAAACCTGCTTTCAGGGATTTGAAACTTGGTTTTTGGAGATTTGAGATATCAGGGATTTGAAACTTGGTTTTTTTTGTAGATTTGAGATATCAGGGATTTGAAACTTGGTTTTTTTTGTAGATTTGAGATATCAGGGATTTGAAACTTGGTTTTTTCGTAGATTTGAGATATCAGGGATTTGAAACTTGATTTTTTTGTCGATTTGAGATATCAGGGATTTGAAATCCGGTTTTTTGGGTAATTAGGAATATCAGGGATTTTAAACCCGGTCATTTTGGGAGAGGAATATGAAAGATTAGAAACCCGGTCATTTTGGGAGAGGAATATGAAAGATTAGAAACCCGGTCATTTTGGGAGAGGAATATGAAAGATTAGAAACCCGGTATTTTTGGGAGACATGGAATATGAAAGATTTGAAACCCTGTCTTTTTGGGAGACTTGGAATATGAAAGATTTAAACCCGGTATTTTTGGGAGACATGGAATATGAAAGATTTGAAACCCGGTCTTTTTGGGAGACTGGGAATATGAAAGATTTGAAACCCGGTCTTTTTGGGAGACATGGAATATGAAAGATTTGAAACCCGGTCTTTTTGGGAGCCTGGGAATATAAAAGATTAGAAACCCGGTCTTTTTGGGAGACTGGGAATATGAAAGATTTGAAACCCGGTCTTTTTGGGAGACTGGGAATATGAAAGTTTGTAAACCCAGTCTTTTTGGGAGACTGGGAATATGAAAGATTAGAAACCCGGTCTTTTTGGGAGACTGGGAATATGAAAGATTTTAAACCCGGTCTTTTTGGGAGACTAGGAATATGAAGGATTTGAAACCCGGTCTTTTTGGGGGACTGGGAATATGAAAGATTTGAAACCCGGTCTTTTTGGGGGACTGGGAATATGAAAGATTTGAAACCCGGTCTTTTTGGGAGACACGGAATATGAAAGATTTGAAACCCGGTCTTTTTGGGAGCCTGGGAATATGAAAGATTTTAAAACCGGTCTTTTTGGGAGACTAGGAATATGAAAGATTTGAAACCCGGTCTTTTTGGGGGATTGGGAATATTAAAGATTTGAAACCCGGTTTTTGGGAAACTGCGAAAATGTGGCATTTGAAACCCGGTTTTTTGGGAAACTGCGAAAATCTGGCATTTGAAACCCGGTATTTTGGGAAACCGGGAATATCTGACATTTGAAACCCGGTTTTTTTGGGAGACATGGGAATATCTGACATTTGAAACCCGGTTTTTTTTGAGACATGGAATATGAAAGATTTGAAACCCGGTTTTTTGGGAGACTGGGAATATGAAAGATTTGAAACCCGGTCTTTTTGGGAGACTGGGAATATGAAAGATTTGAAACCCGGTTTTTTTGGGAGACTGCGAAAATCTGGCATTTGAAATCCGTTTTTTTGGGAGACTGCGAAAGTCTGGCATTTGAAACCCGGTCTTTTTGGGAGACTGGGAATATGAAAGATTTGAAACCCGGTCTTTTTGGGAGACTGCGAAAATCTGGCATTTGAAACCCGGTTTTTTTTGGGAAACTGGGAATATGAAAGACTTGAAACCCGGTCTTTTTGGGAGACTGCGAAAATCTGGCATTTGAAACCCGGTTTTTTTTGGGAAACTGGGAATATGAAAGATTTGAAACCCGGTCTTTTTGGGAGACTGCGAATATCTGGCAGTTGAAATCCGTTTTTTATGGGAGACTGGGAATATGAAAGATTTGAAACCCGGTCTTTTTGGGAGCCTGGGAATATGAAAGATTAGAAACCCGGTCTTTTTGGGAGACTGGGAATATGAAAGATTTTAAAACCGGTCTTTTTGGGGAATTGCGAAAATGTGGCATTTGAAACCCGGTTTTTTGGGAAACTGCGAAAATGTGGCATTTGAAACCCGGTTTTTTGGGAAACTGCGAAAATGTGGCATTTGAAACCCGGTTTTTTGGGAAACCATTAATATCTGGCATTTGAAGCCCGGTTTTTTTTGGGATAATGGGAATATCTGACATTTGAAACCCGGTTTTTTGGAAGACATGGGAATATCTGACATTTGAAACCCGGTCTTTTTGGGAGACATGGAATATGAAAGATTTGAAACCCATTTTTTTGGGAGACTGGGAATATGAAAGATTTGAAACCCGGTCTTTTTGGGAGCCTGGGAATATAAAAGATTAGAAACCCGGTCTTTTTGGGAGACTGGGAATATGAAAGATTAGAAACCCGGTCTTTTTGGGAGACTGGGAATATGAAAGATTTTAAACCCGGTCTTTTTGGGAGACTAGGAATATGAAGGATTTGAAACCCGGTCTTTTTGGGGGACTGGGAATATGAAAGATTTGAAACCCGGTCTTTTTGGGGGACTGGGAATATGAAAGATTAGAAACCCGGTCTTTTTGGGAGACTGGGAATATGAAAGATTTTAAACCCGGTCTTTTTGGGAGACTAGGAATATGAAGGATTTGAAACCCGGTCTTTTTGGGGGACTGGGAATATGAAAGATTTGAAACCCGGTCTTTTTGGGGGACTGGGAATATGAAAGATTTGAAACCCGGTCTTTTTGGGAGACACGGAATATAAAAGATTTGAATCCCGGTCTTTTTGGGAGCCTGGGAATATGAAAGTTTGTAAACCCAGTCTTTTTGGGAGACTGGGAATATGAAAGATTTTAAAAGCGGTCTTTTTGGGAGAATAGGAATATGAAAGATTTGAAACCCGGTCTTTTTGGGGGATTGGGAATATTAAAGATTTGAAACCCGGTTTTTGGGAAACTGCGAAAATGTGGCATTTGAAACCCGGTTTTTTGGGAAACTGCGAAAATGTGGCATTTGAAACCCGGTTTTTTGGGAAACTGCGAAAATGTGGCATTTGAAACCCGGTTTTTTGGGAAACCATTAATATCTGGCATTTGAAGCCCGGTTTTTTTTGGGATACTGGGAATATCTGACATTTGAAACCCGGTTTTTTGGGAGACATGGGAATATCTGACATTTGAAACCCGGTCTTTTTGGGAGACATGGAATATGAAAGATTTGAAACCCGGTTTTTTGGGAGACTGGGAATATGAAAGATTTGAAACCCGGTTTTTTGGGAGACTGGGAATATGAAAGATTTGAAACCCGGTCTTTTTGGGAGACTGGGAATATGAAAGATTTGAAACCCGGTCTTTTTGGGAGACTGGGAATATGAAAGATTTGAAACCCGGTCTTTTTGGGAGACATGGAATATGAAAGATTTGAAACCCGGTCTTTTTGGGAGCCTGGGAATATAAAAGATTAGAAACCCGGTCTTTTTGGGAGACTGGGAATATGAAAGATTAGAAACCCGGTCTTTTTGGGAGACTGGGAATATGAAAGATTTTAAAACCGGTCTTTTTGGGAGACTAGGAATATGAAGGATTTGAAACCCGGTCTTTTTGGGGGACTGGGAATATGAAAGATTTGAAACCCGGTCTTTTTGGGGGACTGGGAATATGAAAGATTTGAAACCCGGTTTTTGGGAAACTGCGAAAATGTGGCATTTGAAACCCGGTTTTTTGGGAAACTGCGAAAATCTGGCATTTGAAACCCGGTTTTTTGGGAAACCGGGAATATCTGGCATTTGAAGCCCGGTTTTTTTGGGAAACTGGGAATATCTGACATTTGAAATCCGGTTTTTTTTGGGAGACATGGAATATGAAAGATTTGAAACCCGGTCTTTTTGGGAGACTGGGAATATGAAAGATTTGAAACCCGGTTTTTTGGGAGACTGCGAAAATCTGGCATTTGAAATCCGTTTTTTTTGGGAGACTGCGAAAATCTGGCATTTGAAATCCGTTTTTTTTGGGAGACTGGGAATATGAAAGATTTGAAACCCGGTCTTTTTGGGAGACTGGGAATATGAAAGATTTTAAACCCGGTCTTTTTGGGAGACTAGGAATATGAAGGATTTGAAACCCGGTCATTTTGGGGGACTGGGAATATGAAAGATTTGAAACCCGGTCTTTTTGGGGGACTGGGAATATGAAAGATTTGAAACCCGGTCTTTTTGGGAGACACGGAATATAAAAGATTTGAATCCCGGTCTTTTTGGGAGACTAGGAATATGAAGGATTTGAAACCCGGTCTTTTTGGGGGACTGGGAATATGAAAGATTTGAAACCCGGTCTTTTTGGGGGACTGGGAATATGAAAGATTTGAAACCCGGTCTTTTTGGGAGACACGGAATATAAAAGATTTGAATCCCGGTCTTTTTGGGAGCCTGGGAATATGAAAGTTTGTAAACCCAGTCTTTTTGGGAGACTGGGAATATGAAAGATTTTAAAAGCGGTCTTTTTGGGAGAATAGGAATATGAAAGATTTGAAACCCGGTCTTTTTGGGGGATTGGGAATATTAAAGATTTGAAACCCGGTTTTTGGGAAACTGCGAAAATGTGGCATTTGAAACCCGGTTTTTTGGGAAACTGCGAAAATGTGGCATTTGAAACCCGGTTTTTTGGGAAACTGCGAAAATGTGGCATTTGAAACCCGGTTTTTTGGGAAACCATTAATATCTGGCATTTGAAGCCCGGTTTTTTTTGGGATACTGGGAATATCTGACATTTGAAACCCGGTTTTTTGGGAGACATGGGAATATCTGACATTTGAAACCCGGTCTTTTTGGGAGACATGGAATATGAAAGATTTGAAACCCGGTTTTTTGGGAGACTGGGAATATGAAAGATTTGAAACCCGGTTTTTTGGGAGACTGGGAATATGAAAGATTTGAAACCCGGTCTTTTTGGGAGACTGGGAATATGAAAGATTTGAAACCCGGTCTTTTTGGGAGACTGGGAATATGAAAGATTTGAAACCCGGTCTTTTTGGGAGACATGGAATATGAAAGATTTGAAACCCGGTCTTTTTGGGAGCCTGGGAATATAAAAGATTAGAAACCCGGTCTTTTTGGGAGACTGGGAATATGAAAGATTAGAAACCCGGTCTTTTTGGGAGACTGGGAATATGAAAGATTTTAAAACCGGTCTTTTTGGGAGACTAGGAATATGAAGGATTTGAAACCCGGTCTTTTTGGGGGACTGGGAATATGAAAGATTTGAAACCCGGTCTTTTTGGGGGACTGGGAATATGAAAGATTTGAAACCCGGTTTTTGGGAAACTGCGAAAATGTGGCATTTGAAACCCGGTTTTTTGGGAAACTGCGAAAATCTGGCATTTGAAACCCGGTTTTTTGGGAAACCGGGAATATCTGGCATTTGAAGCCCGGTTTTTTTGGGAAACTGGGAATATCTGACATTTGAAATCCGGTTTTTTTTGGGAGACATGGAATATGAAAGATTTGAAACCCGGTCTTTTTGGGAGACTGGGAATATGAAAGATTTGAAACCCGGTTTTTTGGGAGACTGCGAAAATCTGGCATTTGAAATTCGTTTTTTTTGGGAGACTGCGAAAATCTGGCATTTGAAATCCGTTTTTTTTGGGAGACTGGGAATATGAAAGATTTGAAACCCGGTCTTTTTGGGAGACTGGGAATATGAAAGATTTTAAACCCGGTCTTTTTGGGAGACTAGGAATATGAAGGATTTGAAACCCGGTCTTTTTGGGGGACTGGGAATATGAAAGATTTGAAACCCGGTCTTTTTGGGGGACTGGGAATATGAAAGATTTGAAACCCGGTCTTTTTGGGAGACACGGAATATGAAAGATTTGAAACCCGGTCTTTTTGGGAGCCTGGGAATATGAAAGTTTGTAAACCCAGTCTTTTTGGGAGACTGGGAGTATGAAAGATTTTAAAACCGGTCTTTTTGGGAGACTAGGAATATGAAAGATTTGAAACCCGGTCTTTTTGGGGGATTGGGAATATTAAAGATTTGAAACCCGGTTTTTGGGAAACTGCGAAAATGTGGCATTTGAAACCCGGTTTTTTGGGAAACTGCGAAAATCTGGCATTTGAAACCCGGTATTTTGGGAAACCGGGAATATCTGACATTTGAAACCCGGTTTTTTTGGGAGACATGGGAATATATGACATTTGAAACCCGGTTTTTTTTGAGACATGGAATATGAAAGATTTGAAACCCGGTTTTTTGGGAGACTGGGAATATGAAAGATTTGAAACCCGGTCTTTTTGGGAGACTGGGAATATGAAAGATTTGAAACCCGGTTTTTTTGGGAGACTGCGAAAATCTGGCATTTGAAATCCGTTTTTTTGGGAGACTGCGAAAATCTGGCATTTGAAACCCGGTCTTTTTGGGAGACTGGGAATATGAAAGATTTGAAACCCGGTCTTTTTGGGAGACTGCGAAAATCTGGCATATGAAACCCGGTTTTTTTTGGGAAACTGGGAATATGAAAGATTTGAAACCCGGTCTTTTTGGGAGACTGCGAAAATCTGGCATTTGAAACCCGGTTTTTTTTGGGAAACTGGGAATATGAAAGATTTGAAACCCGGTCTTTTTGGGAGACTGCGAAAATCTGGCAGTTGAAATCCGTTTTTTTTGGGAGACTGGGAATATGAAAGATTTGAAACCCGGTCTTTTTGGGAGCCTGGGAATATGAAAGATTAGAAACCCGGTCTTTTTGGGAGACTGGGAATATGAAAGATTTTAAAACCGGTCTTTTTGGGGAATTGGGAATATTAAAGATTTGAAACCCGGTTTTTGGGAAATTGCGAAAATGTGGCATTTGAAACCCGGTTTTTTGGGAAACTGCGAAAATGTGGCATTTGAAACCCGGTTTTTTGGGAAACTGCGAAAATGTGGCATTTGAAACCCGGTTTTTTGGGAAACTGCGAAAATGTGGCATTTGAAACCCGGTTTTTTGGGAAACCATTAATATCTGGCATTTGAAGCCCGGTTTTTTTTTGGGATACTGGGAATATCTGACATTTGAAACCCGGTCTTTTTGGGAGACTGCGAAAATCTGGCATTTGAAACCCGGTTTTTTTTTGGGAAACTGGGAATATGAAAGATTTGAAACCCGGTCTTTTTGGGAGACTGCGAAAATCTGGCAGTTGAAATCCGTTTTTTTTGGGAGACTGGGAATATGAAAGATTTGAAACCCGGTTTTTTGGGAGACTGGGAATATGAAAGATTTGAAACCCGGTCTTTTTGGGAGCCTGGGAATATAAAAGATTAGAAACCCGGTCTTTTTGGGAGACTGGGAATATGAAAGATTAGAAACCCGGTCTTTTTGGGAGACTGGGAATATGAAAGATTTTAAACCCGGTCTTTTTGGGAGACTAGGAATATGAAGGATTTGAAACCCGGTCTTTTTGGGGGACTGGGAATATGAAAGATTTGAAACCCGGTCTTTTTGGGGGACTGGGAATATGAAAGATTTGAAACCCGGTCTTTTTGGGAGACACGGAATATAAAAGATTTGAAACCCGGTCTTTTTGGGAGCCTGGGAATATGAAAGTTTGTAAACCCAGTCTTTTTGGGAGACTGGGAATATGAAAGATTTTAAAAGCGGTCTTTTTGGGAGAATAGGAATATGAAAGATTTGAAACCCGGTCTTTTTGGGGGATTGGGAATATTAAAGATTTGAAACTCGGTTTTTGGGAAACTGCGAAAATGTGGCATTTGAAACCCGGTTTTTTGGGAAACTGCGAAAATGTGGCATTTGAAACCCGGTTTTTTGGGAAACTGCGAAAATGTGGCATTTGAAACCCGGTTTTTTGGGAAACCATTAATATCTGGCATTTGAAGCCCGGTTTTTTTTGGGATACTGGGAATATCTGACATTTGAAACCCGGTTTTTTGGGAGACATGGGAATATCTGACATTTGAAACCCGGTCTTTTTGGGAGACATGGAATATGAAAGATTTGAAACCCGGTTTTTTGGGAGACTGGGAATATGAAAGATTTGAAACCCGGTCTTTTTGGGAGACTGGGAATATGAAAGATTTGAAACCCGGTCTTTTTGGGAGACTGGGAATATGAAAGATTTGAAACCCGGTCTTTTTGGGAGACATGGAATATGAAAGATTTGAAACCCGGTCTTTTTGGGAGCCTGGGAATATAAAAGATTAGAAACCCGGTCTTTTTGGGAGACTGGGAATATGAAAGATTAGAAACCCGGTCTTTTTGGGAGACTGGGAATATGAAAGATTTTAAAACCGGTCTTTTTGGGAGACTAGGAATATGAAGGATTTGAAACCCGGTCTTTTTGGGGGACTGGGATAATGAAAGATTTGAAACCCGGTCTTTTTGGGGGACTGGGAATATGAAAGATTTGAAACCCGGTCTTTTTGGGAGACACGGAATATAAAAGATTTGAATCCCGGTCTTTTTGGGAGCCTGGGAATATGAAAGTTTGTAAACCCAGTCTTTTTGGGAGACTGGGAATATGAAAGATTTTAAAAGCGGTCTTTTTGGGAGAATAGGAATATGAAAGATTTGAAACCCGGTCTTTTTGGGGGATTGGGAATATTAAAGATTTGAAACCCGGTTTTTGGGAAACTGCGAAAATGTGGCATTTGAAACCCGGTTTTTTGGGAAACTGCGAAAATGTGGCATTTGAAACCCGGTTTTTTGGGAAACTGCGAAAATGTGGCATTTGAAACCCGGTTTTTTGGGAAACCATTAATATCTGGCATTTGAAGCCCGGTTTTTTTTGGGATACTGGGAATATCTGACATTTGAAACCCAGTTTTTTGGGAGACATGGGAATATCTGACATTTGAAACCCGGTCTTTTTGGGAGACATGGAATATGAAAGATTTGAAACCCGGTTTTTTGGGAGACTGGGAATATGAAAGATTTGAAACCCGGTCTTTTTGGGAGACTGGGAATATGAAAGATTTGAAACCCGGTCTTTTTGGGAGACATGGAATATGAAAGATTTGAAACCCGGTCTTTTTGGGAGCCTGGAAATATAAAAGATTAGAAACCCGGTCTTTTTGGGAGACTGGGAATATGAAAGATTAGAAACCCGGTCTTTTTGGGAGACTGGGAATATGAAAGATTTTAAAACCGGTCTTTTTGGGACACTAGGAATATGAAGGATTTGAAACCCGGTCTTTTTGGGGGACTGGGAATATGAAAGATTTGAAACCCGGTCTTTTTGGGGGACTGGGAATATGAAAGATTTGAAACCCGGTTTTTGGGAAACTGCGAAAATGTGGCATTTGAAACCCGGTTTTTTGGGAAACTGCGAAAATCTGGCATTTGAAACCCGGTTTTTTGGGAAACCGGGAATATCTGGCATTTGAAGCCCGGTTTTTTTGGGAAACTGGGAATATCTGACATTTGAAATCCGGTTTTTTTTGGGAGACATGGAATATGAAAGATTTGAAACCCGGTCTTTTTGGGAGACTGGGAATATGAAAGATTTGAAACCCGGTTTTTTGGGAGACTGCGAAAATCTGGCATTTGAAATCCGTTTTTTTTGGGAGACTGGGAATATGAAAGATTTGAAACCCGGTCTTTTTGGGAGACTGGGAATATGAAAGATTTTAAACCCGGTCTTTTTGGGAGACTAGGAATATGAAGGATTTGAAACCCGGTCTTTTTGGGGGACTGGGAATATGAAAGATTTGAAACCCGGTCTTTTTGGGGGACTGGGAATATGAAAGATTTGAAACCCGGTCTTTTTGGGAGACACGGAATATGAAAGATTTGAAACCCGGTCTTTTTGGGAGCCTGGGAATATGAAAGTTTGTAAACCCAGTCTTTTTGGGAGCCTGGGAATATAAAAGATTAGAAACCCGGTCTTTTTGGGAGACTGGGAATATGAAAGATTAGAAACCCGGTCTTTTTGGGAGACTGGGAATATGAAAGATTTTAAAACCGGTCTTTTTGGGAGACTAGGAATATGAAGGATTTGAAACCCGGTCTTTTTGGGGGACTGGGATAATGAAAGATTTGAAACCCGGTCTTTTTGGGGGACTGGGAATATGAAAGATTTGAAACCCGGTCTTTTTGGGAGACACGGAATATAAAAGATTTGAATCCCGGTCTTTTTGGGAGCCTGGGAATATGAAAGTTTGTAAACCCAGTCTTTTTGCGAGACTGGGAATATGAAAGATTTTAAAAGCGGTCTTTTTGGGAGAATAGGAATATGAAAGATTTGAAACCCGGTCTTTTTGGGGGATTGGGAATATTAAAGATTTGAAACCCGGTTTTTGGGAAACTGCGAAAATGTGGCATTTGAAACCCGGTTTTTTGGGAAACTGCGAAAATGTGGCATTTGAAACCCGGTTTTTTGGGAAACTGCGAAAATGTGGCATTTGAAACCCGGTTTTTTGGGAAACCATTAATATCTGGCATTTGAAGCCCGGTTTTTTTTGGGATACTGGGAATATCTGACATTTGAAACCCAGTTTTTTGGGAGACATGGGAATATCTGACATTTGAAACCCGGTCTTTTTGGGAGACATGGAATATGAAAGATTTGAAACCCGGTTTTTTGGGAGACTGGGAATATGAAAGATTTGAAACCCGGTCTTTTTGGGAGACTGGGAATATGAAAGATTTGAAACCCGGTCTTTTTGGGAGACTGGGAATATGAAAGATTTGAAACCCGGTCTTTTTGGGAGACATGAGTAGTGTAAAGCCGCACTTCGTACCTCCGTAGGTGTAGAATGTAGGTGTAGAATGTAGGTGTAGAGTGTAGGTGTAGAATTTCAAGGTCACCCTCTCGCCACGCCCCCTTGGGAAACTCGCGCGCGCCCCCTCGCGGGAAAACTCGCGGGCCCCCGCGCGCCCCCTGGCGGCTGCGCCCCCTCGCGGGAAAACTCGCGCGCCCCCTCGCGGGAAAACCCTGCGCGGGAATCTGGCAGACCTGTCTACAACTGTATCTGTGACGTCATTGGCGGGAAAATCTACAACTGTATTTGTGACGTCATTGGCGGGAAAACACCGTGCGCCGCCTATTGGGAAACTCCTCCCTTCTACAACTGTATTTGTGACGTCATTGATAAGAGACGAGAATTTATTAAACGTACATGGCCAAGGGTTAATGATAGGCTGAAAGTTGCGCAATCCATTGTAATATTTAGTTTGACTCAAAATTTTAACCTTTTTTCAAGGAGTTTATTTTGATTATGGTATTGTTTTTAATGGTAATTAAAAGTCAGTCTCTTCTACAACTGTGACGTCATAGATAAGAGACGATAAAAACTTTAAACGTACATTGCCAAGGCTTAAATCTTCTACAATTGTAGCTGTGACGTCATTGATAAGAGACGAATGGAAGCTTTAAACGTACATTACCAAGGCTTAAATCTTCTACAATTGTAGCTGTGACGTCATTGATAAGAGACGAGAATGGATAGCTTTAATACATTGCCAAGGGTTAATGATAGGTCTCTGCTGGATGGTAATTAAAAGGGAACAAAGATTTGTCAGCCCAAACGGAATCAAATACCAGTACAGAAAATAAATGTTTTATTGCACCTTAGTGTATTTTATTGTGGTGGGTTACGGTACCAGTACAGAAAATAAATGTTTTATTGCACCTTAGTGTATTTTATTGTGGTGGGTTACGGTTAAGGTTTGAAGTGTTACTAGGATGATTATTAGAGTTAGGAGTTGTGGATGTAGAGGCCGCTTCAAGTGGTAAGGGCAACCCCTGACTTCTATGTTGTGATCTTATCCATTGACGTTGTTGCTCGTTCAAACGCAGGGACTAGAGTACGTTACTTGAAATAAACCTCAGAAACAGATGAAATCGTTTCTTCAGTCCCTGCCCCTTTATTTTATTAAAAAATAAAAGGAACGAAAAACGAAATATCAAAGACAAATAAATAACAACAATAGCTCTTCATTTTAAAAAACAAACTCGTAATGAAGCATCTCTTGTTTGTAAAGAAAAACATAAAATAAATGACACTATTAAACATTGTGGTGAACTGTTTTATTATTAATTTTAATTTTCTTAACCAATCAATTAAGTTATTAGGATATTATTTCTGTATTTTTCATAATATAGTTGAACTGTCTATTTCTACGAGGATGAATTCAGGGTTCGTACAAACCTGGGTAACTGGGAAAACTTTCAAAAATTCAGGGAAATTTAGAGTTTATGGTAAAATTCAGTTGGAGCGGCGCCTGTACGTAATTAACTGTTAGAACGCGTCTTCTATTGTAGGTCTTGGAGTAGTGTTACGGTTAATGTCTTCCCCCATAAAACCGTGTTCGAAGGGATAATTATTTGACGGACTATGCCAATCAGTAGTTTGTTCGCAATCGTCAGCATCTTTTAATGAGAATAATGGTTGTAAAATGCAGTTGGAACACCAACTTTTGTTATAGTTCCAGATATAATAGTGTAACGCATCTTTACTATTAACCTGATAGTGATCAGTTAACTGTTCATATTTAGCGTTTAAACAATCGTTTAAACTATGATGAAAATAGCAACCGGGACATATTCGTCTATAATTTTGAGGGCAACCACAATAGCAAATTTTTGCAAAATATTGGTAATGTAAATGATTTTGTTCATTTGTTAAGATAAATGGTGGCGTTTCTATCCGATTGCGATGCACTAGTTCAAATTCTTCAAACGTTAAGGGAATGAATTCGTCGAACACTATTTTTCTCTCTATAGACGATTTTGATATACTTATATCCAAATCTTCGAAAGTTCCAGGTGGTCGATGTTTCTCTACTTCGGCGGCTTTAAAAAAGACGGATTCTATTTGCCCCCAAAAAGTTTTCGGTATAAAATTTTTTACATCGTTAAAATTAAAATATCTTTCATTATGCAACTTATATTTAAAAACATGCATCAAATTTTTTATAGCGATATCTTGTAAAGACGTTACTTTAACGTCTTCTATTTTTTGTTTTTTTCTAGGAGATTCTATTATATTTTCTTCTTCCATTTCGGTCACAAGAGCGTGTCTCTTACTCTGATTCGCTGTATAAAATAACTATTTCCCTCTTACTAAATTTTCTAGTCCATTTGAAAAGTATAAAGTACTCACCTTTTTATAGAAATTTGTTATAGCAAGTTGTTAGTAAAGTATTTTTCGGTCCGAATGATTCTCGTCCTTTAAGGTATGCTGAACCGAGGTTCATAGATTTTTGTAGAACGAAGTCTATAACCTTGACGTCACACGTATATTTCGAATTACCTTTGACGTCAACCTTGTTTTCGCTTTATAAAAACACCTGTTAGTTATAACGGAGCAAAATATAACACGGTATAGGCGCTATATTATTCACCTTCAGGTATAACGAATCCTTGGGTCCTAGCTAGATTAAGTTATTTTATGGAACGAAGTCTATAACCAACAACTGTTAAAGGAGCAAAATATATTTTTATCACGGCATAGGCGCTATATTATTCACCTTCAGGTATAACGAAGCCTCGGATCCTAGCTAGCTTAATAGTATTTTATGGAACGAAGTCTATAACCAACAACTGTTTGTTATAAGAGAGTAAAATATATTTCCAATTATCTTTGACGTCAACCAACCTTGTTTTCGCTTCATAAAAACAACTGTTTATTATAAAAATATATCCTTTACAAAAGTAACCTTGGTTCGCTTGTTAAGGACTCTCGCTAAGGGGATTCGAACTCGTGATACATAGAACAACGAGTTTAAAGGCAGATACGTTAACGAGCGAGCGAATGTTACTTGAGGGTGTATTCGGTTGATGACTATAGTACAGTGGATTTATTAATATAATATGATTCTTTCCCCCCGTGACGAAAAGTATATCTGCTGGATTCCCCCCGTTACAAAAAGTATATCTGCTGGATAATCAAGTTCGCTACTAGCCATAAGTTACTGTATTCAGATCTATCAAATTCTCTCCGCCATAATAATAGTCATGTCTTTATCGAATATACCTTCTCTTTTTACCTTGGCTAAAGAAGCGTCGCGCGAAACTTTTAATATACTATACGAGTATGAACTCGCTTCTCGACATGATCTTTATTCGGGTTGTTTACCAACTCATATCGCTACTGAACTTGAAGAAACACTCGCTACCGCCGGTCAGTGCCTCGATTCAAACATTTTAAACTATCTTTCGGCGCAAGATGTTTTCGACACTCGAGTTAAAGCGCATTATAAACTTTCATTTCTTCAGTACAACTATGTTATGACGCGCCCCTCGGAATTACCTCACAATATTCCTGATTGGCGTCACGGTAATCACGTTGTAAAAGACTATTTTAAATTAGAAAATGTTTTTGCGTGCCCCAACAAAAACCCATATTGCTTAAGGTGTCACGAAAACGAATCAAAACGTATATTAAAACTTTGTTCCACGTGTTATTACGATATCGATATGAATATTGAGAAAGACTTTGATCAAGTGACCCGTGTAAAATATCATTCAATTATAGATAGAAACGATATTTACGACAATATCGTTCTGGATAAGGGTAACAATTGGTGTAACAATTGTTACACTACCCCCTTATTCACTATTTTTCCGGAAACCATTTGTAAAGAAACATTTAAAAATATTTACCACGCCGTTAAACGTTCCCTAATATTCGATGAAACAGACGTCGAATTCAAAATCTTAAAATACCCCCGCTTGTAATATTAGTTTTAATTTAAAAATTTAAACTTTACCCCCCAGTTCCCGTGATTTAAAAATCCTTGTAAAATATTGTTTAATTTCTGTTACTTTTGTATTATATTTCCTATATCACGTAATACGTGGGGTACATGCGTATTTTCACAAAGTTTCTGTAAGACTCAATATCATATTGATCATAATAACACGTGAAACGAAGTATTTAGTTTATTATTAGTGTATTTAGTTTATTATTAGTTTATTTATATATTGTGCATTTATAACATTAAAGTAAAACGAAATAAATTTCCTTACCTACATCCCAAATATCACTCCAAAATTATTATGATATTTTTCGTTTGAATCAACTAACCATTCCACGAACATCTGTCACGACAAAACGGAAACAGTAGGTGTACCATTTTTGAAACGCTTTTCACCCAATACCAGTTCAATATAAACCAACTAGTTTTTTCTACCTTTGGCTGCATAGTGATAATTTATCTTGGTTTAGTATAGTTTTAGAGTGTTCTATTGTGTTTTATTATAGATTTATTGTACCTTAGTGTATTTTATTTACTTTTAGTGTATTTTATTGTGGTTTTTTTTATTTAAATCAGCAATTATACAGATCATAAACAAATAACATTGAGATTACTTGAATATCAAGTATAGATTAACTTAGTTTTGAAAAAGTCAATATCGTTTATGATACAATTAAAAAGAAATGGCTCGTCAATTGGTTGGTTAGAACCAAAATCATTTCTATAATTTTCCAAAACTTTTTCATAATCAATTTTTTTCAAGGCTTTAATGAGGTTTTTTTGCACTCTTTCATTCCAATCACTTTCCTCTAATTCACATTGTACATCGTGAGCAATCTGGTTTTGACAGGCCTCGTTTTGACAATATTTGGTTATTTCCAATAATATTTCAGTCAGATTCTTAAGAACAGCTTCTCTCATGGATTCCACGGCTCTAGTTTTCTCTACCAACTCATTGTCAAGCAGTCCTCTAATTTTTTTTAAGTGTTCCCAAGAAGTATGATTAAGGGAAATTCCCTCGCCAGTAGCGTACATGACGTTATATTTTTCACATTTTCCTCTAGTGTATTTTCTAATGTCCAATATACGTTTCTTTCCACGGGTAAAACATTCCAATTTCAAATTTGAAGTAGTAGGATATAACCAGACGGAAAAACGCGGCGAATTACCCTCGAAGAAGGTATCAATCTCGTTGGTATACTCAAAGATATTGCACCATAGTTCCTTTTGCAAGCATAACTCTACACCCGTATCAGTCCTTTTCCAGTAAACCTCCGGGGATAAGACGTTACCGATCCAAACCTCTACTTTATCCGCTACGCTATGAACTTGACACATCTTCATTTAACAATGATAAAACTTTACCGCAACCCCTTAATATACGTTACGCAATACAACAATTCTTCAAATGACGTCACAGATACAGTTGTAGAAGGGAGGAGTTTCCCAATAGGCGGCGCACGGTGTTTTCCCGCCAATGACGTCATAGATACAGTTGTAGATTTTCCCGCCAATGACGTCACAGAGACAGTTGTAGACAGGACTGCCAGATTCCCGCGCAATGTTTTCCCGCGAGGGGGCGCGCGAGTTTTCCCGCGAGGGGGCGCAGCCGCCAGGGGGCGCGCGGGGGCCCGCGAGTTTTCCCGCGAGGGGGCGCGCGCGAGTTTTCCAGGGGGCGCGCGCGAGTTTCCCAAGGGGGCGTGGCGAGAGGGTGACCTTGAAATTCTACACCTACACTCTACACCTACATTCTACACCTACATTCTACACCTACGGAGGTACGAAGTGCGGCTTTACACTACTGACATGGAATATGAAAGATTTGAAACCCGGTCTTTTTGGGAGCCTGGGAATATAAAAGATTAGAAACCCGGTCTTTTTGGGAGACTGGGAATATGAAAGATTAGAAACCCGGTCTTTTTGGGAGACTGGGAATATGAAAGATTTGAAACCCGGTCTTTTTGGGGGACTGGGAATATGAAAGATTTGAAACCCGGTTTTTGGGAAACTGCGAAAATGTGGCATTTGAAACCCGGTTTTTTGGGAAACTGCGAAAATCTGGCATTTGAAACCCGGTTTTTTGGGAAACCGGGAATATCTGGCATTTGAAGCCCGGTTTTTTTGGGAAACTGGGAATATCTGACATTTGAAATCCGGTTTTTTTGGGAGACATGGAATATGAAAGATTTGAAACCCGGTTTTTTGGGAGACTGCGAAAATCTGGCATTTGAAATCCGTTTTTTTTGGGAGACTGCGAAAATCTGGCATTTGAAATCCGTTTTTTTTGGGAGACTGGGAATATGAAAGATTTGAAACCCGGTCTTTTTGGGAGACTGGGAATATGAAAGATTTTAAACCCGGTCTTTTTGGGAGACTAGGAATATGAAGGATTTGAAACCCGGTCTTTTTGGGGGACTGGGAATATGAAAGATTTGAAACCCGGTCTTTTTGGGGGACTGGGAATATGAAAGATTTGAAACCCGGTCTTTTTGGGAGACACGGAATATGAAAGATTTGAAACCCGGTCTTTTTGGGAGCCTGGGAATATGAAAGTTTGTAAACCCAGTCTTTTTGGGAGACTGGGAGTATGAAAGATTTTAAAACCGGTCTTTTTGGGAGACTAGGAATATGAAAGATTTGAAACCCGGTCTTTTTGGGGGATTGGGAATATTAAAGATTTGAAACCCGGTTTTTGGGAAACTGCAAAAAATGTGGCATTTGAAACCCGGTTTTTTGGGAAACTGCGAAAATCTGGCATTTGAAACCCGGTATTTTGGGAAACCGGGAATATCTGACATTTGAAACCCGGTTTTTTTGGGAGACATGGGAATATATGACATTTGAAACCCGGTTTTTTTGAGACATGGAATATGAAAGATTTGAAACCCGGTTTTTTGGGAGACTGGGAATATGAAAGATTTGAAACCCGGTCTTTTTGGGAGACTGGGAATATGAAAGATTTGAAACCCGGTTTTTTTGGGAGACTGCGAAAATCTGGCATTTGAAACCCGGTCTTTTTGGGAGACTGGGAATATGAAAGATTTGAAACCCGGTCTTTTTGGGAGACTGCGAAAATCTGGCATATGAAACCCGGTTTTTTTTGGGAAACTGGGAATATGAAAGATTTGAAACCCGGTCTTTTTGGGAGACTGCGAAAATCTGGCATTTGAAACCCGGTTTTTTTTTGGGAAACTGGGAATATGAAAGATTTGAAACCCGGTCTTTTTGGGAGACTGCGAAAATCTGGCAGTTGAAATCCGTTTTTTTTGGGAGACTGGGAATATGAAAGATTTGAAACCCGGTCTTTTTGGGAGCCTGGGAATATGAAAGATTAGAAACCCGGTCTTTTTGGGAGACTGGGAATATGAAAGATTTTAAAACCGGTCTTTTTGGGGAATTGGGAATATTAAAGATTTGAAACCCGGTTTTTGGGAAACTGCGAAAATGTGGCATTTGAAACCCGGTTTTTTGGGAAACTGCGAAAATGTGGCATTTGAAACCCGGTTTTTTGGGAAACTGCGAAAATGTGGCATTTGAAACCCGGTTTTTTGGGAAACCATTAATATCTGGCATTTGAAGCCCGGTTTTTTTTGGGATACTGGGAATATCTGACATTTGAAACCCGGTTTTTTGGGAGACATGGGAATATCTGACATTTGAAACCCGGTCTTTTTGGGAGACATGGAATATGAAAGATTTGAAACCCGGTTTTTTGGGAGACTGGGAATATGAAAGATTTGAAACCCGGTCTTTTTGGGAGCCTGGGAATATAAAAGATTAGAAACCCGGTCTTTTTGGGAGACTGGGAATATGAAAGATTAGAAACCCGGTCTTTTTGGGAGACTGGGAATATGAAAGATTTTAAACCCGGTCTTTTTGGGAGACTAGGAATATGAAGGATTTGAAACCCGGTCTTTTTGGGGGACTGGGAATATGAAAGATTTGAAACCCGGTCTTTTTGGGGGACTGGGAATATGAAAGATTTGAAACCCGGTCTTTTTGGGAGACACGGAATATAAAAGATTTGAAACCCGGTCTTTTTGGGAGCCTGGGAATATGAAAGTTTGTAAACCCAGTCTTTTTGGGAGACTGGGAATATGAAAGATTTTAAAAGCGGTCTTTTTGGGAGAATAGGAATATGAAAGATTTGAAACCCGGTCTTTTTGGGGGATTGGGAATATTAAAGATTTGAAACCCGGTTTTTGGGAAACTGCGAAAATGTGGCATTTGAAACCCGGTTTTTTGGGAAACTGCGAAAATGTGGCATTTGAAACCCGGTTTTTTGGGAAACTGCGAAAATGTGGCATTTGAAACCCGGTTTTTTGGGAAACCATTAATATCTGGCATTTGAAGCCCGATTTTTTTGGGATACTGGGAATATCTGACATTTGAAACCCGGTTTTTTGGGAGACATGGGAATATCTGACATTTGAAACCCGGTCTTTTTGGGAGACATGGAATATGAAAGATTTGAAACCCGGTTTTTTGGGAGACTGGGAATATGAAAGATTTGAAACCCGGTCTTTTTGGGAGACTGGGAATATGAAAGATTTGAAACCCGGTCTTTTTGGGAGACTGGGAATATGAAAGATTTGAAACCCGGTCTTTTTGGGAGACATGGAATATGAAAGATTTGAAACCCGGTCTTTTTGGGAGCCTGGGAATATAAAAGATTAGAAACCCGGTCTTTTTGGGAGACTGGGAATATGAAAGATTAGAAACCCGGTCTTTTTGGGAGACTGGGAATATGAAAGATTTTAAACCCGGTCTTTTTGGGAGACTAGAAATATGAAGGATTTGAAACCCGGTCTTTTTGGGGGACTGGGAATATGAAAGATTTGAAACCCGGTCTTTTTGGGGGACTGGGAATATGAAAGATTTGAAACCCGGTTTTTGGGAAACTGCGAAAATGTGGCATTTGAAACCCGGTTTTTTGGGAAACTGCGAAAATCTGGCATTTGAAACCCGGTTTTTTGTGAAACCGGGAATATCTGGCATTCGAAGCCCGGTTTTTTTGGGAAACTGGGAATATCTGACATTTGAAACCCGGTTTTTTTTGGGAGACATGGAATATGAAAGATTTGAAACCCGGTTTTTTGGGAGACTGGGAATATGAAAGATTTGAAACCCGGTCTTTTTGGGAGACTGGGAAAATGAAAGATTTGAAACCCGGTTTTTTGGGAGACTGCGAAAATCTGGCATTTGAAATCCGTTTTTTTTGGGAGACTGCGAAAATCTGGCATTTGAAATCCGTTTTTTTGGGAGACTGGGAATATGAAAGATTTGAAACCCGGTCTTTTTGGGAGACTGGGAATATGAAAGATTTTAAACCCGGTCTTTTTGGGAGACTAGGAATATGAAGGATTTGAAACCCGGTCTTTTTGGGGGACTGGGAATATGAAAGATTTGAAACCCGGTCTTTTTGGGGGACTGGGAATATGAAAGATTTGAAACCCGGTCTTTTTGGGAGACACGGAATATAAAAGATTTGAAACCCGGTCTTTTTGGGAGCCTGGGAATATGAAAGTTTGTAAACCCAGTCTTTTTGGGAGACTGGGAATATGAAATTTTTTAAAACCGGTCTTTTTGGGAGACTAGGAATATGAAAGATTTGAAACCCGGTCTTTTTGGGGGATTGGGAATATTAAAGATTTGAAACCCGGTTTTTGGGAAACTGCGAAAATGTGGCATTTGAAACCCGGTTTTTTGGGAAACTGCGAAAATCCTGCATTTGAAACCCGGTTTTTTGGGAACCGGGAATATCTGACATTTGAAACCCGGTTTTTTTGGGAGACATGGAATATGAAAGATTTGAAACCCGGTTTTTTGGGAGACTGGGAATATGAAAGATTTGAAACCCGGTCTTTTTGGGAGACTGGGAATATGAAAGATTTGAAACCCGGTTTTTTGGGAGACTGCGAAAATCTGGCATTTGAAATCCGTTTTTTTTGGGAGACTGCGAAAATCTGGCATTTGAAACCCGGTTTTTTGGGAAACCGGGAATATCTGGCATTCGAAGCCCGGTTTTTTTGGGAAACTGGGAATATCTGACATTTGAAACCCGGTTTTTTTTGGGAGACATGGAATATGAAAGATTTGAAACCCGGTTTTTTGGGAGACTGGGAATATGAAAGATTTGAAACCCGGTCTTTTTGGGAGACTGGGAAAATGAAAGATTTGAAACCCGGTTTTTTGGGAGACTGCGAAAATCTGGCATTTGAAATCCGTTTTTTTTGGGAGACTGCGAAAATCTGGCATTTGAAATCCGTTTTTTTGGGAGACTGGGAATATGAAAGATTTGAAACCCGGTCTTTTTGGGAGACTGGGAATATGAAAGATTTTAAACCCGGCCTTTTTGGGAGACTAGGAATATGAAGGATTTGAAACCCGGTCTTTTTGGGGGACTGGGAATATGAAAGATTTGAAACCCGGTCTTTTTGGGGGACTGGGAATATGAAAGATTTGAAACCCGGTCTTTTTGGGAGACACGGAATATAAAAGATTTGAAACCCGGTCTTTTTGGGAGCCTGGGAATATGAAAGTTTGTAAACCCAGTCTTTTTGGGAGACTGGGAATATGAAATTTTTTAAAACCGGCCTTTTTGGGAGACTAGGAATATGAAAGATTTGAAACCCGGTCTTTTTGGGGGATTGGGAATATTAAAGATTTGAAACCCGGTTTTTGGGAAACTGCGAAAATGTGGCATTTGAAACCCGGTTTTTTGGGAAACTGCGAAAATCCTGCATTTGAAACCCGGTTTTTTGGGAACCGGGAATATCTGACATTTGAAACCCGGTTTTTTTGGGAGACATGGAATATGAAAGATTTGAAACCCGGTTTTTTGGGAGACTGGGAATATGAAAGATTTGAAACCCGGTCTTTTTGGGAGACTGGGAATATGAAAGATTTGAAACCCGGTTTTTTGGGAGACTGCGAAAATCTGGCATTTGAAATCCGTTTTTTTTGGGAGACTGCGAAAATCTGGCATTTGAAACCCGGTTTTTTGGGAAACCGGGAATATCTGGCATTCGAAGCCCGGTTTTTTTGGGAAACTGGGAATATCTGACATTTGAAACCCGGTTTTTTTTGGGAGACATGGAATATAAAAGATTTGAAACCCGGTTTTTTGGGAGACTGGGAATATGAAAGATTTGAAACCCGGTCTTTTTGGGAGACTGGGAAAATGAAAGATTTGAAACCCGGTTTTTTGGGAGACTGCGAAAATCTGGCATTTGAAATCCGTTTTTTTTTGGGAGACTGCGAAAATCTGGCATTTGAAACCCGGTTTTTTGGGAAACCGGGAATATCTGGCATTCGAAGCCCGGTTTTTTTGGGAAACTGGGAATATCTGACATTTGAAACCCGGTTTTTTTTGGGAGACATGGAATATAAAAGATTTGAAACCCGGTCTTTTTGGGAGACTGGGAATATGAAAGATTTTAAACCCGGTCTTTTTGGGAGACTAGGAATATGAAGGATTTGAAACCCGGTCTTTTTGGGGGACTGGGAATATGAAAGATTTGAAACCCGGTCTTTTTGGGGGACTGGGAATATGAAAGATTTGAAACCCGGTCTTTTTGGGAGACACGGAATATAAAAGATTTGAAACCCGGTCTTTTTGGGAGCCTGGGAATATGAAAGTTTGTAAACCCAGTCTTTTTGGGAGACTGGGAATATGAAATTTTTTAAAACCGGTCTTTTTGGGAGACTAGGAATATGAAAGATTTGAAACCCGGTCTTTTTGGGGGATTGGGAATATTAAAGATTTGAAACCCGGTTTTTGGGAAACTGCGAAAATGTGGCATTTGAAACCCGGTTTTTTGGGAAACTGCGAAAATGTGGCATTTGAAACCCGGTTTTTTGGGAAACCATTAATATCTGGCATTTGAAGCCCGGTTTTTTTTGGGATACTGGGAATATCTGACATTTGAAACCCGGTTTTTTGGGAGACATGGGAATATCTGACATTTGAAACCCGGTCTTTTTGGGAGACATGGAATATGAAAGATTTGAAACCCGGTTTTTTGGGAGACTGGGAATATGAAAGATTTGAAACCCGGTCTTTTTGGGAGCCTGGGAATATAAAAGATTAGAAACCCGGTCTTTTTGGGAGACTGGGAATATGAAAGATTAGAAACCCGGTCTTTTTGGGAGACTGGGAATATGAAAGATTTTAAACCCGGTCTTTTTGGGAGACTAGGAATATGAAGGATTTGAAACCCGGTCTTTTTGGGGGACTGGGAATATGAAAGATTTGAAACCCGGTCTTTTTGGGGGACTGGGAATATGAAAGATTTGAAACCCGGTCTTTTTGGGAGACACGGAATATAAAAGATTTGAAACCCGGTCTTTTTGGGAGCCTGGGAATATGAAAGTTTGTAAACCCAGTCTTTTTGGGAGACTGGGAATATGAAAGATTTTAAAAGCGGTCTTTTTGGGAGAATAGGAATATGAAAGATTTGAAACCCGGTCTTTTTGGGGGATTGGGAATATTAAAGATTTGAAACCCGGTTTTTGGGAAACTGCGAAAATGTGGCATTTGAAACCCGGTTTTTTGGGAAACTGCGAAAATGTGGCATTTGAAACCCGGTTTTTTGGGAAACTGCGAAAATGTGGCATTTGAAACCCGGTTTTTTGGGAAACCATTAATATCTGGCATTTGAAGCCCGGTTTTTTTGGGATACTGGGAATATCTGACATTTGAAACCCGGTTTTTTGGGAGACATGGGAATATCTGACATTTGAAACCCGGTCTTTTTGGGAGACATGGAATATGAAAGATTTGAAACCCGGTTTTTTGGGAGACTGGGAATATGAAAGATTTGAAACCCGGTCTTTTTGGGAGACTGGGAATATGAAAGATTTGAAACCCGGTCTTTTTGGGAGACTGGGAATATGAAAGATTTGAAACCCGGTCTTTTTGGGAGACATGGAATATGAAAGATTTGAAACCCGGTCTTTTTGGGAGCCTGGGAATATAAAAGATTAGAAACCCGGTCTTTTTGGGAGACTGGGAATATGAAAGATTAGAAACCCGGTCTTTTTGGGAGACTGGGAATATGAAAGATTTTAAACCCGGTCTTTTTGGGAGACTAGAAATATGAAGGATTTGAAACCCGGTCTTTTTGGGGGACTGGGAATATGAAAGATTTGAAACCCGGTCTTTTTGGGGGACTGGGAATATGAAAGATTTGAAACCCGGTTTTTGGGAAACTGCGAAAATGTGGCATTTGAAACCCGGTTTTTTGGGAAACTGCGAAAATCTGGCATTTGAAACCCGGTTTTTTGTGAAACCGGGAATATCTGGCATTCGAAGCCCGGTTTTTTTGGGAAACTGGGAATATCTGACATTTGAAACCCGGTTTTTTTTGGGAGACATGGAATATGAAAGATTTGAAACCCGGTTTTTTGGGAGACTGGGAATATGAAAGATTTGAAACCCGGTCTTTTTGGGAGACTGGGAAAATGAAAGATTTGAAACCCGGTTTTTTGGGAGACTGCGAAAATCTGGCATTTGAAATCCGTTTTTTTTTGGGAGACTGCGAAAATCTGGCATTTGAAATCCGTTTTTTTGGGAGACTGGGAATATGAAAGATTTGAAACCCGGTCTTTTTGGGAGACTGGGAATATGAAAGATTTTAAACCCGGCCTTTTTGGGAGACTAGGAATATGAAGGATTTGAAACCCGGTCTTTTTGGGGGACTGGGAATATGAAAGATTTGAAACCCGGTCTTTTTGGGGGACTGGGAATATGAAAGATTTGAAACCCGGTCTTTTTGGGAGACACGGAATATAAAAGATTTGAAACCCGGTCTTTTTGGGAGCCTGGGAATATGAAAGTTTGTAAACCCAGTCTTTTTGGGAGACTGGGAATATGAAATTTTTTAAAACCGGTCTTTTTGGGAGACTAGGAATATGAAAGATTTGAAACCCGGTCTTTTTGGGGGATTGGGAATATTAAAGATTTGAAACCCGGTTTTTGGGAAACTGCGAAAATGTGGCATTTGAAACCCGGTTTTTTGGGAAACTGCGAAAATCCTGCATTTGAAACCCGGTTTTTTGGGAACCGGGAATATCTGACATTTGAAACCCGGTTTTTTTGGGAGACATGGAATATGAAAGATTTGAAACCCGGTTTTTTGGGAGACTGGGAATATGAAAGATTTGAAACCCGGTCTTTTTGGGAGACTGGGAATATGAAAGATTTGAAACCCGGTTTTTTGGGAGACTGCGAAAATCTGGCATTTGAAATCCGTTTTTTTTGGGAGACTGCGAAAATCTGGCATTTGAAACCCGGTTTTTTGGGAAACCGGGAATATCTGGCATTCGAAGCCCGGTTTTTTTGGGAAACTGGGAATATCTGACATTTGAAACCCGGTTTTTTTTGGGAGACATGGAATATAAAAGATTTGAAACCCGGTTTTTTGGGAGACTGGGAATATGAAAGATTTGAAACCCGGTCTTTTTGGGAGACTGGGAAAATGAAAGATTTGAAACCCGGTTTTTTGGGAGACTGCGAAAATCTGGCATTTGAAATCCGTTTTTTTTTTTGGGAGACTGCGAAAATCTGGCATTTGAAATCCGTTTTTTTGGGAGACTGGGAATATGAAAGATTTGAAACCCGGTCTTTTTGGGAGACTGGGAATATGAAAGATTTTAAACCCGGTCTTTTTGGGAGACTAGGAATATGAAGGATTTGAAACCCGGTCTTTTTGGGGGACTGGGAATATGAAAGATTTGAAACCCGGTCTTTTTGGGGGACTGGGAATATGAAAGATTTGAAACCCGGTCTTTTTGGGAGACACGGAATATAAAAGATTTGAAACCCGGTCTTTTTGGGAGCCTGGGAATATGAAAGTTTGTAAACCCAGTCTTTTTGGGAGACTGGGAATATGAAATTTTTTAAAACCGGTCTTTTTGGGAGACTAGGAATATGAAAGATTTGAAACCCGGTCTTTTTGGGGGATTGGGAATATTAAAGATTTGAAACCCGGTTTTTGGGAAACTGCGAAAATGTGGCATTTGAAACCCGGTTTTTTGGGAAACTGCGAAAATGTGGCATTTGAAACCCGGTTTTTTGGGAAACTGCGAAAATGTGGCATTTGAAACCCGGTTTTTTGGGAAACCATTAATATCTGGCATTTGAAGCCCGGTTTTTTTTGGGATACTGGGAATATCTGACATTTGAAACCCGGTTTTTTGGGAGACATGGGAATATCTGACATTTGAAACCCGGTCTTTTTGGGAGACATGGAATATGAAAGATTTGAAACCCGGTTTTTTGGGAGACTGGGAATATGAAAGATTTGAAACCCGGTCTTTTTGGGAGCCTGGGAATATAAAAGATTAGAAACCCGGTCTTTTTGGGAGACTGGGAATATGAAAGATTAGAAACCCGGTCTTTTTGGGAGACTGGGAATATGAAAGATTTTAAACCCGGTCTTTTTGGGAGACTAGGAATATGAAGGATTTGAAACCCGGTCTTTTTGGGGGACTGGGAATATGAAAGATTTGAAACCCGGTCTTTTTGGGGGACTGGGAATATGAAAGATTTGAAACCCGGTCTTTTTGGGAGACACGGAATATAAAAGATTTGAAACCCGGTCTTTTTGGGAGCCTGGGAATATGAAAGTTTGTAAACCCAGTCTTTTTGGGAGACTGGGAATATGAAAGATTTTAAAAGCGGTCTTTTTGGGAGAATAGGAATATGAAAGATTTGAAACCCGGTCTTTTTGGGGGATTGGGAATATTAAAGATTTGAAACCCGGTTTTTGGGAAACTGCGAAAATGTGGCATTTGAAACCCGGTTTTTTGGGAAACTGCGAAAATGTGGCATTTGAAACCCGGTTTTTTGGGAAACTGCGAAAATGTGGCATTTGAAACCCGGTTTTTTGGGAAACCATTAATATCTGGCATTTGAAGCCCGGTTTTTTTGGGATACTGGGAATATCTGACATTTGAAACCCGGTTTTTTGGGAGACATGGGAATATCTGACATTTGAAACCCGGTCTTTTTGGGAGACATGGAATATGAAAGATTTGAAACCCGGTTTTTTGGGAGACTGGGAATATGAAAGATTTGAAACCCGGTCTTTTTGGGAGACTGGGAATATGAAAGATTTGAAACCCGGTCTTTTTGGGAGACTGGGAATATGAAAGATTTGAAACCCGGTCTTTTTGGGAGACATGGAATATGAAAGATTTGAAACCCGGTCTTTTTGGGAGCCTGGGAATATAAAAGATTAGAAACCCGGTCTTTTTGGGAGACTGGGAATATGAAAGATTAGAAACCCGGTCTTTTTGGGAGACTGGGAATATGAAAGATTTTAAACCCGGTCTTTTTGGGAGACTAGAAATATGAAAGATTTGAAACCCGGTCTTTTTGGGGGACTGGGAATATGAAAGATTTGAAACCCGGTCTTTTTGGGGGACTGGGAATATGAAAGATTTGAAACCCGGTTTTTGGGAAACTGCGAAAATGTGGCATTTGAAACCCGGTTTTTTGGGAAACTGCGAAAATCTGGCATTTGAAACCCGGTTTTTTGTGAAACCGGGAATATCTGGCATTCGAAGCCCGGTTTTTTTGGGAAACTGGGAATATCTGACATTTGAAACCCGGTTTTTTTTGGGAGACATGGAATATGAAAGATTTGAAACCCGGTTTTTTGGGAGACTGGGAATATGAAAGATTTGAAACCCGGTCTTTTTGGGAGACTGGGAAAATGAAAGATTTGAAACCCGGTTTTTTGGGAGACTGCGAAAATCTGGCATTTGAAATCCGTTTTTTTTTGGGAGACTGCGAAAATCTGGCATTTGAAATCCGTTTTTTTGGGAGACTGGGAATATGAAAGATTTGAAACCCGGTCTTTTTGGGAGACTGGGAATATGAAAGATTTTAAACCCGGTCTTTTTGGGAGACTAGGAATATGAAGGATTTGAAACCCGGTCTTTTTGGGGGACTGGGAATATGAAAGATTTGAAACCCGGTCTTTTTGGGGGACTGGGAATATGAAAGATTTGAAACCCGGTCTTTTTGGGAGACACGGAATATAAAAGATTTGAAACCCGGTCTTTTTGGGAGCCTGGGAATATGAAAGTTTGTAAACCCAGTCTTTTTGGGAGACTGGGAATATGAAATTTTTTAAAACCGGTCTTTTTGGGAGACTAGGAATATGAAAGATTTGAAACCCGGTCTTTTTGGGGGATTGGGAATATTAAAGATTTGAAACCCGGTTTTTGGGAAACTGCGAAAATGTGGCATTTGAAACCCGGTTTTTTGGGAAACTGCGAAAATCCTGCATTTGAAACCCGGTTTTTTGGGAACCGGGAATATCTGACATTTGAAACCCGGTTTTTTTGGGAGACATGGAATATGAAAGATTTGAAACCCGGTTTTTTGGGAGACGGAATATGAAAGATTTGAAACCCGGTCTTTTTGGGAGACTGGGAATATGAAAGATTTGAAACCCGGTTTTTTGGGAGACTGCGAAAATCTGGCATTTGAAATCCGTTTTTTTTGGGAGACTGCGAAAATCTGGCATTTGAAACCCGGTTTTTTGGGAAACCGGGAATATCTGGCATTCGAAGCCCGGTTTTTTTGGGAAACTGGGAATATCTGACATTTGAAACCCGGTTTTTTTTGGGAGACATGGAATATGAAAGATTTGAAACCCGGTTTTTTGGGAGACTGGGAATATGAAAGATTTGAAACCCGGTCTTTTTGGGAGACTGGGAAAATGAAAGATTTGAAACCCGGTTTTTTGGGAGACTGCGAAAATCTGGCATTTGAAATCCGTTTTTTTTGGGAGACTGCGAAGATCTGGCATTTGAAATCCGTTTTTTTGGGAGACTGGGAATATGAAAGATTTGAAACCCGGTCTTTTTGGGAGACTGGGAATATGAAAGATTTTAAACCCGGTCTTTTTGGGAGACTAGGAATATGAAGGATTTGAAACCCGGTCTTTTTGGGGGACTGGGAATATGAAAGATTTGAAACCCGGTCTTTTTGGGGGACTGGGAATATGAAAGATTTGAAACCCGGTCTTTTTGGGAGACACGGAATATAAAAGATTTGAAACCCGGTCTTTTTGGGAGCCTGGGAATATGAAAGTTTGTAAACCCAGTCTTTTTGGGAGACTGGGAATATGAAAGATTTTAAAACCGGTCTTTTTGGGAGACTAGGAATATGAAAGATTTGAAACCCGGTCTTTTTGGGGGATTGGGAATATTAAAGATTTGAAACCCGGTTTTTGGGAAACTGCGAAAATGTGGCATTTGAAACCCGGTTTTTTGGGAAACTGCGAAAATGTGGCATTTGAAACCCGGTTTTTTGGGAAACTGCGAAAATGTGGCATTTGAAACCCGGTTTTTTGGGAAACCATTAATATCTGGCATTTGAAGCCCGGTTTTTTTTGGGATACTGGGAATATCTGACATTTGAAACCCGGTTTTTTGGGAGACATGGGAATATCTGACATTTGAAACCCGGTCTTTTTGGGAGACATGGAATATGAAAGATTTGAAACCCGGTTTTTTGGGAGACTGGGAATATGAAAGATTTGAAACCCGGTCTTTTTGGGAGCCTGGGAATATAAAAGATTAGAAACCCGGTCTTTTTGGGAGACTGGGAATATGAAAGATTAGAAACCCGGTCTTTTTGGGAGACTGGGAATATGAAAGATTTTAAACCCGGTCTTTTTGGGAGACTAGGAATATGAAGGATTTGAAACCCGGTCTTTTTGGGGGACTGGGAATATGAAAGATTTGAAACCCGGTCTTTTTGGGGGACTGGGAATATGAAAGATTTGAAACCCGGTCTTTTTGGGAGACACGGAATATAAAAGATTTGAAACCCGGTCTTTTTGGGAGCCTGGGAATATGAAAGTTTGTAAACCCAGTCTTTTTGGGAGACTGGGAATATGAAAGATTTTAAAAGCGGTCTTTTTGGGAGAATAGGAATATGAAAGATTTGAAACCCGGTCTTTTTGGGGGATTGGGAATATTAAAGATTTGAAACCCGGTTTTTGGGAAACTGCGAAAATGTGGCATTTGAAACCCGGTTTTTTGGGAAACTGCGAAAATGTGGCATTTGAAACCCGGTTTTTTGGGAAACTGCGAAAATGTGGCATTTGAAACCCGGTTTTTTGGGAAACCATTAATATCTGGCATTTGAAGCCCGGTTTTTTTGGGATACTGGGAATATCTGACATTTGAAACCCGGTTTTTTGGGAGACATGGGAATATCTGACATTTGAAACCCGGTCTTTTTGGGAGACATGGAATATGAAAGATTTGAAACCCGGTTTTTTGGGAGACTGGGAATATGAAAGATTTGAAACCCGGTCTTTTTGGGAGACTGGGAATATGAAAGATTTGAAACCCGGTCTTTTTGGGAGACTGGGAATATGAAAGATTTGAAACCCGGTCTTTTTGGGAGACATGGAATATGAAAGATTTGAAACCCGGTCTTTTTGGGAGCCTGGGAATATAAAAGATTAGAAACCCGGTCTTTTTGGGAGACTGGGAATATGAAAGATTAGAAACCCGGTCTTTTTGGGAGACTGGGAATATGAAAGATTTTAAACCCGGTCTTTTTGGGAGACTAGAAATATGAAGGATTTGAAACCCGGTCTTTTTGGGGGACTGGGAATATGAAAGATTTGAAACCCGGTCTTTTTGGGGGACTGGGAATATGAAAGATTTGAAACCCGGTTTTTGGGAAACTGCGAAAATGTGGCATTTGAAACCCGGTTTTTTGGGAAACTGCGAAAATCTGGCATTTGAAACCCGGTTTTTTGTGAAACCGGGAATATCTGGCATTCGAAGCCCGGTTTTTTTGGGAAACTGGGAATATCTGACATTTGAAACCCGGTTTTTTTTGGGAGACATGGAATATGAAAGATTTGAAACCCGGTTTTTTGGGAGACTGGGAATATGAAAGATTTGAAACCCGGTCTTTTTGGGAGACTGGGAAAATGAAAGATTTGAAACCCGGTTTTTTGGGAGACTGCGAAAATCTGGCATTTGAAATCCGTTTTTTTTGGGAGACTGCGAAAATCTGGCATTTGAAATCCGTTTTTTTGGGAGACTGGGAATATGAAAGATTTGAAACCCGGTCTTTTTGGGAGACTGGGAATATGAAAGATTTTAAACCCGGTCTTTTTGGGAGACTAGGAATATGAAGGATTTGAAACCCGGTCTTTTTGGGGGACTGGGAATATGAAAGATTTGAAACCCGGTCTTTTTGGGGGACTGGGAATATGAAAGATTTGAAACCCGGTCTTTTTGGGAGACACGGAATATAAAAGATTTGAAACCCGGTCTTTTTGGGAGCCTGGGAATATGAAAGTTTGTAAACCCAGTCTTTTTGGGAGACTGGGAATATGAAATTTTTTAAAACCGGTCTTTTTGGGAGACTAGGAATATGAAAGATTTGAAACCCGGTCTTTTTGGGGGATTGGGAATATTAAAGATTTGATACCCGGTTTTTGGGAAACTGCGAAAATGTGGCATTTGAAACCCGGTTTTTTGGGAAACTGCGAAAATCCTGCATTTGAAACCCGGTTTTTTGGGAACCGGGAATATCTGACATTTGAAACCCGGTTTTTTTGGGAGACATGGAATATGAAAGATTTGAAACCCGGTTTTTTGGGAGACGGAATATGAAAGATTTGAAACCCGGTCTTTTTGGGAGACTGGGAATATGAAAGATTTGAAACCCGGTTTTTTGGGAGACTGCGAAAATCTGGCATTTGAAATCCGTTTTTTTTGGGAGACTGCGAAAATCTGGCATTTGAAACCCGGTATTTTGGGAAACCGGGAATATCTGGCATTCGAAGCCCGGTTTTTTTGGGAAACTGGGAATATCTGACATTTGAAACCCGGTTTTTTTTGGGAGACATGGAATATGAAAGATTTGAAACCCGGTTTTTTGGGAGACTGGGAATATGAAAGATTTGAAACCCGGTCTTTTTGGGAGACTGGGAAAATGAAAGATTTGAAACCCGGTTTTTTGGGAGACTGCGAAAATCTGGCATTTGAAATCCGTTTTTTTTGGGAGACTGCGAAAATCTGGCATTTGAAATCCGTTTTTTTGGGAGACTGGGAATATGAAAGATTTGAAACCCGGTCTTTTTGGGAGACTGGGAATATGAAAGATTTTAAACCCGGTCTTTTTGGGAGACTAGGAATATGAAGGATTTGAAACCCGGTCTTTTTGGGGGACTGGGAATATGAAAGATTTGAAACCCGGTCTTTTTGGGGGACTGGGAATATGAAAGATTTGAAACCCGGTCTTTTTGGGAGACACGGAATATAAAAGATTTGAAACCCGGTCTTTTTGGGAGCCTGGGAATATGAAAGTTTGTAAACCCAGTCTTTTTGGGAGACTGGGAATATGAAATTTTTTAAAACCGGTCTTTTTGGGAGACTAGGAATATGAAAGATTTGAAACCCGGTCTTTTTGGGGGATTGGGAATATTAAAGATTTGAAACCCGGTTTTTGGGAAACTGCGAAAATGTGGCATTTGAAACCCGGTTTTTTGGGAAACTGCGAAAATCCTGCATTTGAAACCCGGTTTTTTGGGAACCGGGAATATCTGACATTTGAAACCCGGTTTTTTTGGGAGACATGGAATATGAAAGATTTGAAACCCGGTTTTTTGGGAGACTGGGAATATGAAAGATTTGAAACCCGGTCTTTTTGGGAGACTGGGAATATGAAAGATTTGAAACCCGGTCTTTTTGGGAGACATGGAATATGAAAGATTTGAAACCCGGTTTTTGGGAAACTGCGAAAATGTGGCATTTGAAACCCGGTTTTTTGGGAAACTGCGAAAATCTGGCATTTGAAACCCGGTTTTTTGTGAAACCGGGAATATCTGGCATTCGAAGCCCGGTTTTTTTGGGAAACTGGGAATATCTGACATTTGAAACCCGGTTTTTTTTGGGAGACATGGAATATGAAAGATTTGAAACCCGGTTTTTTGGGAGACTGGGAATATGAAAGATTTGAAACCCGGTCTTTTTGGGAGACTGGGAAAATGAAAGATTTGAAACCCGGTTTTTTGGGAGACTGCGAAAATCTGGCATTTGAAATCCGTTTTTTTTTGGGAGACTGCGAAAATCTGGCATTTGAAATCCGTTTTTTTGGGAGACTGGGAATATGAAAGATTTGAAACCCGGTCTTTTTGGGAGACTGGGAATATGAAAGATTTTAAACCCGGTCTTTTTGGGAGACTAGGAATCTGAAGGATTTGAAACCCGGTCTTTTTGGGGGACTGGGAATATGAAAGATTTGAAACCCGGTCTTTTTGGGGGACTGGGAATATGAAAGATTTGAAACCCGGTCTTTTTCGGAGACACGGAATATAAAAGATTTGAAACCCGGTCTTTTTGGGAGCCTGGGAATATGAAAGTTTGTAAACCCAGTCTTTTTGGGAGACTGGGAATATGAAATTTTTTAAAACCGGTCTTTTTGGGAGACTAGGAATATGAAAGATTTGAAACCCGGTCTTTTTGGGGGATTGGGAATATTAAAGATTTGAAACCCGGTTTTTGGGAAACTGCGAAAATGTGGCATTTGAAACCCGGTTTTTTGGGAAACTGCGAAAATCCTGCATTTGAAACCCGGTTTTTTGGGAACCGGGAATATCTGACATTTGAAACCCGGTTTTTTTGGGAGACATGGAATATGAAAGATTTGAAACCCGGTTTTTTGGGAGACTGGGAATATGAAAGATTTGAAACCCGGTCTTTTTGGGAGACTGGGAATATGAAAGATTTGAAACCCGGTTTTTTGGGAGACTGCGAAAATCTGGCATTTGAAATCCGTTTTTTTTGGGAGACTGCGAAAATCTGGCATTTGAAACCCGGTTTTTTGGGAAACCGGGAATATCTGGCATTCGAAGCCCGGTTTTTTTGGGAAACTGGGAATATCTGACATTTGAAACCCGGTTTTTTTTGGGAGACATGGAATATGAAAGATTTGAAACCCGGTTTTTTGGGAGACTGGGAATATGAAAGATTTGAAACCCGGTCTTTTTCGGAGACTGGGAAAATGAAAGATTTGAAACCCGGTTTTTTGGGAGACTGCGAAAATCTGGCATTTGAAATCCGTTTTTTTTTGGGAGACTGCGAAAATCTGGCATTTGAAATCCGTTTTTTTGGGAGACTGGGAATATGAAAGATTTGAAACCCGGTCTTTTTGGGAGACTGGGAATATGAAAGATTTTAAACCCGGTCTTTTTGGGAGACTAGGAATATGAAGGATTTGAAACCCGGTCTTTTTGGGGGACTGGGAATATGAAAGATTTGAAACCCGGTCTTTTTGTGGGACTGGGAATATGAAAGATTTGAAACCCGGTCTTTTTGGGAGACACGGAATATAAAAGATTTGAAACCCGGTCTTTTTGGGAGCCTGGGAATATGAAAGTTTGTAAACCCAGTCTTTTTGGGAGACTGGGAATATGAAATTTTTTAAAACCGGTCTTTTTGGGAGACTAGGAATATGAAAGATTTGAAACCCGGTCTTTTTGGGGGATTGGGAATATTAAAGATTTGAAACCCGGTTTTTGTTAAACTGCGAAAATGTGGCATTTGAAACCCGGTTTTTTGGGAAACTGCGAAAATCCTGCATTTGAAACCCGGTTTTTTGGGAACCGGGAATATCTGACATTTGAAACCCGGTTTTTTTGGGAGACATGGAATATGAAAGATTTGAAACCCGGTTTTTTGGGAGACTGGGAATATGAAAGATTTGAAACCCGGTCTTTTTGGGAGACTGGGAATATGAAAGATTTGAAACCCGGTTTTTTGGGAGACTGCGAAAATCTGGCATTTGAAATCCGTTTTTTTTGGGAGACTGGGAATATGAAAGATTTGAAACCCGGTCTTTTTGGGAGACTGGGAATGGGAAATATTTGAAACCCGGTCTTTTTGGGAGACTGCGAAAATCTGGCATTTGAAACCCGGTTTTTTTGGGAAACTGGGAATATGAAAGATTTGAAACCCGGTCTTTTTGGGAGACTGCGAAAATCTGGCATTTGAAACCCGGTTTTTTTTGGGAAACTGGGAATATGAAAGATTTGAAACCCGGTCTTTTTGGGAGACTGCGAAAATCTGGCATTTGAAACCCGGTTTTTTTTTTGGGAAACTGGGAATATGAAAGATTTGAAACCCGGTCTTTTTGGGAGACTGCGAAAATCTGGCATTTGAAACCCGGTTTTTTTTGGGAAACTGGGAATATGAAAGATTTGAAACCCGGTCTTTTTGGGAGACTGCGAAAATCTGGCATTTGAAACCCGGTTTTTTTTTTGGGAAACTGGGAATATGAAAGATTTGAAACCCGGTCTTTTTGGGAGACTGCGAAAATCTGGCAGTTGAAATCCGTTTTTTTTGGGAGACTGGGAATATGAAAGATTTGAAACCCGGTCTTTTTGGGAGACTGGGAATGGGAAATATTTGAAACCCGGTCTTTTTGGGAGACTGCGAAAATCTGGCATTTGAAACCCGGTTTTTTTGGGAAACTGGGAATATGAAAGATTTGAAACCCGGTCTTTTTGGGAGACTGCGAAAATCTGGCATTTGAAACCCGGTTTTTTTTGGGAAACTGGGAATATGAAAGATTTGAAACCCGGTCTTTTTGGGAGACTGCGAAAATCTGGCATTTGAAATCCGTTTTTTTTGGGAGACTGCGAAAATCTGGCATTTGAAATCCGTTTTTTTGGGAGACTGGGAATATGAAAGATTTGAAACCCGGTCTTTTTGGGAGACTGGGAATATGAAAGATTTTAAACCCGGTCTTTTTGGGAGACTAGGAATATGAAGGATTTGAAACCCGGTCTTTTTGGGGGACTGGGAATATGAAAGATTTGAAACCCGGTCTTTTTGGGGGACTGGGAATATGAAAGATTTGAAACCCGGTCTTTTTGGGAGACACGGAATATAAAAGATTTGAAACCCGGTCTTTTTGGGAGCCTGGGAATATGAAAGTTTGTAAACCCAGTCTTTTTGGGAGACTGGGAATATGAAATTTTTTAAAACCGGTCTTTTTGGGAGACTAGGAATATGAAAGATTTGAAACCCGGTCTTTTTGGGGGATTGGGAATATTAAAGATTTGAAACCCGGTTTTTGGGAAACTGCGAAAATGTGGCATTTGAAACCCGGTTTTTTGGGAAACTGCGAAAATCCTGCATTTGAAACCCGGTTTTTTGGGAACCGGGAATATCTGACATTTGAAACCCGGTTTTTTTGGGAGACATGGAATATGAAAGATTTGAAACCCGGTTTTTTGGGAGACTGGGAATATGAAAGATTTGAAACCCGGTCTTTTTGGGAGACTGGGAATATGAAAGATTTGAAACCCGGTCTTTTTGGGAGACATGGAATATGAAAGATTTGAAACCCGGTTTTTGGGAAACTGCGAAAATGTGGCATTTGAAACCCGGTTTTTTGGGAAACTGCGAAAATCTGGCATTTGAAACCCGGTTTTTTGTGAAACCGGGAATATCTGGCATTCGAAGCCCGGTTTTTTTGGGAAACTGGGAATATCTGACATTTGAAACCCGGTTTTTTTTGGGAGACATGGAATATGAAAGATTTGAAACCCGGTTTTTTGGGAGACTGGGAATATGAAAGATTTGAAACCCGGTCTTTTTGGGAGACTGGGAAAATGAAAGATTTGAAACCCGGTTTTTTGGGAGACTGCGAAAATCTGGCATTTGAAATCCGTTTTTTTTTGGGAGACTGCGAAAATCTGGCATTTGAAATCCGTTTTTTTGGGAGACTGGGAATATGAAAGATTTGAAACCCGGTCTTTTTGGGAGACTGGGAATATGAAAGATTTTAAACCCGGTCTTTTTGGGAGACTAGGAATCTGAAGGATTTGAAACCCGGTCTTTTTGGGGGACTGGGAATATGAAAGATTTGAAACCCGGTCTTTTTGGGGGACTGGGAATATGAAAGATTTGAAACCCGGTCTTTTTCGGAGACACGGAATATAAAAGATTTGAAACCCGGTCTTTTTGGGAGCCTGGGAATATGAAAGTTTGTAAACCCAGTCTTTTTGGGAGACTGGGAATATGAAATTTTTTAAAACCGGTCTTTTTGGGAGACTAGGAATATGAAAGATTTGAAACCCGGTCTTTTTGGGGGATTGGGAATATTAAAGATTTGAAACCCGGTTTTTGGGAAACTGCGAAAATGTGGCATTTGAAACCCGGTTTTTTGGGAAACTGCGAAAATCCTGCATTTGAAACCCGGTTTTTTGGGAACCGGGAATATCTGACATTTGAAACCCGGTTTTTTTGGGAGACATGGAATATGAAAGATTTGAAACCCGGTTTTTTGGGAGACTGGGAATATGAAAGATTTGAAACCCGGTCTTTTTGGGAGACTGGGAATATGAAAGATTTGAAACCCGGTTTTTTGGGAGACTGCGAAAATCTGGCATTTGAAATCCGTTTTTTTTGGGAGACTGCGAAAATCTGGCATTTGAAACCCGGTTTTTTGGGAAACCGGGAATATCTGGCATTCGAAGCCCGGTTTTTTTGGGAAACTGGGAATATCTGACATTTGAAACCCGGTTTTTTTTGGGAGACATGGAATATGAAAGATTTGAAACCCGGTTTTTTGGGAGACTGGGAATATGAAAGATTTGAAACCCGGTCTTTTTCGGAGACTGGGAAAATGAAAGATTTGAAACCCGGTTTTTTGGGAGACTGCGAAAATCTGGCATTTGAAATCCGTTTTTTTTTGGGAGACTGCGAAAATCTGGCATTTGAAATCCGTTTTTTTGGGAGACTGGGAATATGAAAGATTTGAAACCCGGTCTTTTTGGGAGACTGGGAATATGAAAGATTTTAAACCCGGTCTTTTTGGGAGACTAGGAATATGAAGGATTTGAAACCCGGTCTTTTTGGGGGACTGGGAATATGAAAGATTTGAAACCCGGTCTTTTTGTGGGACTGGGAATATGAAAGATTTGAAACCCGGTCTTTTTGGGAGACACGGAATATAAAAGATTTGAAACCCGGTCTTTTTGGGAGCCTGGGAATATGAAAGTTTGTAAACCCAGTCTTTTTGGGAGACTGGGAATATGAAATTTTTTAAAACCGGTCTTTTTGGGAGACTAGGAATATGAAAGATTTGAAACCCGGTCTTTTTGGGGGATTGGGAATATTAAAGATTTGAAACCCGGTTTTTGGGAAACTGCGAAAATGTGGCATTTGAAACCCGGTTTTTTGGGAAACTGCGAAAATCCTGCATTTGAAACCCGGTTTTTTGGGAACCGGGAATATCTGACATTTGAAACCCGGTTTTTTTGGGAGACATGGAATATGAAAGATTTGAAACCCGGTTTTTTGGGAGACTGGGAATATGAAAGATTTGAAACCCGGTCTTTTTGGGAGACTGGGAATATGAAAGATTTGAAACCCGGTTTTTTGGGAGACTGCGAAAATCTGGCATTTGAAATCCGTTTTTTTTGGGAGACTGGGAATATGAAAGATTTGAAACCCGGTCTTTTTGGGAGACTGGGAATGGGAAATATTTGAAACCCGGTCTTTTTGGGAGACTGCGAAAATCTGGCATTTGAAACCCGGTTTTTTTGGGAAACTGGGAATATGAAAGATTTGAAACCCGGTCTTTTTGGGAGACTGCGAAAATCTGGCATTTGAAACCCGGTTTTTTTTGGGAAACTGGGAATATGAAAGATTTGAAACCCGGTCTTTTTGGGAGACTGCGAAAATCTGGCATTTGAAACCCGGTTTTTTTTTTGGGAAACTGGGAATATGAAAGATTTGAAACCCGGTCTTTTTGGGAGACTGCGAAAATCTGGCAGTTGAAATCCGTTTTTTTTGGGAGACTGGGAATATGAAAGATTTGAAACCCGGTCTTTTTGGGAGCCTGGGAATATGAAAGATTAGAAACCCGGTCTTTTTGGGAGACTGGGAATATGAAAGATTTTAAAACCGGTCTTTTTGGCAGACTAGGAATATGAAAGATTTGAAACCCGGTCTTTTTGGGGGATTGGGAATATTAAAGATTTGAAACCCGGTTTTTGGGAAACTGCGAAAATGTGGCATTTGAAACCCGGTTTTTTGGGAAACTGCGAAAATGTGGCATTTGAAACCCGGTTTTTTGGGAAACCGGGAATATCTGGCATTTGAAGCCCGGTTTTTTTTGGGAAACTGGGAATATCTGACATTTGAAACCCGGTTATTTTGGGAGACATGGAATATGAAAGATTTGAAACCCGGTTTTTTGGGAGACTGGGAATATGAAAGATTTGAAACAAGGTCTTTTTGGGAGACTGGGAATATGAAAGATTTGAAACCCGGTCTTTTTGGGAGACTGCGAAAATCTGGCATTTGAAACCCGGTTTTTTTTGGGAAACTGGGAATATGAAAGATTTGAAACCCGGTCTTTTTGGGAGACTGCGAAAATCTGGCATTTGAAACCCGGTTTTTTTTTGGGAAACTGGGAATATGAAAGATTTGAAACCCGGTCTTTTTGGGAGACTGCGAAAATCTGGCAGTTGAAATCCGTTTTTTTTGGGAGACTGGGAATATGAAAGATTTGAAACCCGGTCTTTTTGGGAGACTGCGAAAATCTGGCATTGAAATCCGTTTTTTTTGGGAGACTGCGAAAATCTGGCATTTGAAATCCGTTTTTTTTGGGAGACTGGGAATATGAAAGATTTGAAACCCGGTCTTTTTGGGAGACTGGGAATATGAAAGATTTGAAACCCGGTCTTTTTGGGAGACTGCGAAAATCTGGCATTTGAAACCCGTTTTTTTTTGGGAAACTGGGAATATGAAAGATTTGAAACCCGGTCTTTTTGGGAGACTGCGAAAATCTGGCATTTGAAACCCGGTTTTTTTTTGGGAAATTGGGAATATGAAAGATTTGAAACCCGGTCTTTTTGGGAGACTGCGAAAATCTGGCAGTTGAAATCCGTTTTTTTGGGAGACTGGGAATATGAAAGATTTGAAACCCGGTCTTTTTGGGAGCCTGGGAATATGAAAGATTAGAAACCCGGTCTTTTTGGGAGACTGGGAATATGAAAGATTTTAAAACCGGTCTTTTTGGGGAATTGGGAATATTAAAGATTTGAAACACGGTTTTTGGGAAACTGCGAAAATGTGGCATTTGAAACCCGGTTTTTTGGGAAACTGCGAAAATGTGGCATTTGAAACCCGGTTTTTTGGGAAACTGCGAAAATGTGGCATTTAAACCCGGTTTTTTGGGAAACCATTAATATCTGGCATTTGAAGCCCGGTTTTTTTGGGATACTGGGAATATCTGACATTTGAAACCCGGTTTTTTGGGAGACTGGGAATATGAAAGATTTGAAACCCGGTCTTTTTGGGAGACTGGGAATATGAAAGATTTGAAACCCGGTCTTTTTGGGAGACTGGGAATATGAAAGATTTGAAACCCGGTCTTTTTGGGAGACATGGAATATGAAAGATTTGAAACCCGGTCTTTTTGGGAGCCTGGGAATATAAAAGATTAGAAACCCGGTCTTTTTGGGAGACTGGGAATATGAAAGATTAGAAACCCGGTCTTTTTGGGAGACTGGGAATATGAAAGATTTTAAACCCGGTCTTTTTGGGAGACTAGGAATATGAAGGATTTGAAACCCGGTCTTTTTGGGGGACTGGGAATATGAAAGATTTGAAACCCGGTCTTTTTGGGGGACTGGGAATATGAAAGATTTGAAACCCGGTCTTTTTGGGAGACACGGAATATAAAAGATTTGAAACCCGGTCTTTTTGGGAGCCAGGGAATATGAAAGTTTGTAAACCCAGTCTTTTTGGGAGACAGGGAATATGAAAGATTTTAAAACCGGTCTTTTTGGGAGACTAGGAATATGAAAGATTTGAAACCCGGTCTTTTTGGGGGATTGGGAATATTAAAGATTTGAAACCCGGTTTTTGGGAAACTGCGAAAATGTGGCATTTGAAACCCGGTTTTTTGGGAAACTGCGAAAATGTGGCATTTGAAACCCGGTTTTTTGGGAAACTGCGAAAATGTCGCATTTGAAACCCGGTTTTTTGGGAAACCATTAATATCTGGCATTTGAAGCCCGGTTTTTTGGGAGACATGGGAATATCTGATATTTGAAACCCGGTCTTTTTGGGAGACATGGAATATGAAAGATTTGAAACCCGGTTTTTTGGGAGACTGGGAATATGAAAGATTTGAAACCCGGTCTTTTTGGAGACTGGGAATATGAAAGATTTGAAACCCGGTCTTTTTGGGAGACTGGGAATATGAAAGATTTGAAACCCGGTCTTTTTGGGAGACATGGAATATGAAAGATTTGAAACCCGGTCTTTTTGGGAGCCTGGGAATATAAAAGATTTGAAACCCGGTCTTTTTGGGGGACTGGGAATTTGAAAGATTTGAAACCCGGTCTTTTTGGGAGACACGGAATATAAAAGATTTGAAACCCGGTCTTTTTGGGAGCCTGGGAATATGAAAGTTTGTAAACCCAGTCTTTTTGGGAGACTGGGAATATGAAAGATTTTAAAACCGGTCTTTTTGGGAGACTAGGAATATGAAAGATTTGAAACCCGGTCTTTTTGGGGGATTGGGAATATTAAAGATTTGAAACCCGGTTTTTGGGAAACTGCGAAAATGTGGCATTTGAAACCCGGTTTTTTTGGGAAACTGCGAAAATCTGGCATTTGAAACCCGGTTTTTTGGGAAACCGGGAATATCTGGCATTTGAAGCCCGGTTTTTTGGGAAACTGGGAATATCTGACATTTGAAACCCGGTTTTTTTGGGAGACATGGAATATGAAAGATTTGAAACCCGGTTTTTTGGGAGACTGGGAATATGAAAGATTTGAAACCCGGTCTTTTTGGGAGACTGGGAATATGAAAGATTTGAAACCCGGTTTTTTGGGAGACTGCGAAATTCTGGCATTTGAAATCCGTTTTTTTGGGAGACTGCGAAAATCTGGCATTTGAAATCCGTTTTTTTTGGGAGACTGGGAATATGAAAGATTTGAAACCCGGTCTTTTTGGGAGAGTGGGAATATGAAAGATTTTAAACCCGGTCTTTTTGGGAGACTAGGAATATGAAGGATTTGAAACCCGGTCTTTTTGGGGGACTGGGAATATGAAAGATTTGAAACCCGGTCTTTTTGGGGGACTGGGAATATGAAAGATTTGAAACCCGGTCTTTTTGGGGGACACGGAATATAAAAGATTTGAAACCCGGTCTTTTTGGGAGCCTGGGAATATAAAAGATTAGAAACCCGGTCTTTTTGGGAGACTGGGAATATGAAAGATTAGAAACCCGGTCTTTTTGGGAGACTAGGAATATGAAGGATTTGAAACCCGGTCTTTTTGGGGGACTGGGAATATGAAAGATTTGAAACCCGGTCTTTTTGGGAGACACGGAATATGAAAGATTTGAAACCCGGTTTTTTTGGGAGCTTGGGAATATGAAAGTTTGTAAACCCAGTCTTTTTGGGAGACTGGGAATATGAAAGATTTTAAAACCGGTCTTTTTGGGAAACTGGGAATATGAAAGATTTGAAACCCGGTCTTTTTGGGAGACTGGGAATATGAAAGATTTTAAACCCGGTCTTTTTGGGGGACTGGGAATATGAAAGATTTGAAACCCGGTCTTTTTGGGAGACACGGAATATAAAAGATTTGAAACCCGGTCTTTTTGGGAGCCTGGGAATATGAAAGTTTGTAAACCCAGTCTTTTTGGGAGACAGGGAATATGAAAGATTTTAAAACCGGTCTTTTTGGGAGACTAGGAATATGAAAGATTTGAAACCCGGTCTTTTTGGGGGATTGGGAATATTAAAGATTTGAAACCCGGTTTTTGGGAAACTGCGAAAATGTGGCATTTGAAACCCGGTTTTTTGGGAAACTGCGAAAATGTGGCATTTGAAACCCGGTTTTTTGGGAAACTGCGAAAATGTGGCATTTGAAACCCGGTTTTTTGGGAAACCATTAATATCTGGCATTTGAAGCCCGGTTTTTTGGGAGACATGGGAATATCTGATATTTGAAACCCGGTCTTTTTGGGAGCCTGGGAATATAAAAGATTTGAAACCCGGTCTTTTTGGGGGACTGGGAATTTGAAAGATTTGAAACCCGGTCTTTTTGGGAGACACGGAATATAAAAGATTTGAAACCCGGTCTTTTTGGGAGCCTGGGAATATGAAAGTTTGTAAACCCAGTCTTTTTGGGAGACTGGGAATATGAAAGATTTTAAAACCGGTATTTTTGGGAGACTAGGAATATGAAAGATTTGAAACCCGGTCTTTTTGGGGGATTGGGAATATTAAAGATTTGAAACCCGGTTTTTGGGAAACTGCGAAAATGTGGCATTTGAAACCCGGTTTTTTTGGGAAACTGCGAAAATGTGGCATTTGAAGCCCGGTTTTTTGGGAAACTGGGAATATCTGACATTTGAAACCCGGTTTTTTTGGGAGACATGGAATATGAAAGATTTGAAACCCGGTTTTTTGGGAGACTGGGAATATGAAAGATTTGAAACCCGGTCTTTTTGGGAGACTGGGAATATGAAAGATTTGAAACCCGGTTTTTTGGGAGACTGCGAAAATCTGGCATTTGAAATCCGTTTTTTTGGGAGACTGCGAAAATCTGGCATTTGAAATCCGTTTTTTTTGGGAGACTGGGAATATGAAAGATTTGAAACCCGGTCTTTTTGGGAGACTGGGAATATGAAAGATTTTAAACCCGGTCTTTTTGGGAGACTAGGAATATGAAGGATTTGAAACCCGGTCTTTTTGGGGGACTGGGAATATGAAAGATTTGAAACCCGGTCTTTTTGGGGGACTGGGAATATGAAAGATTTGAAACCCGGTCTTTTTGGGGGACACGGAATATAAAAGATTTGAAACCCGGTCTTTTTGGGAGCCTGGGAATATAAAAGATTAGAAACCCGGTCTTTTTGGGAGACTGGGAATATGAAAGATTAGAAACCCGGTCTTTTTGGGAGACTAGGAATATGAAGGATTTGAAACCCGGTCTTTTTGGGGGACTGGGAATATGAAAGATTTGAAACCCGGTCTTTTTGGGAGACACGGAATATGAAAGATTTGAAACCCGGTTTTTTTGGGAGCTTGGGAATATGAAAGTTTGTAAACCCAGTCTTTTTGGGAGACTGGGAATATGAAAGATTTTAAAACCGGTCTTTTTGGGAAACTGGGAATATGAAAGATTTGAAACCCGGTCTTTTTGGGAGACTGGGAATATGAAAGATTTTAAACCCGGTCTTTTTGGGGGACTGGGAATATGAAAGATTTGAAACCCGGTCTTTTTGGGAGACACGGAATATAAAAGATTTGAAACCCGGTCTTTTTGGGAGCCTGGGAATATGAAAGTTTGTAAACCCAGTCTTTTTGGGAGACAGGGAATATGAAAGATTTTAAAACCGGTCTTTTTGGGAGACTAGGAATATGAAAGATTTGAAACCCGGTCTTTTTGGGGGATTGGGAATATTAAAGATTTGAAACCCGGTTTTTGGGAAACTGCGAAAATGTGGCATTTGAAACCCGGTTTTTTGGGAAACTGCGAAAATGTGGCATTTGAAACCCGGTTTTTTGGGAAACTGCGAAAATGTGGCATTTGAAACCCGGTTTTTTGGGAAACCATTAATATCTGGCATTTGAAGCCCGGTTTTTTGGGAGACATGGGAATATCTGATATTTGAAACCCGGTCTTTTTGGGAGCCTGGGAATATAAAAGATTTGAAACCCGGTCTTTTTGGGGGACTGGGAATTTGAAAGATTTGAAACCCGGTCTTTTTGGGAGACACGGAATATAAAAGATTTGAAACCCGGTCTTTTTGGGAGCCTGGGAATATGAAAGTTTGTAAACCCAGTCTTTTTGGGAGACTGGGAATATGAAAGATTTTAAAACCGGTCTTTTTGGGAGACTAGGAATATGAAAGATTTGAAACCCGGTCTTTTTGGGGGATTGGGAATATTAAAGATTTGAAACCCGGTTTTTGGGAAACTGCGAAAATGTGGCATTTGAAACCCGGTTTTTTTGGGAAACTGCGAAAATCTGGCATTTGAAACCCGGTTTTTTGGGAAACCGGGAATATCTGGCATTTGAAGCCCGGTTTTTTGGGAAACTGGGAATATCTGACATTTGAAACCCGGTTTTTTTGGGAGACATGGAATATGAAAGATTTGAAACCCGGTTTTTTGGGAGACTGGGAATATGAAAGATTTGAAACCCGGTCTTTTTGGGAGACTGGGAATATGAAAGATTTGAAACCCGGTTTTTTGGGAGACTGCGAAAATCTGGCATTTGAAATCCGTTTTTTTGGGAGACTGCGAAAATCTGGCATTTGAAATCCGTTTTTTTTGGGAGACTGGGAATATGAAAGATTTGAAACCCGGTCTTTTTGGGAGACTGGGAATATGAAAGATTTTAAACCCGGTCTTTTTGGGAGACTAGGAATATGAAGGATTTGAAACCCGGTCTTTTTGGGGGACTGGGAATATGAAAGATTTGAAACCCGGTCTTTTTGGGGGACTGGGAATATGAAAGATTTGAAACCCGGTCTTTTTGGGGGACACGGAATATAAAAGATTTGAAACCCGGTCTTTTTGGGAGCCTGGGAATATAAAAGATTAGAAACCCGGTCTTTTTGGGAGACTGGGAATATGAAAGATTAGAAACCCGGTCTTTTTGGGAGACTAGGAATATGAAGGATTTGAAACCCGGTCTTTTTGGGGGACTGGGAATATGAAAGATTTGAAACCCGGTCTTTTTGGGAGACACGGAATATGAAAGATTTGAAACCCGGTTTTTTTGGGAGCTTGGGAATATGAAAGTTTGTAAACCCAGTCTTTTTGGGAGACTGGGAATATGAAAGATTTTAAAACCGGTCTTTTTGGGAAACTGGGAATATGAAAGATTTGAAACCCGGTCTTTTTGGGAGACTGGGAATATGAAAGATTTTAAACCCGGTCTTTTTGGGGGACTGGGAATATGAAAGATTTGAAACCCGGTCTTTTTGGGAGACACGGAATATAAAAGATTTGAAACCCGGTCTTTTTGGGAGCCTGGGAATATGAAAGTTTGTAAACCCAGTCTTTTTGGGAGACAGGGAATATGAAAGATTTTAAAACCGGTCTTTTTGGGAGACTAGGAATATGAAAGATTTGAAACCCGGTCTTTTTGGGGGATTGGGAATATTAAAGATTTGAAACCCGGTTTTTGGGAAACTGCGAAAATGTGGCATTTGAAACCCGGTTTTTTGGGAAACTGCGAAAATGTGGCATTTGAAACCCGGTTTTTTGGGAAACTGCGAAAATGTGGCATTTGAAACCCGGTTTTTTGGGAAACCATTAATATCTGGCATTTGAAGCCCGGTTTTTTGGGAGACATGGGAATATCTGATATTTGAAACCCGGTCTTTTTGGGAGACATGGAATATGAAAGATTTGAAACCCGGTTTTTTGGGAGACTGGGAATATGAAAGATTTGAAACCCGGTCTTTTTGGAGACTGGGAATATGAAAGATTTGAAACCCGGTCTTTTTGGAAGACTGGGAATATGAAAGATTTGAAACCCGGTCTTTTTGGGAGACATGGAATATGAAAGATTTGAAACCCGGTCTTTTTGGGAGCCTGGGAATATAAAAGATTAGAAACCCGGTCTTTTTGGGAGACTGGGAATATGAAAGATTAGAAACCCGGTCTTTTTGGGAGACTGGGAATATGAAAGATTTTAAACCCGGTCTTTTTGGGAGACTAGGAATATGAAGGATTTGAAACCCGGTCTTTTTGGGGGACTGGGAATATGAAAGATTTGAAACCCGGTCTTTTTGGGGGACTGGGAATTTGAAAGATTTGAAACCCGGTCTTTTTGGGAGACACGGAATATAAAAGATTTGAAACCCGGTCTTTTTGGGAGCCTGGGAATATGAAAGTTTGTAAACCCAGTCTTTTTGGGAGACTGGGAATATGAAAGATTTTAAAACCGGTCTTTTTGGGAGACTAGGAATATGAAAGATTTGAAACCCGGTATTTTTGGGGGATTGGGAATATTAAAGATTTGAAACCCGGTTTTTGGGAAACTGCGAAAATGTGGCATTTGAAACCCGGTTTTTTTGGGAAACTGCGAAAATCTGGCATTTGAAACCCGGTTTTTTGGGAAACCGGGAATATCTGGCATTTGAAGCCCGGTTTTTTGGGAAACTGGGAATATCTGACATTTGAAACCCGGTTTTTTTTGGGAGACATGGAATATGAAAGATTTGAAACCCGGTTTTTTGGGAGACTGGGAATATGAAAGATTTGAAACCCGGTCTTTTTGGGAGACTGGGAATATGAAAGATTTGAAACCCGGTTTTTTGGGAGACTGCGAAAATCTGGCATTTGAAATCCGTTTTTTTTGGGAGACTGCGAAAATCTGGCATTTGAAATCCGTTTTTTTTGGGAGACTGGGAATATGAAAGATTTGAAACCCGGTCTTTTTGGGAGACTGGGAATATGAAAGATTTTAAACCCGGTCTTTTTGGGAGACTAGGAATATGAAGGATTTGAAACCCGGTCTTTTTGGGGGACTGGGAATATGAAAGATTTGAAACCCGGTCTTTTTGGGGGACTGGGAATATGAAAGATTTGAAACCCGGTCTTTTTGGGGGACACGGAATATAAAAGATTTGAAACCCGGTCTTTTTGGGAGCCTGGGAATATAAAAGATTAGAAACCCGGTCTTTTTGGGAGACTGGGAATATGAAAGATTAGAAACCCGGTCTTTTTGGGAGACTAGGAATATGAAGGATTTGAAACCCGGTCTTTTTGGGGGACTGGAAATATGAAAGATTTGAAACCCGGTCTTTTTGGGAGACACGGAATATGAAAGATTTGAAACCCGGTTTTTTTGGGAGCCTGGGAATATGAAAGTTTGTAAACCCAGTCTTTTTGGGAGACTGGGAATATGAAAGATTTTAAAACCGGTCTTTTTGGGAAACTGGGAATATGAAAGATTTGAAACCCGGTCTTTTTGGGAGACTGGGAATATGAAAGATTTTAAACCCGGTCTTTTTGGGAGACTAGGAATATGAAGGATTTGAAACCCGGTCTTTTTGGGGGACTGGGAATATGAAAGATTTGAAACCCGGTCTTTTTGGGGGACTGGGAATATGAAAGATTTGAAACCCGGTCTTTTTGGGGGACACGGAATATAAAAGATTTGAAACCCGGTCTTTTTGGGAGCCTGGGAATATAAAAGATTAGAAACCCGGTCTTTTTGGGAGACTGGGAATATGAAAGATTAGAAACCCGGTCTTTTTGGGAGACTAGGAATATGAAGGATTTGAAACCCGGTCTTTTTGGGAGCCTGGGAATATAAAAGATTAGAAACCCGGTCTTTTTGGGAGACTGGGAATATGAAAGATTAGAAACCCGGTCTTTTTGGGAGACTAGGAATATGAAGGATTTGAAACCCGGTCTTTTTGGGGGACTGGGAATATGAAAGATTTGAAACCCGGTCTTTTTGGGAGACACGGAATATGAAAGATTTGAAACCCGGTTTTTTGGGGAGCCTGGGAATATGAAAGTTTGTAAACCCAGTCTTTTTGGGAGACTGGGAATATGAAAGATTTTAAAACCGGTCTTTTTGGGAAACTGGGAATATGAAAGATTTGAAACCCGGTCTTTTTGGGAGACTGGGAATATGAAAGATTTGAAACCCGGTCTTTTTGGGAGACTGCGAAAATGTGGCATTTGAAACCCGGTTTTTTGGGAAACCATTAATATCTGGCATTTGAAGCCCGGTTTTTTTGGGATACTGGGAATATCTGACATTTGAAACCCGGTTTTTTGGGAGACATGGGAATATCTGATATTTGAAACCCGGTCTTTTTGGGAGACATGGAATATGAAAGATTTGAAACCCGGTTTTTTGGGAGACTGGGAATATGAAAGATTTGAAACCCGGTCTTTTTGGAGACTGGGAATATGAAAGATTTGAAACCCGGTCTTTTTGGGAGACTGGGAATATGAAAGATTTGAAACCCGGTCTTTTTGGGAGACATGGAATATGAAAGATTTGAAACCCGGTCTTTTTGGGAGCCTGGGAATATAAAAGATTAGAAACCCGGTCTTTTTGGGAGACTGGGAATATGAAAGATTAGAAACCCGGTCTTTTTGGGAGACTGGGAATATGAAAGATTTTAAACCCGGTCTTTTTGGGAGACTAGGAATATGAAGGATTTGAAACCCGGTCTTTTTGGGGGACTGGGAATATGAAAGATTTGAAACCCGGTCTTTTTGGGGGACTGGGAATTTGAAAGATTTGAAACCCGGTCTTTTTGGGAGACACGGAATATAAAAGATTTGAAACCCGGTCTTTTTGGGAGCCTGGGAATATGAAAGTTTGTAAACCCAGTCTTTTTGGGAGACTGGGAATATAAAAGATTTTAAAACCGGTCTTTTTGGGAGACTAGGAATATGAAAGATTTGAAACCCGGTCTTTTTGGGGGATTGGGAATATTAAAGATTTGAAACCCGGTTTTTGGGAAACTGCGAAAATGTGGCATTTGAAACCCGGTTTTTTTGGGAAACTGCGAAAATCTGGCATTTGAAACCCGGTTTTTTGGGAAACCGGGAATATCTGGCATTTGAAGCCCGGTTTTTTTGGGAAACTGGGAATATCTGACATTTGAAACCCGGTTTTTTTTGGGAGACATGGAATATGAAAGATTTGAAACCCGGTTTTTTGGGAGACTGGGAATATGAAAGATTTGAAACCCGGTCTTTTTGGGAGACTGGGAATATGAAAGATTTGAAACCCGGTTTTTTGGGAGACTGCGAAAATCTGGCATTTGAAATCCGTTTTTTTGGGAGACTGCGAAAATCTGGCATTTGAAATCCGTTTTTTTGGGAGACTGGGAATATCAAAGATTTGAAACCCGGTCTTTTTGGGAGACTGGGAATATGAAAGATTTTAAACCCGGTCTTTTTGGGAGACTAGGAATATGAAGGATTTGAAACCCGGTCTTTTTGGGGGACTGGGAATATGAAAGATTTGAAACCCGGTCTTTTTGGGGGACTGGGAATATGAAAGATTTGAAACCCGGTCTTTTTGGGGGACACGGAATATAAAAGATTTGAAACCCGGTCTTTTTGGGAGCCTGGGAATATAAAAGATTAGAAACCCGGTCTTTTTGGGAGACTGGGAATATGAAAGATTAGAAACCCGGTCTTTTTGGGAGACTAGGAATATGAAGGATTTGAAACCCGGTCTTTTTGGGGGACTGGGAATATGAAAGATTTGAAACCCGGTCTTTTTGGGAGACACGGAATATGAAAGATTTGAAACCCGGTTTTTTTGGGAGCCTGGGAATATGAAAGTTTGTAAACCCAGTCTTTTTGGGAGACTGGGAATATGAAAGATTTTAAAACCGGTCTTTTTGGGAAACTGGGAATATGAAAGATTTGAAACCCGGTCTTTTTGGGGGACTGGGAATATGAAAGATTTGAAACCCGGTCTTTTTGGGGGACACGGAATATAAAAGATTTGAAACCCGGTCTTTTTGGGAGCCTGGGAATATAAAAGATTAGAAACCCGGTCTTTTTGGGAGACTGGGAATATGAAAGATTAGAAACCCGGTCTTTTTGGGAGACTAGGAATATGAAGGATTTGAAACCCGGTCTTTTTGGGAGACTGGGAATATGAAAGATTTGAAACCCGGTCTTTTTGGGAGACATGGAATATGAAAGATTTGAAACCCGGTCTTTTTGGGAGCCTGGGAATATAAAAGATTAGAAACCCGGTCTTTTTGGGAGACTGGGAATATGAAAGATTAGAAACCCGGTCTTTTTGGGAGACTGGGAATATGAAAGATTTTAAACCCGGTCTTTTTGGGAGACTAGGAATATGAAGGATTTGAAACCCGGTCTTTTTGGGGGACTGGGAATATGAAAGATTTGAAACCCGGTCTTTTTGGGGGACTGGGAATATGAAAGATTTGAAACCCGGTCTTTTTGGGAGACACGGAATATAAAAGATTTGAAACCCGGTCTTTTTGGGAGCCAGGGAATATGAAAGTTTGTAAACCCAGTCTTTTTGGGAGACAGGGAATATGAAAGATTTTAAAACCGGTCTTTTTGGGAGACTAGGAATATGAAAGATTTGAAACCCGGTCTTTTTGGGGGATTGGGAATATTAAAGATTTGAAACCCGGTTTTTGGGAAACTGCGAAAATGTGGCATTTGAAACCCGGTTTTTTGGGAAACTGCGAAAATGTGGCATTTGAAACCCGGTTTTTTGGGAAACTGCGAAAATGTCGCATTTGAAACCCGGTTTTTTGGGAAACCATTAATATCTGGCATTTGAAGCCCGGTTTTTTGGGAGACATGGGAATATCTGATATTTGAAACCCGGTCTTTTTGGGAGACATGGAATATGAAAGATTTGAAACCCGGTTTTTTGGGAGACTGGGAATATGAAAGATTTGAAACCCGGTCTTTTTGGAGACTGGGAATATGAAAGATTTGAAACCCGGTCTTTTTGGGAGACTGGGAATATGAAAGATTTGAAACCCGGTCTTTTTGGGAGACATGGAATATGAAAGATTTGAAACCCGGTCTTTTTGGGAGCCTGGGAATATAAAAGATTTGAAACCCGGTCTTTTTGGGGGACTGGGAATTTGAAAGATTTGAAACCCGGTCTTTTTGGGAGACACGGAATATAAAAGATTTGAAACCCGGTCTTTTTGGGAGCCTGGGAATATGAAAGTTTGTAAACCCAGTCTTTTTGGGAGACTGGGAATATGAAAGATTTTAAAACCGGTCTTTTTGGGAGACTAGGAATATGAAAGATTTGAAACCCGGTCTTTTTGGGGGATTGGGAATATTAAAGATTTGAAACCCGGTTTTTGGGAAACTGCGAAAATGTGGCATTTGAAACCCGGTTTTTTTGGGAAACTGCGAAAATCTGGCATTTGAAACCCGGTTTTTTGGGAAACCGGGAATATCTGGCATTTGAAGCCCGGTTTTTTGGGAAACTGGGAATATCTGACATTTGAAACCCGGTTTTTTTGGGAGACATGGAATATGAAAGATTTGAAACCCGGTTTTTTGGGAGACTGGGAATATGAAAGATTTGAAACCCGGTCTTTTTGGGAGACTGGGAATATGAAAGATTTGAAACCCGGTTTTTTGGGAGACTGCGAAAATCTGGCATTTGAAATCCGTTTTTTTGGGAGACTGCGAAAATCTGGCATTTGAAATCCGTTTTTTTTGGGAGACTGGGAATATGAAAGATTTGAAACCCGGTCTTTTTGGGAGACTGGGAATATGAAAGATTTTAAACCCGGTCTTTTTGGGAGACTAGGAATATGAAGGATTTGAAACCCGGTCTTTTTGGGGGACTGGGAATATGAAAGATTTGAAACCCGGTCTTTTTGGGGGACTGGGAATATGAAAGATTTGAAACCCGGTCTTTTTGGGGGACACGGAATATAAAAGATTTGAAACCCGGTCTTTTTGGGAGCCTGGGAATATAAAAGATTAGAAACCCGGTCTTTTTGGGAGACTGGGAATATGAAAGATTAGAAACCCGGTCTTTTTGGGAGACTAGGAATATGAAGGATTTGAAACCCGGTCTTTTTGGGAGACTAGGAATATGAAGGATTTGAAACCCGGTCTTTTTGGGAGACTGGGAATATGAAAGATTTGAAACCCGGTCTTTTTGGGAGACATGGAATATGAAAGATTTGAAACCCGGTCTTTTTGGGAGCCTGGGAATATAAAAGATTAGAAACCCGGTCTTTTTGGGAGACTGGGAATATGAAAGATTAGAAACCCGGTCTTTTTGGGAGACTGGGAATATGAAAGATTTTAAACCCGGTCTTTTTGGGAGACTAGGAATATGAAGGATTTGAAACCCGGTCTTTTTGGGGGACTGGGAATATGAAAGATTTGAAACCCGGTCTTTTTGGGGGACTGGGAATATGAAAGATTTGAAACCCGGTCTTTTTGGGAGACACGGAATATAAAAGATTTGAAACCCGGTCTTTTTGGGAGCCAGGGAATATGAAAGTTTGTAAACCCAGTCTTTTTGGGAGACAGGGAATATGAAAGATTTTAAAACCGGTCTTTTTGGGAGACTAGGAATATGAAAGATTTGAAACCCGGTCTTTTTGGGGGATTGGGAATATTAAAGATTTGAAACCCGGTTTTTGGGAAACTGCGAAAATGTGGCATTTGAAACCCGGTTTTTTGGGAAACTGCGAAAATGTGGCATTTGAAACCCGGTTTTTTGGGAAACTGCGAAAATGTCGCATTTGAAACCCGGTTTTTTGGGAAACCATTAATATCTGGCATTTGAAGCCCGGTTTTTTGGGAGACATGGGAATATCTGATATTTGAAACCCGGTCTTTTTGGGAGACATGGAATATGAAAGATTTGAAACCCGGTTTTTTGGGAGACTGGGAATATGAAAGATTTGAAACCCGGTCTTTTTGGAGACTGGGAATATGAAAGATTTGAAACCCGGTCTTTTTGGGAGACTGGGAATATGAAAGATTTGAAACCCGGTCTTTTTGGGAGACATGGAATATGAAAGATTTGAAACCCGGTCTTTTTGGGAGCCTGGGAATATAAAAGATTTGAAACCCGGTCTTTTTGGGGGACTGGGAATTTGAAAGATTTGAAACCCGGTCTTTTTGGGAGACACGGAATATAAAAGATTTGAAACCCGGTCTTTTTGGGAGCCTGGGAATATGAAAGTTTGTAAACCCAGTCTTTTTGGGAGACTGGGAATATGAAAGATTTTAAAACCGGTCTTTTTGGGAGACTAGGAATATGAAAGATTTGAAACCCGGTCTTTTTGGGGGATTGGGAATATTAAAGATTTGAAACCCGGTTTTTGGGAAACTGCGAAAATGTGGCATTTGAAACCCGGTTTTTTTGGGAAACTGCGAAAATCTGGCATTTGAAACCCGGTTTTTTGGGAAACCGGGAATATCTGGCATTTGAAGCCCGGTTTTTTGGGAAACTGGGAATATCTGACATTTGAAACCCGGTTTTTTTGGGAGACATGGAATATGAAAGATTTGAAACCCGGTTTTTTGGGAGACTGGGAATATGAAAGATTTGAAACCCGGTCTTTTTGGGAGACTGGGAATATGAAAGATTTGAAACCCGGTTTTTTGGGAGACTGCGAAAATCTGGCATTTGAAATCCGTTTTTTTGGGAGACTGCGAAAATCTGGCATTTGAAATCCGTTTTTTTTGGGAGACTGGGAATATGAAAGATTTGAAACCCGGTCTTTTTGGGAGACTGGGAATATGAAAGATTTTAAACCCGGTCTTTTTGGGAGACTAGGAATATGAAGGATTTGAAACCCGGTCTTTTTGGGGGACTGGGAATATGAAAGATTTGAAACCCGGTCTTTTTGGGGGACTGGGAATATGAAAGATTTGAAACCCGGTCTTTTTGGGGGACACGGAATATAAAAGATTTGAAACCCGGTCTTTTTGGGAGCCTGGGAATATAAAAGATTAGAAACCCGGTCTTTTTGGGAGACTGGGAATATGAAAGATTAGAAACCCGGTCTTTTTGGGAGACTAGGAATATGAAGGATTTGAAACCCGGTCTTTTTGGGGGACTGGGAATATGAAAGATTTGAAACCCGGTCTTTTTGGGAGACACGGAATATGAAAGATTTGAAACCCGGTTTTTTTGGGAGCTTGGGAATATGAAAGTTTGTAAACCCAGTCTTTTTGGGAGACTGGGAATATGAAAGATTTTAAAACCGGTCTTTTTGGGAAACTGGGAATATGAAAGATTTGAAACCCGGTCTTTTTGGGAGACTGGGAATATGAAAGATTTTAAACCCGGTCTTTTTGGGGGACTGGGAATATGAAAGATTTGAAACCCGGTCTTTTTGGGAGACACGGAATATAAAAGATTTGAAACCCGGTCTTTTTGGGAGCCTGGGAATATGAAAGTTTGTAAACCCAGTCTTTTTGGGAGACAGGGAATATGAAAGATTTTAAAACCGGTCTTTTTGGGAGACTAGGAATATGAAAGATTTGAAACCCGGTCTTTTTGGGGGATTGGGAATATTAAAGATTTGAAACCCGGTTTTTGGGAAACTGCGAAAATGTGGCATTTGAAACCCGGTTTTTTGGGAAACTGCGAAAATGTGGCATTTGAAACCCGGTTTTTTGGGAAACTGCGAAAATGTGGCATTTGAAACCCGGTTTTTTGGGAAACCATTAATATCTGGCATTTGAAGCCCGGTTTTTTGGGAGACATGGGAATATCTGATATTTGAAACCCGGTCTTTTTGGGAGACATGGAATATGAAAGATTTGAAACCCGGTTTTTTGGGAGACTGGGAATATGAAAGATTTGAAACCCGGTCTTTTTGGAGACTGGGAATATGAAAGATTTGAAACCCGGTCTTTTTGGGAGACTGGGAATATGAAAGATTTGAAACCCGGTCTTTTTGGGAGACATGGAATATGAAAGATTTGAAACCCGGTCTTTTTGGGAGCCTGGGAATATAAAAGATTAGAAACCCGGTCTTTTTGGGAGACTGGGAATATGAAAGATTAGAAACCCGGTCTTTTTGGGAGACTGGGAATATGAAAGATTTTAAACCCGGTCTTTTTGGGAGACTAGGAATATGAAGGATTTGAAACCCGGTCTTTTTGGGGCACTGGGAATATGAAAGATTTGAAACCCGGTCTTTTTGGGGGACTGGGAATTTGAAAGATTTGAAACCCGGTCTTTTTGGGAGACACGGAATATAAAAGATTTGAAACCCGGTCTTTTTGGGAGCCTGGGAATATGAAAGTTTGTAAACCCAGTCTTTTTGGGAGACTGGGAATATGAAAGATTTTAAAACCGGTCTTTTTGGGAGACTAGGAATATGAAAGATTTGAAACCCGGTCTTTTTGGGGGATTGGGAATATTAAAGATTTGAAACCCGGTTTTTGGGAAACTGCGAAAATGTGGCATTTGAAACCCGGTTTTTTTGGGAAACTGCGAAAATCTGGCATTTGAAACCCGGTTTTTTGGGAAACCGGGAATATCTGGCATTTGAAGCCCGGTTTTTTGGGAAACTGGGAATATCTGACATTTGAAACCCGGTTTTTTTTGGGAGACATGGAATATGAAAGATTTGAAACCCGGTTTTTTGGGAGACTGGGAATATGAAAGATTTGAAACCCGGTCTTTTTGGGAGACTGGGAATATGAAAGATTTGAAACCCGGTTTTTTGGGAGACTGCGAAAATCTGGCATTTGAAATCCGTTTTTTTGGGAGACTGCGAAAATCTGGCATTTGAAATCCGTTTTTTTTGGGAGACTGGGAATATGAAAGATTTGAAACCCGGTCTTTTTGGGAGACTGGGAATATGAAAGATTTTAAACCCGGTCTTTTTGGGAGACTAGGAATATGAAGGATTTGAAACCCGGTCTTTTTGGGGGACTGGGAATATGAAAGATTTGAAACCCGGTCTTTTTGGGGGACTGGGAATATGAAAGATTTGAAACCCGGTCTTTTTGGGGGACACGGAATATAAAAGATTTGAAACCCGGTCTTTTTGGGAGCCTGGGAATATAAAAGATTAGAAACCCGGTCTTTTTGGGAGACTGGGAATATGAAAGATTAGAAACCCGGTCTTTTTGGGAGACTAGGAATATGAAGGATTTGAAACCCGGTCTTTTTGGGGGACTGGGAATATGAAAGATTTGAAACCCGGTCTTTTTGGGAGACACGGAATATGAAAGATTTGAAACCCGGTTTTTTGGGGAGCCTGGGAATATGAAAGTTTGTAAACCCAGTCTTTTTGGGAGACTGGGAATATGAAAGATTTTAAAACCGGTCTTTTTGGGAAACTGGGAATATGAAAGATTTGAAACCCGGTCTTTTTATGAGACTGGGAATATGAAAGATTTGAAACCCGGTCTTTTTGGGAGACTGCGAAAATGTGGCATTTGAAACCCGGTTTTTTGGGAAACCATTAATATCTGGCATTTGAAGCCCGGTTTTTTTGGGATACTGGGAATATCTGACATTTGAAACCCGGTTTTTTGGGAGACATGGGAATATCTGATATTTGAAACCCGGTCTTTTTGGGAGACATGGAATATGAAAGATTTGAAACCCGGTTTTTTGGGAGACTGGGAATATGAAAGATTTGAAACCCGGTCTTTTTGGAGACTGGGAATATGAAAGATTTGAAACCCGGTCTTTTTGGGAGACTGGGAATATGAAAGATTTGAAACCCGGTCTTTTTGGGAGACATGGAATATGAAAGATTTGAAACCCGGTCTTTTTGGGAGCCTGGGAATATAAAAGATTAGAAACCCGGTCTTTTTGGGAGACTGGGAATATGAAAGATTAGAAACCCGGTCTTTTTGGGAGACTGGGAATATGAAAGATTTTAAACCCGGTCTTTTTGGGAGACTAGGAATATGAAGGATTTGAAACCCGGTCTTTTTGGGGGACTGGGAATATGAAAGATTTGAAACCCGGTCTTTTTGGGGGACTGGGAATTTGAAAGATTTGAAACCCGGTCTTTTTGGGAGACACGGAATATAAAAGATTTGAAACCCGGTCTTTTTGGGAGCCTGGGAATATGAAAGTTTGTAAACCCAGTCTTTTTGGGAGACTGGGAATATAAAAGATTTTAAAACCGGTCTTTTTGGGAGACTAGGAATATGAAAGATTTGAAACCCGGTCTTTTTGGGGGATTGGGAATATTAAAGATTTGAAACCCGGTTTTTGGGAAACTGCGAAAATGTGGCATTTGAAACCCGGTTTTTTTGGGAAACTGCGAAAATCTGGCATTTGAAACCCGGTTTTTTGGGAAACCGGGAATATCTGGCATTTGAAGCCCGGTTTTTTTGGGAAACTGGGAATATCTGACATTTGAAACCCGGTTTTTTTTGGGAGACATGGAATATGAAAGATTTGAAACCCGGTTTTTTGGGAGACTGGGAATATGAAAGATTTGAAACCCGGTCTTTTTGGGAGACTGGGAATATGAAAGATTTGAAACCCGGTTTTTTGGGAGACTGCGAAAATCTGGCATTTGAAATCCGTTTTTTTGGGAGACTGCGAAAATCTGGCATTTGAAATCCGTTTTTTTTGGGAGACTGGGAATATGAAAGATTTGAAACCCGGTCTTTTTGGGAGACTGGGAATATGAAAGATTTTAAACCCGGTCTTTTTGGGAGACTAGGAATATGAAGGATTTGAAACCCGGTCTTTTTGGGGGACTGGGAATATGAAAGATTTGAAACCCGGTCTTTTTGGGGGACTGGGAATATGAAAGATTTGAAACCCGGTCTTTTTGGGGGACACGGAATATAAAAGATTTGAAACCCGGTCTTTTTGGGAGCCTGGGAATATAAAAGATTAGAAACCCGGTCTTTTTGGGAGACTGGGAATATGAAAGATTAGAAACCCGGTCTTTTTGGGAGACTAGGAATATGAAGGATTTGAAACCCGGTCTTTTTGGGGGACTGGAAATATGAAAGATTTGAAACCCGGTCTTTTTGGGAGACACGGAATATGAAAGATTTGAAACCCGGTTTTTTTGGGAGCCTGGGAATATGAAAGTTTGTAAACCCAGTCTTTTTGGGAGACTGGGAATATGAAAGATTTTAAAACCGGTCTTTTTGGGAAACTGGGAATATGAAAGATTTGAAACCCGGTCTTTTTGGGAGACTGGGAATATGAAAGATTTTAAACCCGGTCTTTTTGGGAGACTAGGAATATGAAGGATTTGAAACCCGGTCTTTTTGGGGGACTGGGAATATGAAAGATTTGAAACCCGGTCTTTTTGGGGGACTGGGAATATGAAAGATTTGAAACCCGGTCTTTTTGGGGGACACGGAATATAAAAGATTTGAAACCCGGTCTTTTTGGGAGCCTGGGAATATAAAAGATTAGAAACCCGGTCTTTTTGGGAGACTGGGAATATGAAAGATTAGAAACCCGGTCTTTTTGGGAGACTAGGAATATGAAGGATTTGAAACCCGGTCTTTTTGGGAGCCTGGGAATATAAAAGATTAGAAACCCGGTCTTTTTGGGAGACTGGTAATATGAAAGATTAGAAACCCGGTCTTTTTGGGAGACTAGGAATATGAAGGATTTGAAACCCGGTCTTTTTGGGGGACTGGGAATATGAAAGATTTGAAACCCGGTCTTTTTGGGAGACACGGAATATGAAAGATTTGAAACCCGGTTTTTTGGGGAGCCTGGGAATATGAAAGTTTGTAAACCCAGTCTTTTTGGGAGACTGGGAATATGAAAGATTTTAAAACCGGTCTTTTTGGGAAACTGGGAATATGAAAGATTTGAAACCCGGTCTTTTTGGGAGACTGGGAATATGAAAGATTTGAAACCCGGTCTTTTTGGGAGACTGCGAAAATGTGGCATTTGAAACCCGGTTTTTTGGGAAACCATTAATATCTGGCATTTGAAGCCCGGTTTTTTTGGGATACTGGGAATATCTGACATTTGAAACCCGGTTTTTTGGGAGACATGGGAATATCTGATATTTGAAACCCGGTCTTTTTGGGAGACATGGAATATGAAAGATTTGAAACCCGGTTTTTTGGGAGACTGGGAATATGAAAGATTTGAAACCCGGTCTTTTTGGAGACTGGGAATATGAAAGATTTGAAACCCGGTCTTTTTGGGAGACTGGGAATATGAAAGATTTGAAACCCGGTCTTTTTGGGAGACATGGAATATGAAAGATTTGAAACCCGGTCTTTTTGGGAGCCTGGGAATATAAAAGATTAGAAACCCGGTCTTTTTGGGAGACTGGGAATATGAAAGATTAGAAACCCGGTCTTTTTGGGAGACTGGGAATATGAAAGATTTTAAACCCGGTCTTTTTGGGAGACTAGGAATATGAAGGATTTGAAACCCGGTCTTTTTGGGGGACTGGGAATATGAAAGATTTGAAACCCGGTCTTTTTGGGGGACTGGGAATTTGAAAGATTTGAAACCCGGTCTTTTTGGGAGACACGGAATATAAAAGATTTGAAACCCGGTCTTTTTGGGAGCCTGGGAATATGAAAGTTTGTAAACCCAGTCTTTTTGGGAGACTGGGAATATAAAAGATTTTAAAACCGGTCTTTTTGGGAGACTAGGAATATGAAAGATTTGAAACCCGGTCTTTTTGGGGGATTGGGAATATTAAAGATTTGAAACCCGGTTTTTGGGAAACTGCGAAAATGTGGCATTTGAAACCCGGTTTTTTTGGGAAACTGCGAAAATCTGGCATTTGAAACCCGGTTTTTTGGGAAACCGGGAATATCTGGCATTTGAAGCCCGGTTTTTTTGGGAAACTGGGAATATCTGACATTTGAAACCCGGTTTTTTTTGGGAGACATGGAATATGAAAGATTTGAAACCCGGTTTTTTGGGAGACTGGGAATATGAAAGATTTGAAACCCGGTCTTTTTGGGAGACTGGGAATATGAAAGATTTGAAACCCGGTTTTTTGGGAGACTGCGAAAATCTGGCATTTGAAATCCGTTTTTTTGGGAGACTGCGAAAATCTGGCATTTGAAATCCGTTTTTTTGGGAGACTGGGAATATCAAAGATTTGAAACCCGGTCTTTTTGGGAGACTGGGAATATGAAAGATTTTAAACCCGGTCTTTTTGGGAGACTAGGAATATGAAGGATTTGAAACCCGGTCTTTTTGGGGGACTGGGAATATGAAAGATTTGAAACCCGGTCTTTTTGGGGGACTGGGAATATGAAAGATTTGAAACCCGGTCTTTTTGGGGGACACGGAATATAAAAGATTTGAAACCCGGTCTTTTTGGGAGCCTGGGAATATAAAAGATTAGAAACCCGGTCTTTTTGGGAGACTGGGAATATGAAAGATTAGAAACCCGGTCTTTTTGGGAGACTAGGAATATGAAGGATTTGAAACCCGGTCTTTTTGGGGGACTGGGAATATGAAAGATTTGAAACCCGGTCTTTTTGGGAGACACGGAATATGAAAGATTTGAAACCCGGTTTTTTTGGGAGCCTGGGAATATGAAAGTTTGTAAACCCAGTCTTTTTGGGAGACTGGGAATATGAAAGATTTTAAAACCGGTCTTTTTGGGAAACTGGGAATATGAAAGATTTGAAACCCGGTCTTTTTGGGGGACTGGGAATATGAAAGATTTGAAACCCGGTCTTTTTGGGGGACACGGAATATAAAAGATTTGAAACCCGGTCTTTTTGGGAGCCTGGGAATATAAAAGATTAGAAACCCGGTCTTTTTGGGAGACTGGGAATATGAAAGATTAGAAACCCGGTCTTTTTGGGAGACTAGGAATATGAAGGATTTGAAACCCGGTCTTTTTGGGGGACTGGGAATATGAAAGATTTGAAACCCGGTCTTTTTGGGAGACACGGAATATGAAAGATTTGAAACCCGGTTTTTTTGGGAGCCTGGGAATATGAAAGTTTGTAAACCCAGTCTTTTTGGGAGACTGGGAATATGAAAGATTTTAAAACCGGTCTTTTTGGGAAACTGGGAATATGAAAGATTTGAAACCCGGTCTTTTTGGGAGACTGGGAATATGAAAGATTTGAAACCCGGTCTTTTTGGGAGACTGCGAAAATCTGGCATTTGAAACCCGGTTTTTTGAGAAACCATTAATATCTGGCATTTGAAGCCCGGTTTTTTTTGGGATACTGGGAATATCTGACATTTGAAACCCGGTTTTTTGGGAGACATGGGAATATCTGACATTTGAAACCCGGTCTTTTTGGGAGACATGGAATATGAAAGATTTGAAACCCGGTTTTTTGCGAGACTGGGAATATGAAAGATTTGAAACCCGGTCTTTTTGGGAGACTGGGAATATGAAAGATTTGAAACCCGGTTTTTTGGGAGACTGCGAAAATCTGGCATTTGAAATCCGTTTTTTTTGGGAGACTGCGAAAATCTGGCATTTGAAATCCGTTTTTTTTGGGAGACTGGGAATATGAAAGATTTGAAACCCGGTCTTTTTGGGAGACTGGGAATATGAAATATTTGAAACCCGGTCTTTTTGGGAGACTGCGAAAATCTGGCATTTGAAACCCGGTTTTTTTTGGGAAACTGGGAATATGAAAGATTTGAAACCCGGTCTTTTTGGGAGACTGCGAAAATCTGGCATTTGAAACCCGGTTTTTTTTTTGGGAAACTGGGAATATGAAAGATTTGAAACCCGGTCTTTTTGGGAGACTGCGAAAATCTGGCAGTTGAAATCCGTTTTTTTTTGGGAGACTGGGAATATGAAAGATTTGAAACCCGGTCTTTTTGGGAGCCTGGGAATATGAAAGATTAGAAACCCGGTCTTTTTGGGAGACTGGGAATATGAAAGATTTTAAAACCGGTCTTTTTGGCAGACTAGGAATATGAAAGATTTGAAACCCGGTCTTTTTGGGGGATTGGGAATATTAAAGATTTGAAACCCGGTTTTTGGGAAACTGCGAAAATGTGGCATTTGAAACCCGGTTTTTTGGGAAACTGCGAAAATGTGGCATTTGAAACCCGGTTTTTTGGGAAACCGGGAATATCTGGCATTTGAAGCCCGGTTTTTTTTGGGAAACTGGGAATATCTGACATTTGAAACCCGGTTATTTTGGGAGACATGGAATATGAAAGATTTGAAACCCGGTTTTTTGGGAGACTGGGAATATGAAAGATTTGAAACCCGGTCTTTTTGGGAGACTGGGAATATGAAAGATTTGAAACCCGGTCTTTTTGGGAGACTGCGAAAATCTGGCATTTGAAACCCGGTTTTTTTTTTGGGAAACTGGGAATATGAAAGATTTGAAACCCGGTCTTTTTGGGAGACTGCGAAAATCTGGCAGTTGAAATCCGTTTTTTTTGGGAGACTGGGAATATGAAAGATTTGAAACCCGGTCTTTTTGGGAGACTGCGAAAATCTGGCATTGAAATCCGTTTTTTTTGGGAGACTGCGAAAATCTGGCATTTGAAATCCGTTTTTTTTGGGAGACTGGGAATATGAAAGATTTGAAACCCGGTCTTTTTGGGAGACTGGGAATATGAAAAATTTGAAACCCGGTCTTTTTGGGAGACTGCGAAAATCTGGCATTTGAAACCCGGTTTTTTTTGGGAAACTGGGAATATGAAAGATTTGAAACCCGGTCTTTTTGGGAGACTGCGAAAATCTGGCATTTGAAACCCGGTTTTTTTTTTGGGAAACTGGGAATATGAAAGATTTGAAACCCGGTCTTTTTGGGAGACTGCGAAAATCTGGCAGTTGAAATCCGTTTTTTTTGGGAGACTGGGAATATGAAAGATTTGAAACCCGGTCTTTTTGGGAGCCTGGGAATATGAAAGATTAGAAACCCGGTCTTTTTGGGAGACTGGGAATATGAAAGATTTTAAAACCGGTCTTTTTGGGGAATTGGGAATATTAAAGATTTGAAACCCGGTTTTTGGGAAACTGCGAAAATGTGGCATTTGAAACCCGGTTTTTTGGGAAACTGCGAAAATGTGGCATTTGAAACCCGGTTTTTTGGGAAACTGCGAAAATGTGGCATTTAAACCCGGTTTTTTGGGAAACCATTAATATCTGGCATTTGAAGCCCGGTTTTTTTGGGATACTGGGAATATCTGACATTTGAAACCCGGTTTTTTTTGAGACATGGAATATGAAAGATTTGAAACCCGGTTTTTTGGGAGACTGGGAATATGAAAGATTTGAAACCCGGTCTTTTTGGGAGACTGGGAATATGAAAGATTTGAAACCCGGTCTTTTTGGGAGACTGGGAATATGAAAGATTTGAAACCCGGTCTTTTTGGGAGACATGGAATATGAAAGATTTGAAACCCGGTCTTTTTGGGAGCCTGGGAATATAAAAGATTAGAAACCCGGTCTTTTTGGGAGACTGGGAATATGAAAGATTAGAAACCCGGTCTTTTTGGGAGACTGGGAATATGAAAGATTTTAAACCCGGTCTTTTTGGGAGACTAGGAATATGAAGGATTTGAAACCCGGTCTTTTTGGGGGACTGGGAATATGAAAGATTTGAAACCCGGTCTTTTTGGGGGACTGGGGATATGAAAGATTTGAAACCCGGTCTTTTTGGGAGACACGGAATATAAAAGATTTGAAACCCGGTCTTTTTGGGAGCCTGGGAATATGCAAGTTTGTAAACCCAGTCTTTTTGGGAGACAGGGAATATGAAAGATTTTAAAACCGGTCTTTTTGGGAGACTAGGAATATGAAAGATTTGAAACCCGGTCTTTTTGGGGGATTGGGAATATTAAAGATTTGAAACCCGGTTTTTGGGAAACTGCGAAAATGTGGCATTTGAAACCCGGTTTTTTGGGAAACTGCGAAAATGTGGCATTTGAAACCCGGTTTTTTGGGAAACTGCGAAAATGTGGCATTTGAAACCCGGTTTTTTGGGAAACCATTAATATCTGGCATTTGAAGCCCGGTTTTTTTTGGGATACTGGGAATATCTGACATTTGAAACCCGGTTTTTTGGGAGACATGGGAATATCTGATATTTGAAACCCGGTCTTTTTGGGAGACATGGAATATGAAAGATTTGAAACCCGGTTTTTTGGGAGACTGGGAATATGAAAGATTTGAAACCCGGTCTTTTTGGAGACTGGGAATATGAAAGATTTGAAACCCGGTCTTTTTGGGAAACTGGGAATATGAAAGATTTGAAACCCGGTCTTTTTGGGAGCCTGGGAATATAAAAGATTAGAAACCCGGTCTTTTTGGGAGACTGGGAATATGAAAGATTAGAAACCCGGTCTTTTTGGGAGACTGGGAATATGAAAGATTTGAAACCCGGTCTTTTTGGGAGACTAGGAATATGAAGGATTTGAAACCCGGTCTTTTTGGGAGCCTGGGAATATGAAAGATTTTAAACCCGGTCTTTTTGGGAGACTAGGAATATGAAGGATTTGAAACCCGGTCTTTTTGGGGGACTGGGAATATGAAAGATTTGAAACCCGGTCTTTTTGGGAGACTAGGAATATGAAGGATTTGAAACCCGGTCTTTTTGGGGGACTGGGAATATGAAAGATTTGAAACCCGGTCTTTTTGGGGGACTGGGAATTTGAAAGATTTGAAACCCGGTCTTTTTGGGAGACACGGAATATAAAAGATTTGAAACCCGGTCTTTTTGGGAGCCTGGGAATATGAAAGTTTGTAAACCCAGTCTTTTTGGGAGACTGGGAATATGAAAGATTTTAAAACCGGTCTTTTTGGGAGACTAGGAATATGAAAGATTTGAAACCCGGTCTTTTTGGGGGATTGGGAATATTAAAGATTTGAAACCCGGTTTTTGGGAAACTGCGAAAATGTGGCATTTGAAACCCGGTTTTTTTGGGAAACTGCGAAAATCTGGCATTTGAAACCCGGTTTTTTGGGAAACCGGGAATATCTGGCATTTGAAGCCCGGTTTTTTTGGGAAACTGGGAATATCTGACATTTGAAACCCGGTTTTTTTTGGGAGACATGGAATATGAAAGATTTGAAACCCGGTTTTTGGGAGACTGGGAATATGAAAGATTTGAAACCCGGTCTTTTTGGGAGACTGGGAATATGAAAGATTTGAAACCCGGTTTTTTGGGAGACTGCGAAAATCTGGCATTTGAAATCCGTTTTTTTGGGAGACTGCGAAAATCTGGCATTTGAAATCCGTTTTTTTTTGGGAGACTGGGAATATGAAAGATTTGAAACCCGGTCTTTTTGGGAGACTGGGAATATGAAAGATTTTAAACCCGGTCTTTTTGGGAGACTAGGAATATGAAGGATTTGAAACCCGGTCTTTTTGGGGGACTGGGAATATGAAAGATTTGAAACCCGGTCTTTTTGGGGGACTGGGAATATGAAAGATTTGAAACCCGGTCTTTTTGGGGGACACGGAATATAAAAGATTTGAAACCCGGTCTTTTTGGGAGCCTGGGAATATAAAAGATTAGAAACCCGGTCTTTTTGGGAGACTGGGAATATGAAAGATTAGAAACCCGGTCTTTTTGGGAGACTAGGAATATGAAAGATTTGAAACCCGGTCTTTTTGGGAGACACGGAATATGAAAGATTTGAAACCCGGTTTTTTTGGGAGCTTGGGAATATGAAAGTTTGTAAACCCAGTCTTTTTGGGAGACTGGGAATATGAAAGATTTTAAAACCGGTCTTTTTGGGAAACTGGGAATATGAAAGATTTGAAACCCGGTCTTTTTGGGAGACTGGGAATATGAAAGATTTGAAACCCGGTCTTTTTGGGAGACTGCGAAAATCTGGCATTTGAAACCCGGTTTTTTGAGAAACCATTAATATCTGGCATTTGAAGCCCGGTTTTTTTTGGGATACTGGGAATATCTGACATTTGAAACCCGGTTTTTTGGGAGACATGGGAATATCTGACATTTGAAACCCGGTCTTTTTGGGAGACATGGAATATGAAAGATTTGAAACCCGGTTTTTCGGGAGACTGGGAATATGAAAGATTTCAAACCCGGTCTTTTTGGGAGACTGGGAATATGAAAGATTTGAAACCCGGTCTTTTTGGGAGACTGGTAATAAGAAAGATTTGAAACCCGGTCTTTTTGGGAGACATGGAATATGAAAGATTTGAAACCGGTTTTTTGGGAGACTGGGAATATGAAAGATTAGAAACCCGGTCTTTTTGGGAGACTAGGAACATGAAGGATTTGAAACCCGGTCTTTTTGGGGGACTGGGAATATGAAAGATTTGAAACCCGGTCTTTTTGGGGGACTGGGAATATGAAAGATTTGAAACCCGGTCTTTTTGGGAGACACGGAATATAAAAGATTTGAAACCCGGTCTTTTTGGGAGCCTGGGAATATGAAAGTTTGTAAACCCAGTCTTTTTGGGAGACTGGGAATATGAAAGATTTTAAAACCCGGTCTTTTTGGGAGACTAGGAATATGAAGGATTTGAAACCCGGTCTTTTTGGGGGACTGGGAATATGAAAGATTTGAAACCCGGTCTTTTTGGGGGACTGGGAATATGAAAGATTTGAAACCCGGTCTTTTTGGGAGACACGGAATATGAAAGATTTGAAACCCGGTCTTTTTGGGAGCCTGGGAATATGAAAGTTTGTAAACCCAGTCTTTTTGGGAGACTGGGAATATGAAAGACTTTAAAACCAGTCTTTTTGGGAGACTAGGAATATGAAAGATTTGAAACCCGGTCTTTTTGGGGGATTGGGAATATTAAAGATTTGAAACCCGGTTTTTGGGAAACTGCGAAAATGTGGCATTTGAAACCCGGTTTTTTGGGAAACTGCGAAAATCTGGCATTTGAAACCCGGTTTTTTGGGAAACCGGGAATATCTGGCATTTGAAGGCCGGTTTTTTTGGGAAACTGGGAATATCTGACATTTGAAACCCGGTTATTTTGGGAGACATGGAATATGAAAGATTTGAAACCCGGTTTTTTGGGAGACTGGGAATATGAAAGATTTGAAACCCGGTCTTTTTGGGAGACTGGGAATATGAAAGATTTGAAACCCGGTTTTTTGGGAGACTGGGAATATGAAAGATTTGAAACCCGGTCTTTTTGGGAGACATGGAATATGAAAGATTTGAAACCCGGTCTTTTTGGGAGCCTGGGAATATAAAAGATTAGAAACCCGGTCTTTTTGGGAGACTGGGAATATGAAAGTTTAGAAACCCGGTCTTTTTGGGGGACTGGGAATATGAAAGATTTGAAACCCGGTTTTTTGGGAGACACGGAATATGAAAGATTTGAAACCCGGTCTTTTTGGGAGACACGGAATATGAAAGTTTGTAAACCCAGTCTTTTTGGGAGACTGGGAATATGAAAGATTTTAAAACCGGTCTTTTTGGGAGACTAGGAATATGAAAGATTTGAAACCCGGTCTTTTTGGGGGATTGGGAATATTAAAGATTTGAAACCCGGTTTTTGGGAAACTGCGAAAATGTGGCATTTGAAACCCGGTTTTTTGGGAAACTGCGAAAATCTGGCATTTGAAACCCGGTTTTTTGGGAAACCGGGAATATCTGGCATTTGAAGCCCGGTTTTTTTGGGAAACTGGGAATATCTGACATTTGAAACCCGGTTATTTTGGGAGACATGGAATATGAAAGATTTGAAACCCGGTTTTTTGGGAGACTGGGAATATGAAAGATTTGAAACCCGGTCTTTTTGGGAGACTGGGAATATGAAAGATTTGAAACCCGGTTTTATGGGAGACTGGGAATATGAAAGATTTGAAACCCGGTCTTTTTGGGAGACATGGAATATGAAAGATTTGAAACCCGGTCTTTTTGGGAGCCTGGGAATATAAAAGATTAGAAACCCGGTCTTTTTGGGAGACTGGGAATATGAAAGATTAGAAACCCGGTCTTTTTGGGAGACTAGGAATATGAAGGATTTGAAACCCGGTCTTTTTGGGGGACTGGGAATATGAAAGATTTGAAACCCGGTCTTTTTGGGGGACTGGGAATATGAAAGATTTGAAACCCGGTTTTTTTGGGAGACACGGAATATGAAAGATTTGAAACCCGGTCTTTTTGGGAGACACGGAATATGAAAGTTTGTAAACCCAGTCTTTTTGGGAGACTGGGAATATGAAAGATTTTAAAACCGGTCTTTTTGGGAGACTAGGAATATGAAAGATTTGAAACCCGATCTTTTTGGGGGATTGGGAATATCAAAGATTTGAAACCCGGTTTTTGGGAAACTGCGAAAATGTGGCATTTGAAACCCGGTTTTTTGGGAAACTGCGAAAATCTGGCATTTGAAACCCGGTTTTTTGGGAAACCGGGAATATCTGGCATTTGAAGCCCGGTTTTTTTTGGGAAACTGGGAATATCTGACATTTGAAACCCGGTTTTTTTGGGAGACATGGAATATGAAAGATTTGAAACCCGGTTTTTTGGGAGACTGGGGATATGAAAGATTTGAAACCCGGTCTTTTTGGGAGACTGGGAATATGAAAGATTTGAAACCCGGTTTTTTGGGAGACTGCGAAAATCTGGCATTTGAAATCCGTTTTTTTTTGGGAGACTGCGAAAATCTGGCATTTGAAATCCGTTTTTTTGGGAGACTGCGAAAATCTGGCATTTGAAATCCGTTTTTTTTGGGAGACTGCGAAAATCTGGCATTTGAAATCCGTTTTTTTTGGGAGACTGGGAATATGAAAGATTTGAAACCCGTTCTTTTTGGGAGACTGGGAATATGAAATATTTGAAACCCGGTCTTTTTGGGAGACTGGGAATATGAAAGATTTGAAACCCGGTTTTTTGGGAGACTGGGAATATGAAAGATTTGAAACCCGGTCTTTTTGGGAGACATGGAATATGAAAGATTTGAAACCCGGTCTTTTTGGGAGCCTGGGAATATAAAAGATTAGAAACCCGGTCTTTTTGGGAGACTGGGAATATGAAAGATTAGAAACCCGGTCTTTTTGGGGGACTGGGAATATGAAAGATTTGAAACCCGGTTTTTTGGGAGACACGGAATATGAAAGATTTGAAACCCGGTCTTTTTGGGAGACACGGAATATGAAAGTTTGTAAACCCAGTCTTTTTGGGAGACTGGGAATATGAAAGATTTTAAAACCGGTCTTTTTGGGAGACTAGGAATATGAAAGATTTGAAACCCGGTCTTTTTGGGGGATTGGGAATATTAAAGATTTGAAACCCGGTTTTTGGGAAACTGCGAAAATGTGGCATTTGAAACCCGGTTTTTTGGGAAACTGCGAAAATCTGGCATTTGAAACCCGGTTTTTTGGGAAACCGGGAATATCTGGCATTTGAAGCCCGGTTTTTTTGGGAAACTGGGAATATCTGACATTTGAAACCCGGTTATTTTGGGAGACATGGAATATGAAAGATTTGAAACCCGGTTTTTTGGGAGACTGGGAATATGAAAGATTTGAAACCCGGTCTTTTTGGGAGACTGGGAATATGAAAGATTTGAAACCCGGTTTTATGGGAGACTGGGAATATGAAAGATTTGAAACCCGGTCTTTTTGGGAGACATGGAATATGAAAGATTTGAAACCCGGTCTTTTTGGGAGCCTGGGAATATAAAAGATTAGAAACCCGGTCTTTTTGGGAGACTGGGAATATGAAAGATTAGAAACCCGGTCTTTTTGGGAGACTAGGAATATGAAGGATTTGAAACCCGGTCTTTTTGGGGGACTGGGAATATGAAAGATTTGAAACCCGGTCTTTTTGGGGGACTGGGAATATGAAAGATTTGAAACCCGGTTTTTTTGGGAGACACGGAATATGAAAGATTTGAAACCCGGTCTTTTTGGGAGACACGGAATATGAAAGTTTGTAAACCCAGTCTTTTTGGGAGACTGGGAATATGAAAGATTTTAAAACCGGTCTTTTTGGGAGACTAGGAATATGAAAGATTTGAAACCCGGTCTTTTTGGGGGATTGGGAATATTAAAGATTTGAAACCCGGTTTTTGGGAAACTGCGAAAATTTGGGCATTTGAAACCCGGTTTTTTGGGAAACTGCGAAAATCTGGCATTTGAAACCCGGTTTTTTGGGAAACCGGGAATATCTGGCATTTGAAGCCCGGTTTTTTTGGGAAACTGGGAATATCTGACATTTGAAACCCGGTTATTTTGGGAGACATGGAATATGAAAGATTTGAAACCCGGTTTTTTGGGAGACTGGGAATATGAAAGATTTGAAACCCGGTCTTTTTGGGAGACTGGGAATATGAAAGATTTGAAACCCGGTTTTTTGGGAGACTGGGAATATGAAAGATTTGATACCCGGTCTTTTTGGGAGACATGGAATATGAAAGATTTGAAACCCGGTCTTTTTGGGAGCCTGGGAATATAAAAGATTAGAAACCCGGTCTTTTTGGGAGACTGGGAATATGAAAGATTAGAAACCCGGTCTTTTTGGGAGACTAGGAATATGAAGGATTTGAAACCCGGTCTTTTTGGGGGACTGGGAATATGAAAGATTTGAAACCCGGTCTTTTTGGGAGACACGGAATATGAAAGATTTGAAACACGGTTTTTTTGGGAGCCTGGGAATATGAAAGTTTGTAAACCCAGTCTTTTTGGGAGACTGGGAATATGAAAGATTTTAAAACCGGTCTTTTTGGGAAACTGGGAATATGAAAGATTTGAAACCCGGTCTTTTTGGGAGACTGGGAATATGAAAGATTTGAAACCCGGTCTTTTTGGGAGACTGCGAAAATCTGGCATTTGAAACCCGGTTTTTTGAGAAACCATTAATATCTGGCATTTGAAGCCCGGTTTTTTTTGGGATACTGGGAATATCTGACATTTGAAACCCGGTTTTTTGGGAGACATGGGAATATCTGACATTTGAAACCCGGTCTTTTTGGGAGACATGGAATATGAAAGATTTGAAACCCGGTTTTTTGCGAGACTGGGAATATGAAAGATTTGAAACCCGGTCTTTTTGGGAGACTGGGAATATGAAAGATTTGAAACCCGGTCTTTTTGGGAGACTGCGAATATGAAAGATTTGAAACCCGGTCTTTTTGGGAGACTGGGAATATGAAAGATTTGAAACCCGGTTTTTTGGGAGACTGGGAATATGAAAGATTTGAAACCCGGTCTTTTTGGGAGACATGGAATATGAAAGATTTGAAACCCGGTCTTTTTGGGAGCCTGGGAATATAAAAGATTAGAAACCCGGTCTTTTTGGGAGACTGGGAATATGAAAGATTAGAAACCCGGTCTTTTTGGGGGACTGGGAATATGAAAGATTTGAAACCCGGTTTTTTGGGAGACACGGAATATGAAAGATTTGAAACCCGGTCTTTTTGGGAGACACGGAATATGAAAGTTTGTAAACCCAGTCTTTTTGGGAGACTGGGAATATGAAAGATTTTAAAACCGGTCTTTTTGGGAGACTAGGAATATGAAAGATTTGAAACCCGGTCTTTTTGGGGGATTGGGAATATTAAAGATTTGAAACCCGGTTTTTGGGAAACTGCGAAAATGTGGCATTTGAAACCCGGTTTTTTGGGAAACTGCGAAAATCTGGCATTTGAAACCCGGTTTTTTGGGAAACCGGGAATATCTGGCATTTGAAGCCCGGTTTTTTTGGGAAACTGGGAATATCTGACATTTGAAACCCGGTTATTTTGGGAGACATGGAATATGAAAGATTTGAAACCCGGTTTTTTGGGAGACTGGGAATATGAAAGATTTGAAACCCGGTCTTTTTGGGAGACTGGGAATATGAAAGATTTGAAACCCGGTTTTATGGGAGACTGGGAATATGAAAGATTTGAAACCCGGTCTTTTTGGGAGACATGGAATATGAAAGATTTGAAACCCGGTCTTTTTGGGAGCCTGGGAATATAAAAGATTAGAAACCCGGTCTTTTTGGGAGACTGGGAATATGAAAGATTAGAAACCCGGTCTTTTTGGGGGACTGGGAATATGAAAGATTTGAAACCCGGTTTTTTGGGAGACACGGAATATGAAAGATTTGAAACCCGGTCTTTTTGGGAGACACGGAATATGAAAGTTTGTAAACCCAGTCTTTTTGGGAGACTGGGAATATGAAAGATTTTAAAACCGGTCTTTTTGGGAGACTAGGAATATGAAAGATTTGAAACCCGGTCTTTTTGGGGGATTGGGAATATTAAAGATTTGAAACCCGGTTTTTGGGAAACTGCGAAAATGTGGCATTTGAAACCCGGTTTTTTGGGAAACTGCGAAAATCTGGCATTTGAAACCCGGTTTTTTGGGAAACCGGGAATATCTGGCATTTGAAGCCCGGTTTTTTTGGGAAACTGGGAATATCTGACATTTGAAACCCGGTTATTTTGGGAGACATGGAATATGAAAGATTTGAAACCCGGTTTTTTGGGAGACTGGGAATATGAAAGATTTGAAACCCGGTCTTTTTGGGAGACTGGGAATATGAAAGATTTGAAACCCGGTTTTATGGGAGACTGGGAATATGAAAGATTTGAAACCCGGTCTTTTTGGGAGACATGGAATATGAAAGATTTGAAACCCGGTCTTTTTGGGAGCCTGGGAATATAAAAGATTAGAAACCCGGTCTTTTTGGGAGACTGGGAATATGAAAGATTAGAAACCCGGTCTTTTTGGGGGACTGGGAATATGAAAGATTTGAAACCCGGTTTTTTGGGAGACACGGAATATGAAAGATTTGAAACCCGGTCTTTTTGGGAGACACGGAATATGAAAGTTTGTAAACCCAGTCTTTTTGGGAGACTGGGAATATGAAAGATTTTAAAACCGGTCTTTTTGGGAGACTAGGAATATGAAAGATTTGAAACCCGGTCTTTTTGGGGGATTGGGAATATTAAAGATTTGAAACCCGGTTTTTGGGAAACTGCGAAAATGTGGCATTTGAAACCCGGTTTTTTGGGAAACTGCGAAAATCTGGCATTTGAAACCCGGTTTTTTGGGAAACCGGGAATATCTGGCATTTGAAGCCCGGTTTTTTTGGGAAACTGGGAATATCTGACATTTGAAACCCGGTTATTTTGGGAGACATGGAATATGAAAGATTTGAAACCCGGTTTTTTGGGAGACTGGGAATATGAAAGATTTGAAACCCGGTCTTTTTGGGAGACTGGGAATATGAAAGATTTGAAACCCGGTTTTATGGGAGACTGGGAATATGAAAGATTTGAAACCCGGTCTTTTTGGGAGACATGGAATATGAAAGATTTGAAACCCGGTCTTTTTGGGAGCCTGGGAATATAAAAGATTAGAAACCCGGTCTTTTTGGGAGACTGGGAATATGAAAGATTAGAAACCCGGTCTTTTTGGGAGACTAGGAATATGAAGGATTTGAAACCCGGTCTTTTTGGGGGACTGGGAATATGAAAGATTTGAAACCCGGTCTTTTTGGGGGACTGGGAATATGAAAGATTTGAAACCCGGTTTTTTTGGGAGACACGGAATATGAAAGATTTGAAACCCGGTCTTTTTGGGAGACACGGAATATGAAAGTTTGTAAACCCAGTCTTTTTGGGAGACTGGGAATATGAAAGATTTTAAAACCGGTCTTTTTGGGAGACTAGGAATATGAAAGATTTGAAACCCGGTCTTTTTGGGGGATTGGGAATATCAAAGATTTGAAACCCGGTTTTTGGGAAACTGCGAAAATGTGGCATTTGAAACCCGGTTTTTTGGGAAACTGCGAAAATCTGGCATTTGAAACCCGGTTTTTTGGGAAACCGGGAATATCTGGCATTTGAAGCCCGGTTTTTTTGGGAAACTGGGAATATCTGACATTTGAAACCCGGTTTTTTTGGGAGACATGGAATATGAAAGATTTGAAACCCGGTTTTTTGGGAGACTGGGAATATGAAAGATTTGAAACCCGGTCTTTTTGGGAGACTGGGAATATGAAAGATTTGAAACCCGGTTTTTTGGGAGACTGCGAAAATCTGGCATTTGAAATCCGTTTTTTTTTGGGAGACTGCGAAAATCTGGCATTTGAAATCCGTTTTTTTGGGAGACTGCGAAAATCTGGCATTTGAAATCCGTTTTTTTTTGGGAGACTGCGAAAATCTGGCATTTGAAATCCGTTTTTTTTGGGAGACTGGGAATATGAAAGATTTGAAACCCGTTCTTTTTGGGAGACTGGGAATATGAAATATTTGAAACCCGGTCTTTTTGGGAGACTGCGAAAATCTGGCATTTGAAACCCGGTTTTTTTGGGAAACTGGGAATATGAAAGATTTGAAACCCGGTCTTTTTGGGAGACTGCGAAAATCTGGCATTTGAAACCCGGTTTTTTTGGGAAACTGGGAATATGAAAGATTTGAAACCCGGTCTTTTTGGGAGACTGCGAAAATCTGGCATTTGAAACCCGGTTTTTTTGGGAAACTGGGAATATGAAAGATTTGAAACCCGGTCTTTTTGGGAGACTGGGAATATGAAAGATTAGAAACCCGGTCTTTTTGGGAGACTAGGAATATGAAGGATTTGAAACCCGGTCTTTTTGGGGGACTGGGAATATGAAAGATTTGAAACCCGGTCTTTTTGGGGGACTGGGAATATGAAAGATTTGAAACCCGGTCTTTTTGGGAGACACGGAATATGAAAGATTTGAAACCCGGTCTTTTTGGGAGACACGGAATATGAAAGTTTGTAAACCCAGTCTTTTTGGGAGACTGGGAATATGAAAGATTTTAAAACCGGTCTTTTTGGGAGACTAGGAATATGAAAGATTTGAAACCCGGTCTTTTTGGGGGATTGGGAATATTAAAGATTTGAAACCCGGTTTTTGGGAAACTGCGAAAATGTGGCATTTGAAACCCGGTTTTTTGGGAAACTGCGAAAATCTGGCATTTGAAACCCGGTTTTTTGGGAAACCGGGAATATCTGGCATTTGAAGCCCGGTTTTTTTTGGGAAACTGGGAATATCTGACATTTGAAACCCGGTTTTTTTGGGAGACATGGAATATGAAAGATTTGAAACCCGGTTTTTTGGGAGACTGGGAATATGAAAGATTTGAAACCCGGTCTTTTTGGGAGACTGGGAATATGAAAGATTTGAAACCCGGTTTTTTGGGAGACTGCGAAAATCTGGCATTTGAAATCCGTTTTTTTTGGGAGACTGCGAAAATCTGGCATTTGAAATCCGTTTTTTTGGGAGACTGCGAAAATCTGGCATTTGAAATCCGTTTTTTTTGGGAGACTGCGAAAATCTGGCATTTGAAATCCGTTTTTTTGGGAGACTGGGAATATGAAAGATTTGAAACCCGGTCTTTTTGGGAGACGGAATATGAAATATTTGAAACCCGGTCTTTTTGGGAGACTGCGAAAATCTGGCATTTGAAACCCGGTTTTTTTGGGAAACTGGGAATATGAAAGATTTGAAACCCGGTCTTTTTGGGAGACTGCGAAAATCTGGCATTTGAAACCCGGTTTTTTTGGGAAACTGGGAATATGAAAGATTTGAAACCCGGTCTTTTTGGGAGACTGCGAAAATCTGGCAGTTGAAATCCGTTTTTTTTGGGAGACTGGGAATATGAAAGATTTGAAACCCGGTTTTTGGGAAACTGCGAAAATGTGGCATTTGAAACCCGGTTTTTTGGGAAACTGCGAAAATCTGGCATTTGAAACCCGGTTTTTTGGGAAACCGGGAATATCTGGCATTTGAAGCCCGGTTTTTTTGGGAAACTGGGAATATCTGACATTTGAAACCCGGTTATTTTGGGAGACATGGAATATGAAAGATTTGAAACCCGGTTTTTTGGGAGACTGGGAATATGAAAGATTTGAAACCCGGTCTTTTTGGGAGACTGGGAATATGAAAGATTTGAAACCCGGTTTTTTGGGAGACTGGGAATATGAAAGATTTGAAACCCGGTCTTTTTGGGAGACATGGAATATGAAAGATTTGAAACCCGGTCTTTTTGGGAGCCTGGGAATATAAAAGATTAGAAACCCGGTCTTTTTGGGAGACTGGGAATATGAAAGATTAGAAACCCGGTCTTTTTGGGAGACTAGGAATATGAAGGATTTGAAACCCGGTCTTTTTGGGGGACTGGGAATATGAAAGATTTGAAACCCGGTCTTTTTGGGGGACTGGGAATATGAAAGATTTGAAACCCGGTTTTTTTGGGAGACACGGAATATGAAAGATTTGAAACCCGGTCTTTTTGGGAGACACGGAATATGAAAGTTTGTAAACCCAGTCTTTTTGGGAGACTGGGAATATGAAAGATTTTAAAACCGGTCTTTTTGGGAGACTAATAATATGAAAGATTTGAAACCCGGTCTTTTTGGGGGATTGGGAATATTAAAGATTTGAAACCCGGTTTTTGGGAAACTGCGAAAATGTGGCATTTGAAACCCGGTTTTTTGGGAAACTGCGAAAATCTGGCATTTGAAACCCGGTTTTTTGGGAAACCGGGAATATCTGGCATTTGAAGCCCGGTTTTTTTTGGGAAACTGGGAATATCTGACATTTGAAACCCGGTTTTTTTGGGAGACATGGAATATGAAAGATTTGAAACCCGGTTTTTTGGGAGACTGGGAATATGAAAGATTTGAAACCCGGTCTTTTTGGGAGACTGGGAATATGAAAGATTTGAAACCCGGTTTTTTGGGAGACTGCGAAAATCTGGCATTTGAAATCCGTTTTTTTTGGGAGACTGCGAAAATCTGGCATTTGAAATCCGTTTTTTTGGGAGACTGCGAAAATCTGGCATTTGAAATCCGTTTTTTTTGGGAGACTGCGAAAATCTGGCATTTGAAATCCGTTTTTTTGGGAGACTGGGAATATGAAAGATTTGAAACCCGGTCTTTTTGGGAGACTGGGAATATGAAATATTTGAAACCCGGTCTTTTTGGGAGACTGGGAATATGAAAGATTTGAAACCCGGTTTTTTGGGAGACTGCGAAAATCTGGCATTTGAAATCCGTTTTTTTTGGGAGACTGCGAAAATCTGGCATTTGAAATCCGTTTTTTTGGGAGACTGCGAAAATCTGGCATTTGAAATCCGTTTTTTTTTGGGAGACTGCGAAAATCTGGCATTTGAAATCCGTTTTTTTTTGGGAGACTGGGAATATGAAAGATTTGAAACCCGGTCTTTTTGGGAGACTGGGAATATGAAATATTTGAAACCCGGTCTTTTTGGGAGACTGCGAAAATCTGGCATTTGAAACCCGGTTTTTTTGGGAAACTGGGAATATGAAAGATTTGAAACCCGGTCTTTTTGGGAGACTGCGAAAATCTGGCATTTGAAACCCGGTTTTTTTGGGAAACTGGGAATATGAAAGATTTGAAACCCGGTCTTTTTGGGAGACTGCGAAAATCTGGCAGTTGAAATCCGTTTTTTTTGGGAGACTGGGAATATGAAAGATTTGAAACCCGGTTTTTGGGAAACTGCGAAAATGTGGCATTTGAAACCCGGTTTTTTGGGAAACTGCGAAAATCTGGCATTTGAAACCCGGTTTTTTGGGAAACCGGGAATATCTGGCATTTGAAGCCCGGTTTTTTTGGGAAACTGGGAATATCTGACATTTGAAACCCGGTTATTTTGGGAGACATGGAATATGAAAGATTTGAAACCTGGTTTTTTGGGAGACTGGGAATATGAAAGATTTGAAACCCGGTCTTTTTGGGAGACTGGGAATATGAAAGATTTGAAACCCGGTTTTTTGGGAGACTGGGAATATGAAAGATTTGAAACCCGGTCTTTTTGGGAGACATGGAATATGAAAGATTTGAAACCCGGTCTTTTTGGGAGCCTGGGAATATAAAAGATTAGAAACCCGGTCTTTTTGGGAGACTGGGAATATGAAAGATTAGAAACCCGGTCTTTTTGGGAGACTAGGAATATGAAGGATTTGAAACCCGGTCTTTTTGGGGGACTGGGAATATGAAAGATTTGAAACCCGGTCTTTTTGGGGGACTGGGAATATGAAAGATTTGAAACCCGGTTTTTTTGGGAGACACGGAATATGAAAGATTTGAAACCCGGTCTTTTTGGGAGACACGGAATATGAAAGTTTGTAAACCCAGTCTTTTTGGGAGACTGGGAATATGAAAGATTTTAAAACCGGTCTTTTTGGGAGACTAGGAATATGAAAGATTTGAAACCCGGTCTTTTTGGGGGATTGGGAATATTAAAGATTTGAAACCCGGTTTTTGGGAAACTGCGAAAATGTGGCATTTGAAACCCGGTTTTTTGGGAAACTGCGAAAATCTGGCATTTGAAACCCGGTTTTTTGGGAAACCGGGAATATCTGGCATTTGAAGCCCGGTTTTTTTGGGAAACTGGGAATATCTGACATTTGAAACCCGGTTATTTTGGGAGACATGGAATATGAAAGATTTGAAACCCGGTTTTTTGGGAGACTGGGAATATGAAAGATTTGAAACCCGGTCTTTTTGGGAGACTGGGAATATGAAAGATTTGAAACCCGGTTTTATGGGAGACTGGGAATATGAAAGATTTGAAACCCGGTCTTTTTGGGAGACATGGAATATGAAAGATTTGAAACCCGGTCTTTTTGGGAGCCTGGGAATATAAAAGATTAGAAACCCGGTCTTTTTGGGAGACTGGGAATATGAAAGATTAGAAACCCGGTCGTTTTGGGAGACTAGGAATATGAAGGATTTGAAACCCGGTCTTTTTGGGGGACTGGGAATATGAAAGATTTGAAACCCGGTCTTTTTGGGGGACTGGGAATATGAAAGATTTGAAACCCGGTTTTTTTGGGAGACACGGAATATGAAAGATTTGAAACCCGGTCTTTTTGGGAGACACGGAATATGAAAGTTTGTAAACCCAGTCTTTTTGGGAGACTGGGAATATGAAAGATTTTAAAACCGGTCTTTTTGGGAGACTAGGAATATGAAAGATTTGAAACCCGGTCTTTTTGGGGGATTGGGAATATCAAAGATTTGAAACCCGGTTTTTGGGAAACTGCGAAAATGTGGCATTTGAAACCCGGTTTTTTGGGAAACTGCGAAAATCTGGCATTTGAAACCCGGTTTTTTGGGAAACCGGGAATATCTGGCATTTGAAGCCCGGTTTTTTTTGGGAAACTGGGAATATCTGACATTTGAAACCCGGTTTTTTTGGGAGACATGGAATATGAAAGATTTGAAACCCGGTTTTTTGGGAGACTGGGAATATGAAAGATTTGAAACCCGGTCTTTTTGGGAGACTGGGAATATGAAAGATTTGAAACCCGGTTTTTTGGGAGACTGCGAAAATCTGGCATTTGAAATCCGTTTTTTTTTGGGAGACTGCGAAAATCTGGCATTTGAAATCCGTTTTTTTGGGAGACTGCGAAAATCTGGCATTTGAAATCCGTTTTTTTTTGGGAGACTGCGAAAATCTGGCATTTGAAATCCGTTTTTTTTGGGAGACTGGGAATATGAAAGATTTGAAACCCGTTCTTTTTGGGAGACTGGGAATATGAAATATTTGAAACCCGGTCTTTTTGGGAGACTGCGAAAATCTGGCATTTGAAACCCGGTTTTTTTGGGAAACTGGGAATATGAAAGATTTGAAACCCGGTCTTTTTGGGAGACTGCGAAAATCTGGCATTTGAAACCCGGTTTTTTTGGGAAACTGGGAATATGAAAGATTTGAAACCCGGTCTTTTTGGGAGACTGCGAAAATCTGGCATTTGAAACCCGGTTTTTTTGGGAAACTGGGAATATGAAAGATTTGAAACCCGGTCTTTTTGGGAGACTGGGAATATGAAAGATTAGAAACCCGGTCTTTTTGGGAGACTAGGAATATGAAGGATTTGAAACCCGGTCTTTTTGGGGGACTGGGAATATGAAAGATTTGAAACCCGGTCTTTTTGGGGGACTGGGAATATGAAAGATTTGAAACCCGGTCTTTTTGGGAGACACGGAATATGAAAGATTTGAAACCCGGTCTTTTTGGGAGACACGGAATATGAAAGTTTGTAAACCCAGTCTTTTTGGGAGACTGGGAATATGAAAGATTTTAAAACCGGTCTTTTTGGGAGACTAGGAATATGAAAGATTTGAAACCCGGTCTTTTTGGGGGATTGGGAATATTAAAGATTTGAAACCCGGTTTTTGGGAAACTGCGAAAATGTGGCATTTGAAACCCGGTTTTTTGGGAAACTGCGAAAATCTGGCATTTGAAACCCGGTTTTTTGGGAAACCGGGAATATCTGGCATTTGAAGCCCGGTTTTTTTTGGGAAACTGGGAATATCTGACATTTGAAACCCGGTTTTTTTGGGAGACATGGAATATGAAAGATTTGAAACCCGGTTTTTTGGGAGACTGGGAATATGAAAGATTTGAAACCCGGTCTTTTTGGGAGACTGGGAATATGAAAGATTTGAAACCCGGTTTTTTGGGAGACTGCGAAAATCTGGCATTTGAAATCCGTTTTTTTTGGGAGACTGCGAAAATCTGGCATTTGAAATCCGTTTTTTTGGGAGACTGCGAAAATCTGGCATTTGAAATCCGTTTTTTTTGGGAGACTGCGAAAATCTGGCATTTGAAATCCGTTTTTTTTGGGAGACTGGGAATATGAAAGATTTGAAACCCGGTCTTTTTGGGAGACGGAATATGAAATATTTGAAACCCGGTCTTTTTGGGAGACTGCGAAAATCTGGCATTTGAAACCCGGTTTTTTTGGGAAACTGGGAATATGAAAGATTTGAAACCCGGTCTTTTTGGGAGACTGCGAAAATCTGGCATTTGAAACCCGGTTTTTTTGGGAAACTGGGAATATGAAAGATTTGAAACCCGGTCTTTTTGGGAGACTGCGAAAATCTGGCAGTTGAAATCCGTTTTTTTTGGGAGACTGGGAATATGAAAGATTTGAAACCCGGTTTTTGGGAAACTGCGAAAATGTGGCATTTGAAACCCGGTTTTTTGGGAAACTGCGAAAATCTGGCATTTGAAACCCGGTTTTTTGGGAAACCGGGAATATCTGGCATTTGAAGCCCGGTTTTTTTGGGAAACTGGGAATATCTGACATTTGAAACCCGGTTATTTTGGGAGACATGGAATATGAAAGATTTGAAACCCGGTTTTTTGGGAGACTGGGAATATGAAAGATTTGAAACCCGGTCTTTTTGGGAGACTGGGAATATGAAAGATTTGAAACCCGGTTTTTTGGGAGACTGGGAATATGAAAGATTTGAAACCCGGTCTTTTTGGGAGACATGGAATATGAAAGATTTGAAACCCGGTCTTTTTGGGAGCCTGGGAATATAAAAGATTAGAAACCCGGTCTTTTTGGGAGACTGGGAATATGAAAGATTAGAAACCCGGTCTTTTTGGGAGACTAGGAATATGAAGGATTTGAAACCCGGTCTTTTTGGGGGACTGGGAATATGAAAGATTTGAAACCCGGTCTTTTTGGGGGACTGGGAATATGAAAGATTTGAAACCCGGTTTTTTTGGGAGACACGGAATATGAAAGATTTGAAACCCGGTCTTTTTGGGAGACACGGAATATGAAAGTTTGTAAACCCAGTCTTTTTGGGAGACTGGGAATATGAAAGATTTTAAAACCGGTCTTTTTGGGAGACTAATAATATGAAAGATTTGAAACCCGGTCTTTTTGGGGGATTGGGAATATTAAAGATTTGAAACCCGGTTTTTGGGAAACTGCGAAAATGTGGCATTTGAAACCCGGTTTTTTGGGAAACTGCGAAAATCTGGCATTTGAAACCCGGTTTTTTGGGAAACCGGGAATATCTGGCATTTGAAGCCCGGTTTTTTTTGGGAAACTGGGAATATCTGACATTTGAAACCCGGTTTTTTTGGGAGACATGGAATATGAAAGATTTGAAACCCGGTTTTTTGGGAGACTGGGAATATGAAAGATTTGAAACCCGGTCTTTTTGGGAGACTGGGAATATGAAAGATTTGAAACCCGGTTTTTTGGGAGACTGCGAAAATCTGGCATTTGAAATCCGTTTTTTTTGGGAGACTGCGAAAATCTGGCATTTGAAATCCGTTTTTTTGGGAGACTGCGAAAATCTGGCATTTGAAATCCGTTTTTTTTGGGAGACTGCGAAAATCTGGCATTTGAAATCCGTTTTTTTTGGGAGACTGGGAATATGAAAGATTTGAAACCCGGTCTTTTTGGGAGACTGGGAATATGAAATATTTGAAACCCGGTCTTTTTGGGAGACTGGGAATATGAAAGATTTGAAACCCGGTTTTTTGGGAGACTGCGAAAATCTGGCATTTGAAATCCGTTTTTTTTGGGAGACTGCGAAAATCTGGCATTTGAAATCCGTTTTTTTGGGAGACTGCGAAAATCTGGCATTTGAAATCCGTTTTTTTTTTGGGAGACTGCGAAAATCTGGCATTTGAAATCCGTTTTTTTTGGGAGACTGGGAATATGAAAGATTTGAAACCCGGTCTTTTTGGGAGACTGGGAATATGAAATATTTGAAACCCGGTCTTTTTGGGAGACTGCGAAAATCTGGCATTTGAAACCCGGTTTTTTTGGGAAACTGGGAATATGAAAGATTTGAAACCCGGTCTTTTTGGGAGACTGCGAAAATCTGGCATTTGAAACCCGGTTTTTTTGGGAAACTGGGAATATGAAAGATTTGAAACCCGGTCTTTTTGGGAGACTGCGAAAATCTGGCAGTTGAAATCCGTTTTTTTTGGGAGACTGGGAATATGAAAGATTTGAAACCCGGTTTTTGGGAAACTGCGAAAATGTGGCATTTGAAACCCGGTTTTTTGGGAAACTGCGAAAATCTGGCATTTGAAACCCGGTTTTTTGGGAAACCGGGAATATCTGGCATTTGAAGCCCGGTTTTTTTGGGAAACTGGGAATATCTGACATTTGAAACCCGGTTATTTTGGGAGACATGGAATATGAAAGATTTGAAACCTGGTTTTTTGGGAGACTGGGAATATGAAAGATTTGAAACCCGGTCTTTTTGGGAGACTGGGAATATGAAAGATTTGAAACCCGGTTTTTTGGGAGACTGGGAATATGAAAGATTTGAAACCCGGTCTTTTTGGGAGACATGGAATATGAAAGATTTGAAACCCGGTCTTTTTGGGAGCCTGGGAATATAAAAGATTAGAAACCCGGTCTTTTTGGGAGACTGGGAATATGAAAGATTAGAAACCCGGTCTTTTTGGGAGACTAGGAATATGAAGGATTTGAAACCCGGTCTTTTTGGGGGACTGGGAATATGAAAGATTTGAAACCCGGTCTTTTTGGGGGACTGGGAATATGAAAGATTTGAAACCCGGTTTTTTTGGGAGACACGGAATATGAAAGATTTGAAACCCGGTCTTTTTGGGAGACACGGAATATGAAAGTTTGTAAACCCAGTCTTTTTGGGAGACTGGGAATATGAAAGATTTTAAAACCGGTCTTTTTGGGAGACTAGGAATATGAAAGATTTGAAACCCGGTCTTTTTGGGGGATTGGGAATATTAAAGATTTGAAACCCGGTTTTTGGGAAACTGCGAAAATGTGGCATTTGAAACCCGGTTTTTTGGGAAACTGCGAAAATCTGGCATTTGAAACCCGGTTTTTTGGGAAACCGGGAATATCTGGCATTTGAAGCCCGGTTTTTTTGGGAAACTGGGAATATCTGACATTTGAAACCCGGTTATTTTGGGAGACATGGAATATGAAAGATTTGAAACCCGGTTTTTTGGGAGACTGGGAATATGAAAGATTTGAAACCCGGTCTTTTTGGGAGACTGGGAATATGAAAGATTTGAAACCCGGTTTTATGGGAGACTGGGAATATGAAAGATTTGAAACCCGGTCTTTTTGGGAGACATGGAATATGAAAGATTTGAAACCCGGTCTTTTTGGGAGCCTGGGAATATAAAAGATTAGAAACCCGGTCTTTTTGGGAGACTGGGAATATGAAAGATTAGAAACCCGGTCGTTTTGGGAGACTAGGAATATGAAGGATTTGAAACCCGGTCTTTTTGGGGGACTGGGAATATGAAAGATTTGAAACCCGGTCTTTTTGGGGGACTGGGAATATGAAAGATTTGAAACCCGGTTTTTTTGGGAGACACGGAATATGAAAGATTTGAAACCCGGTCTTTTTGGGAGACACGGAATATGAAAGTTTGTAAACCCAGTCTTTTTGGGAGACTGGGAATATGAAAGATTTTAAAACCGGTCTTTTTGGGAGACTAGGAATATGAAAGATTTGAAACCCGGTCTTTTTGGGGGATTGGGAATATCAAAGATTTGAAACCCGGTTTTTGGGAAACTGCGAAAATGTGGCATTTGAAACCCGGTTTTTTGGGAAACTGCGAAAATCTGGCATTTGAAACCCGGTTTTTTGGGAAACCGGGAATATCTGGCATTTGAAGCCCGGTTTTTTTTGGGAAACTGGGAATATCTGACATTTGAAACCCGGTTTTTTTGGGAGACATGGAATATGAAAGATTTGAAACCCGGTTTTTTGGGAGACTGGGAATATGAAAGATTTGAAACCCGGTCTTTTTGGGAGACTGGGAATATGAATGATTTGAAACCCGGTTTTTGGGAGACTGCGAAAATCTGGCATTTGAAATCCGTTTTTTTTTGGGAGACTGCGAAAATCTGGCATTTGAAATCCGTTTTTTTGGGAGACTGCGAAAATCTGGCATTTGAAATCCGTTTTTTTTTTGGGAGACTGCGAAAATCTGGCATTTGAAATCCGTTTTTTTTGGGAGACTGGGAATATGAAAGATTTGAAACCCGGTCTTTTTGGGAGACTGGGAATATGAAATATTTGAAACCCGGTCTTTTTGGGAGACTGCGAAAATCTGGCATTTGAAACCCGGTTTTTTTGGGAAACTGGGAATATGAAAGATTTGAAACCCGGTCTTTTTGGGAGACTGCGAAAATCTGGCATTTGAAACCCGGTTTTTTTGGGAAACTGGGAATATGAAAGATTTGAAACCCGGTCTTTTTGGGAGACTGCGAAAATCTGGCATTTGAAACCCGGTTTTTTTGGGAAACTGGGAATATGAAAGATTTGAAACCCGGTCTTTTTGGGAGACTGGGAATATGAAAGATTAGAAACCCGGTCTTTTTGGGAGACTAGGAATATGAAGGATTTGAAACCCGGTCTTTTTGGGGGACTGGGAATATGAAAGATTTGAAACCCGGTCTTTTTGGGGGACTGGGAATATGAAAGATTTGAAACCCGGTCTTTTTGGGAGACACGGAATATGAAAGATTTGAAACCCGGTCTTTTTGGGAGACACGGAATATGAAAGTTTGTAAACCCAGTCTTTTTGGGAGACTGGGAATATGAAAGATTTTAAAACCGGTCTTTTTGGGAGACTAGGAATATGAAAGATTTGAAACCCGGTCTTTTTGGGGGATTGGGAATATTAAAGATTTGAAACCCGGTTTTTGGGAAACTGCGAAAATGTGGCATTTGAAACCCGGTTTTTTGGGAAACTGCGAAAATCTGGCATTTGAAACCCGGTTTTTTGGGAAACCGGGAATATCTGGCATTTGAAGCCCGGTTTTTTTTGGGAAACTGGGAATATCTGACATTTGAAACCCGGTTTTTTTGGGAGACATGGAATATGAAAGATTTGAAACCCGGTTTTTTGGGAGACTGGGAATATGAAAGATTTGAAACCCGGTCTTTTTGGGAGACTGGGAATATGAAAGATTTGAAACCCGGTTTTTTGGGAGACTGCGAAAATCTGGCATTTGAAATCCGTTTTTTTTGGGAGACTGCGAAAATCTGGCATTTGAAATCCGTTTTTTTGGGAGACTGCGAAAATCTGGCATTTGAAATCCGTTTTTTTTGGGAGACTGCGAAAATCTGGCATTTGAAATCCGTTTTTTTTTGGGAGACTGGGAATATGAAAGATTTGAAACCCAGTCTTTTTGGGAGACTGGGAATATGAAATATTTGAAACCCGGTCTTTTTGGGAGACTGCGAAAATCTGGCATTTGAAACCCGGTTTTTTTGGGAAACTGGGAATATGAAAGATTTGAAACCCGGTCTTTTTGGGAGACTGCGAAAATCTGGCATTTGAAACCCGGTTTTTTTGGGAAACTGGGAATATGAAAGATTTGAAACCCGGTCTTTTTGGGAGACTGCGAAAATCTGGCAGTTGAAATCCGTTTTTTTTGGGAGACTGGGAATATGAAAGATTTGAAACCCGGTTTTTGGGAAACTGCGAAAATGTGGCATTTGAAACCCGGTTTTTTGGGAAACTGCGAAAATCTGGCATTTGAAACCCGGTTTTTTGGGAAACCGGGAATATCTGGCATTTGAAGCCCGGTTTTTTTGGGAAACTGGGAATATCTGACATTTGAAACCCGGTTATTTTGGGAGACATGGAATATGAAAGATTTGAAACCCGGTTTTTTGGGAGACTGGGAATATGAAAGATTTGAAACCCGGTCTTTTTGGGAGACTGGGAATATGAAAGATTTGAAACCCGGTTTTTGGGAGACTGGGAATATGAAAGATTTGAAACCCGGTCTTTTTGGGAGACATGGAATATGAAAGATTTGAAACCCGGTCTTTTTGGGAGACTGGGAATATGAAATATTTGAAACCCGGTCTTTTTGGGAGACTGCGAAAATCTGGCATTTGAAACCCGGTTTTTTTGGGAAACTGGGAATATGAAAGATTTGAAACCCGGTCTTTTTGGGAGACTGCGAAAATCTGGCATTTGAAACCCGGTTTTTTTGGGAAACTGGGAATATGAAAGATTTGAAACCCGGTCTTTTTGGGAGACTGGGAATATGAAAGATTAGAAACCCGGTCTTTTTGGGAGACTAGGAATATGAAGGATTTGAAACCCGGTCTTTTTGGGGGACTGGGAATATGAAAGATTTGAAACCCGGTCTTTTTGGGGGACTGGGAATATGAAAGATTTGAAACCCGGTCTTTTTGGGAGACACGGAATATGAAAGATTTGAAACCCGGTCTTTTTGGGAGACACGGAATATGAAAGTTTGTAAACCCAGTCTTTTTGGGAGACTGGGAATATGAAAGATTTTAAAACCGGTCTTTTTGGGAGACTAGGAATATGAAAGATTTGAAACCCGGTTTTTTGGGAGACTGGGAATATGAAAGATTTGAAACCCGGTCTTTTTGGGAGACTGGGAATATGAAAGATTTGAAACCCGGTTTTTTGGGAGACTGGGAATATGAAAGATTTGAAACCCGGTCTTTTTGGGAGACATGGAATATGAAAGATTTGAAACCCGGTCTTTTTGGGAGCCTGGGAATATAAAAGATTAGAAACCCGGTCTTTTTGGGAGACTGGGAATATGAAAGATTAGAAACCCGGTCTTTTTGGGAGACTAGGAATATGAAGGATTTGAAACCCGGTCTTTTTGGGGGACTGGGAATATGAAAGATTTGAAACCCGGTCTTTTTGGGGGACTGGGAATATGAAAGATTTGAAACCCGGTTTTTTTGGGAGACACGGAATATGAAAGATTTGAAACCCGGTCTTTTTGGGAGACACGGAATATGAAAGTTTGTAAACCCAGTCTTTTTGGGAGACTGGGAATATGAAAGATTTTAAAACCGGTCTTTTTGGGAGACTAGGAATATGAAAGATTTGAAACCCGGTCTTTTTGGGGGATTGGGAATATTAAAGATTTGAAACCCGGTTTTTGGGAAACTGCGAAAATGTGGCATTTGAAACCCGGTTTTTTGGGAAACTGCGAAAATCTGGCATTTGAAACCCGGTTTTTTGGGAAACCGGGAATATCTGGCATTTGAAGCCCGGTTTTTTTGGGAAACTGGGAATATCTGACATTTGAAACCCGGTTATTTTGGGAGACATGGAATATGAAAGATTTGAAACCCGGTTTTTTGGGAGCCTGGGAATATAAAAGATTAGAAACCCGGTCTTTTTGGGAGACTGGGAATATGAAAGATTAGAAACCCGGTCTTTTTGGGAGACTAGGAATATGAAGGATTTGAAACCCGGTCTTTTTGGGAGACTGGGAATATGAAAGATTTGAAACCCGGTCTTTTTGGGGGACTGGGAATATGAAAGATTTGAAACCCGGTTTTTTTGGGAGACACGGAATATGAAAGATTTGAAACCCGGTCTTTTTGGGAGACACGGAATATGAAAGTTTGTAAACCCAGTCTTTTTGGGAGACTGGGAATATGAAAGATTTTAAAACCGGTCTTTTTGGGAGACTAGGAATATGAAAGATTTGAAACCCGGTCTTTTTGGGGGATTGGGAATATCAAAGATTTGAAACCCGGTTTTTGGGAAACTGCGAAAATGTGGCATTTGAAACCCGGTTTTTTGGGAAACTGCGAAAATCTGGCATTTGAAACCCGGTTCTTTGGGAAACCGGGAATATCTGGCATTTGAAGCCCGGTTTTTTTTGGGAAACTGGGAATATCTGACATTTGAAACCCGGTTTTTTTGGGAGACATGGAATATGAAAGATTTGAAACCCGGTTTTTTGGGAGACTGGGAATATGAAAGATTTGAAACCCGGTCTTTTTGGGAGACTGGGAATATGAAAGATTTGAAACCCGGTTTTTTGGGAGACTGCGAAAATCTGGCATTTGAAATCCGTTTTTTTTGGGAGACTGCGAAAATCTGGCATTTGAAATCCGTTTTTTTGGGAGACTGCGAAAATCTGGCATTTGAAATCCGTTTTTTTTTGGGAGACTGCGAAAATCTGGCATTTGAAATCCGTTTTTTTTGGGAGACTGGGAATATGAAAGATTTGAAACCCGGTCTTTTTGGGAGACTGGGAATATGAAATATTTGAAACCCGGTCTTTTTGGGAGACTGCGAAAATCTGGCATTTGAAACCCGGTTTTTTTGGGAAACTGGGAATATGAAAGATTTGAAACCCGGTCTTTTTGGGAGACTGCGAAAATCTGGCATTTGAAACCCGGTTTTTTTGGGAAACTGGGAATATGAAAGATTTGAAACCCGGTCTTTTTGGGAGACTGCGAAAATCTGGCATTTGAAACCCGGTTTTTTTGGGAAACTGGGAATATGAAAGATTTGAAACCCGGTCTTTTTGGGAGACTGGGAATATGAAAGATTAGAAACCCGGTCTTTTTGGGAGACTAGGAATATGAAGGATTTGAAACCCGGTCTTTTTGGGGGACTGGGAATATGAAAGATTTGAAACCCGGTCTTTTTGGGGGACTGGGAATATGAAAGATTTGAAACCCGGTCTTTTTGGGAGACACGGAATATGAAAGATTTGAAACCCGGTCTTTTTGGGAGACACGGAATATGAAAGTTTGTAAACCCAGTCTTTTTGGGAGACTGGGAATATGAAAGATTTTAAAACCGGTCTTTTTGGGAGACTAGGAATATGAAAGATTTGAAACCCGGTCTTTTTGGGGGATTGGGAATATTAAAGATTTGAAACCCGGTTTTTGGGAAACTGCGAAAATGTGGCATTTGAAACCCGGTTTTTTGGGAAACTGCGAAAATCTGGCATTTGAAACCCGGTTTTTTGGGAAACCGGGAATATCTGGCATTTGAAGCCCGGTTTTTTTTGGGAAACTGGGAATATCTGACATTTGAAACCCGGTTTTTTTGGGAGACATGGAATATGAAACATTTGAAACCCGGTTTTTTGGGAGACTGGGAATATGAAAGATTTGAAACCCGGTCTTTTTGGGAGACTGGGAATATGAAAGATTTGAAACCCGGTTTTTTGGGAGACTGCGAAAATCTGGCATTTGAAATCCGTTTTTTTTGGGAGACTGCGAAAATCTGGCATTTGAAATCCGTTTTTTTGGGAGACTGCGAAAATCTGGCATTTGAAATCCGTTTTTTTTGGGAGACTGCGAAAATCTGGCATTTGAAATCCGTTTTTTTTTTGGGAGACTGGGAATATGAAAGATTTGAAACCCGGTCTTTTTGGGAGACTGGGAATATGAAATATTTGAAACCCGGTCTTTTTGGGAGACTGCGAAAATCTGGCATTTGAAACCCGGTTTTTTTGGGAAACTGGGAATATGAAAGATTTGAAACCCGGTCTTTTTGGGAGACTGCGAAAATCTGGCATTTGAAACCCGGTTTTTTTGGGAAACTGGGAATATGAAAGATTTGAAACCCGGTCTTTTTGGGAGACTGCGAAAATCTGGCAGTTGAAATCCGTTTTTTTTGGGAGACTGGGAATATGAAAGATTTGAAACCCGGTTTTTGGGAAACTGCGAAAATGTGGCATTTGAAACCCGGTTTTTTGGGAAACTGCGAAAATCTGGCATTTGAAACCCGGTTTTTTGGGAAACCGGGAATATCTGGCATTTGAAGCCCGGTTTTTTTGGGAAACTGGGAATATCTGACATTTGAAACCCGGTTATTTTGGGAGACATGGAATATGAAAGATTTGAAACCCGGTTTTTTGGGAGACTGGGAATATGAAAGATTTGAAACCCGGTCTTTTTGGGAGACTGGGAATATGAAAGATTTGAAACCCGGTTTTTGGGAGACTGGGAATATGAAAGATTTGAAACCCGGTCTTTTTGGGAGACATGGAATATGAAAGATTTGAAACCCGGTCTTTTTGGGAGACTGGGAATATGAAATATTTGAAACCCGGTCTTTTTGGGAGACTGCGAAAATCTGGCATTTGAAACCCGGTTTTTTTGGGAAACTGGGAATATGAAAGATTTGAAACCCGGTCTTTTTGGGAGACTGCGAAAATCTGGCATTTGAAACCCGGTTTTTTTGGGAAACTGGGAATATGAAAGATTTGAAACCCGGTCTTTTTGGGGGACTGGGAATATGAAAGATTTGAAACCCGGTCTTTTTGGGAGACACGGAATATGAAAGATTTGAAACCCGGTCTTTTTGGGAGACACGGAATATGAAAGTTTGTAAACCCAGTCTTTTTGGGAGACTGGGAATATGAAAGATTTTAAAACCGGTCTTTTTGGGAGACTAGGAATATGAAAGATTTGAAACCCGGTCTTTTTGGGGGATTGGGAATATTAAAGATTTGAAACCCGGTTTTTGGGAAACTGCGAAAATGTGGCATTTGAAACCCGGTTTTTTGGGAAACTGCGAAAATCTGGCATTTGAAACCCGGTTTTTTGGGAAACCGGGAATATCTGGCATTTGAAGCCCGGTTTTTTTTGGGAAACTGGGAATATCTGACATTTGAAACCCGGTTTTTTTGGGAGACATGGAATATGAAAGATTTGAAACCCGGTTTTTTGGGAGACTAGGAATATGAAAGATTTGAAACCCGGTCTTTTTGGGAGACTAGGAATATGAAAGATTTGAAACCCGGTTTTTTGGGAGACTGCGAAAATCTGGCATTTGAAATCCGTTTTTTTTTGGGAGACTGCGAAAATCTGGCATTTGAAATCCGTTTTTTTGGGAGACTGCGAAAATCTGGCATTTGAAATCCGTTTTTTTTGGGAGACTGCGAAAATCTGGCATTTGAAATCCGTTTTTTTTGGGAGACTGGGAATATGAAAGATTTGAAACCCGGTCTTTTTGGGAGACTGGGAATATGAAATATTTGAAACCCGGTCTTTTTGGGAGACTGCGAAAATCTGGCATTTGAAACCCGGTTTTTTTGGGAAACTGGAAATATGAAAGATTTGAAACCCGGTCTTTTTGGGAGACTGCGAAAATCTGGCATTTGAAACCCGGTTTTTTTGGGAAACTGGGAATATGAAAGATTTGAAACCCGGTCTTTTTGGGAGACTGCGAAAATCTGGCAGTTGAAATCCGTTTTTTTTGGGAGACTGGGAATATGAAAGATTTGAAACCCGGTTTTTGGGAAACTGCGAAAATGTGGCATTTGAAACCCGGTTTTTTGGGAAACCGGGAATATCTGGCATTTGAAGCCCGGTTTTTTGGGAAACTGGGAATATCTGACATTTGAAACCCGGTTATTTTGGGAGACATGGAATATGAAAGATTTGAAACCCGGTTTTTTGGGAGACTGGGAATATGAAAGATTTGAAACCCGGTCTTTTTGGGAGACTGGGAATATGAAAGATTTGAAACCCGGTTTTTTGGGAAACTGGGAATATGAAAGATTTGAAACCCGGTCTTTTTGGGAGACTGGGAATATGAAAGATTAGAAACCCGGTCTTTTTGGGAGACTAGGAATATGAAGGATTTGAAACCCGGTCTTTTTGGGGGACTGGGAATATGAAAGATTTGAAACCCGGTCTTTTTGGGGGACTGGGAATATGAAAGATTTGAAACCCGGTCTTTTTGGGAGACACGGAATATGAAAGATTTGAAACCCGGTCTTTTTGGGAGACACGGAATATGAAAGTTTGTAAACCCAGTCTTTTTGGGAGACTGGGAATATGAAAGATTTTAAAACCGGTCTTTTTGGGAGACTAGGAATATGAAAGATTTGCAACCCGGTCTTTTTGGGGGATTGGGAATATTAAAGATTTGAAACCCGGTTTTTGGGAAACTGCGAAAATGTGGCATTTGAAACCCGGTTTTTTGGGAAACTGCGAAAATCTGGCATTTGAAACCCGGTTTTTTGGGAAACCGGGAATATCTGGCATTTGAAGCCCGGTTTTTTTTGGGAAACTGGGAATATCTGACATTTGAAACCCGGTTTTTTTGGGAGACATGGAATATGAAAGATTTGAAACCCGGTTTTTTGGGAGACTGGGAATATGAAAGATTTGAAACCCGGTCTTTTTGGGAGACTGGGAATATGAAAGATTTGAAACCCGGTTTTTTGGGAGACTGCGAAAATCTGGCATTTGAAATCCGTTTTTTTGGGAGACTGCGAAAATCTGGCATTTGAAATCCGTTTTTTTTGGGAGACTGCGAAAATCTGGCATTTGAAATCCGTTTTTTTTTGGGAGACTGCGAAAATCTGGCATTTGAAATCCGTTTTTTTTGGGAGACTGGGAATATGATTTGAAACCCGGTCTTTTTGGGAGACTGGGAATATGAAATATTTGAAACCCGGTCTTTTTGGGAGACTGCGAAAATCTGGCATTTGAAACCCGGTTTTTTTGGGAAACTGGGAATATGAAAGATTTGAAACCCGGTCTTTTTGGGAGACTGCGAAAATCTGGCATTTGAAACCCGGTTTTTTTGGGAAACTGGGAATATGAAAGATTTGAAACCCGGTCTTTTTGGGGGACTGCGAAAATCTGGCCGTTGAAATCCGTTTTTTTGGGAGACTGGGAATATGAAAGATTTGAAACCCGGTTTTTGGGAAACTGCGAAAATGTGGCATTTGAAACCCGGTTTTTTGGGAAACTGCGAAAATCTGGCATTTGAAACCCGGTTTTTTGGGAAACCGGGAATAGCTGGCATTTGAAGCCCGTTTTTTTTGGGAAACTGGGAATATCTGACATTTGAAACCCGGTTATTTTGGGAGACATGGAATATGAAAGATTTGAAACCCGGTTTTTTGGGAGACTGGGAATATGAAAGATTTGAAACCCGGTCTTTTTGGGAGACTGGGAATATGAAAGATTTGAAACCCGGTTTTTTGGGAGACTGGGAATATGAAAGATTTGAAACCCGGTCTTTTTGGGAGACATGGAATATGAAAGATTTGAAACCCGGTCTTTTTGGGAGACTGGGAATATGAAATATTTGAAACCCGGTCTTTTTGGGAGACTGCGAAAATCTGGCATTTGAAACCCGGTTTTTTTGGGAAACTGGGAATATGAAAGATTTGAAACCCGGTCTTTTTGGGAGACTGCGAAAATCTGGCATTTGAAACCCGGTTTTTTTGGGAAACTGGGAATATGAAAGATTTGAAACCCGGTCTTTTTGGGAGACTGGGAATATGAAAGATTTGAAACCCGGTTTTTTGGGAGACTGGGAATATGAAAGATTTGAAACCCGGTCTTTTTGGGAGACATGGAATATGAAAGATTTGAAACCCGGTCTTTTTGGGAGCCTGGGAATATAAAAGATTAGAAACCCGGTCTTTTTGGGAGACTGGGAATATGAAAGATTAGAAACCTGGTCTTTTTGGGAGACTAGGAATATGAAGGATTTGAAACCCGTTCTTTTTGGGGGACTGGGAATATGAAAGATTTGAAACCCGGTCTTTTTGGGGGACTGGGAATATGAAAGATTTGAAACCCGGTCTTTTTGGGAGACACGGAATATGAAAGATTTGAAACCCGGTCTTTTTGGGAGACACGGAATATGAAAGTTTGTAAACCCAGTCTTTTTGGGAGACTGGGAATATGAAAGATTTTAAAACCGGTCTTTTTGGGAGACTAGGAATATGAAAGATTTGAAACCCGGTCTTTTTGGGGGATTGGGAATATTAATGATTTGAAACCCGGTTTTTGGGAAACTGCGAAAATGTGGCATTTGAAACCCGGTTTTTTGGGAAACTGCGAAAATCTGGCATTTGAAACCCGGTTTTTTGGGAAACCGGGAATATCTGGCATTTGAAGCCCGGTTTTTTTTGGGAAACTGGGAATATCTGACATTTGAAACCCGGTTTTTTTGGGAGACATGGAATATGAAAGATTTGAAACCCGGTTTTTTGGGAGACTGGGAATATGAAAGATTTGAAACCCGGTCTTTTTGGGAGACTGGGAATATGAAAGATTTGAAACCCGGTTTTTTGGGAGACTGCGAAAATCTGGCATTTGAAATCCGTTTTTTTTGGGAGACTGCGAAAATCTGGCATTTGAAATCCGTTTTTTTGGGAGACTGCGAAAATCTGGCATTTGAAATCCGTTTTTTTTTGGGAGACTGCGAAAATCTGGCATTTGAAATCCGTTTTTTTTGGGAGACTGGGAATATGAAAGATTTGAAACCCGGTCTTTTTGGGAGACTGGGAATATGAAATATTTGAAACCCGGTCTTTTTGGGAGACTGCGAAAATCTGGCATTTGAAACCCGGTTTTTTTGGGAAACTGGGAATATGAAAGATTTGAAACCCGGTCTTTTTGGGAGACTGCGAAAATCTGGCATTTGAAACCCGGTTTTTTTGGGAAACTGGGAATATGAAAGATTTGAAACCCGGTCTTTTTGGGAGACTGCGAAAATCTGGCCGTTGAAATCCGTTTTTTTTGGGAGACTTTGAATATGAAAGATTTGAAACCCGGTTTTTGGGAAACTGCGAAAATGTGGCATTTGAAACCCGGTTTTTTGGGAAACTGCGAAAATCTGGCATTTGAAACCCGGTTTTTTGGGAAACCGGGAATATCTGGCATTTGAAGCCCGTTTTTTTGGGAAACTGGGAATATCTGACATTTGAAACCCGGTTATTTTGGGAGACATGGAATATGAAAGATTTGAAACCCGGTTTTTTGGGAGACTGGGAATATGAAAGATTTGAAACCCGGTCTTTTTGGGAGACTGGGAATATGAAAGATTTGAAACCCGGTTTTTTGGGAGACTGGGAATATGAAAGATTTGAAACCCGGTCTTTTTGGGAGACATGGAATATGAAAGATTTGAAACCCGGTCTTTTTGGGAGACTGGGAATATGAAATATTTGAAACCCGGTCTTTTTGGGAGACTGCGAAAATCTGGCATTTGAAACCCGGTTTTTTTGGGAAACTGGGAATATGAAAGATTTGAAACCCGGTCTTTTTGGGAGACTGCGAAAATCTGGCATTTGAAACCCGGTTTTTTTGGGAAACTGGGAATATGAAAGATTTGAAACCCGGTCTTTTTGGGAGACTGGGAATATGAAAGATTTGAAACCCGGTTTTTTGGGAGACTGGGAATATGAAAGATTTGAAACCCGGTCTTTTTGGGAGACATGGAATATGAAAGATTTGAAACCCGGTCTTTTTGGGAGCCTGGGAATATAAAAGATTAGAAACCCGGTCTTTTTGGGAGACTGGGAATATGAAAGATTAGAAACCTGGTCTTTTTGGGAGACTAGGAATATGAAGGATTTGAAACCCGGTCTTTTTGGGGGATTGGGAATATGAAAGATTTGAAACCCGGTCTTTTTGGGGGACTGGGAATATGAAAGATTTGAAACCCGGTCTTTTTGGGAGACACGGAATATGAAAGATTTGAAACCCGGTCTTTTTGGGAGACACGGAATATGAAAGTTTGTAAACCCAGTCTTTTTGGGAGACTGGGAATATGAAAGATTTTAAAACCGGTCTTTTTGGGAGACTAGGAATATGAAAGATTTGAAACCCGGTCTTTTTGGGGGATTGGGAATATTAAAGATTTGAAACCCGGTTTTTGGGAAACTGCGAAAATGTGGCATTTGAAACCCGGTTTTTTGGGAAACTGCGAAAATCTGGCATTTGAAACCCGGTTTTTTGGGAAACCGGGAATATCTGGCATTTGAAGCCCGGTTTTTTTTGGGAAACTGGGAATATCTGACATTTGAAACCCGGTTTTTTTGGGAGACATGGAATATGAAAGATTTGAAACCCGGTTTTTTGGGAGACTGGGAATATGAAAGATTTGAAACCCGGTCTTTTTGGGAGACTGGGAATATGAAAGATTTGAAACCCGGTTTTTTGGGAGACTGCGAAAATCTGGCATTTGAAATCCGTTTTTTTTTTGGGAGACTGCGAAAATCTGGCATTTGAAATCCGTTTTTTTGGGAGACTGCGAAAATCTGGCATTTGAAATCCGTTTTTTTTTTGGGAGACTGCGAAAATCTGGCATTTGAAATCCGTTTTTTTTGGGAGACTGGGAATATGAAAGATTTGAAACCCGGTCTTTTTGGGAGACTGGGAATATGAAATATTTGAAACCCGGTCTTTTTGGGAGACTGCGAAAATCTGGCATTTGAAACCCGGTTTTTTTGGGAAACTGGGAATATGAAAGATTTGAAACCCGGTCTTTTTGGGAGACTGCGAAAATCTGGCATTTGAAACCCGGTTTTTTTGGGAAACTGGGAATATGAAAGATTTGAAACCCGGTCTTTTTGGGAGACTGGGAATATGAAAGATTAGAAACCCGGTCTTTTTGGGAGACTAGGAATATGAAGGATTTGAAACCCGGTCTTTTTGGGGGACTGGGAATATGAAAGATTTGAAACCCGGTCTTTTTGGGGGACTGGGAATATGAAAGATTTGAAACCCGGTCTTTTTGGGAGACACGGAATATGAAAGATTTGAAACCCGGTCTTTTTGGGAGACACGGAATATGAAAGTTTGTAAACCCAGTCTTTTTGGGAGACTGGGAATATGAAAGATTTTAAAACCGGTCTTTTTGGGAGACTAGGAATATGAAAGATTTGAAACCCGGTCTTTTTGGGGGATTGGGAATATTAAAGATTTGAAACCCGGTTTTTGGGAGACTGCGAAAATCTGGCATTTGAAATCCGTTTTTTTGGGAGACTGCGAAAATCTGGCATTTGAAATGCGTTTTTTTTTGGGAGACTGCGAAAATCTGGCATTTGAAATCCGTTTTTTTTGGGAGACTGGGAATATGAAAGATTTGAAACCCGGTCTTTTTGGGAGACTGGGAATATGAAATATTTGAAACCCGGTCTTTTTGGGAGACTGCGAAAATCTGGCATTTGAAACCCGGTTTTTTTGGGAAACTGGGAATATGAAAGATTTGAAACCCGGTCTTTTTGGGAGACTGCGAAAATCTGGCATTTGAAACCCGGTTTTTTTGGGAAACTGGGAATATGAAAGATTTGAAACCCGGTCTTTTTGGGAGACTGCGAAAATCTGGCCGTTGAAATCCGTTTTTTTGGGAGACTGGGAATATGAAAGATTTGAAACCCGGTTTTTGGGAAACTGCGAAAATGTGGCATTTGAAACCCGGTTTTTTGGGAAACTGCGAAAATCTGGCATTTGAAACCCGGTTTTTTTGGGAAACTGGAAATATGAAAGATTTGAAACCCGGTCTTTTTGGGAGACTGCGAAAATCTGGCATTTGAAACCCGGTTTTTTTGGGAAACTGGGAATATGAAAGATTTGAAACCCGGTCTTTTTGGGAGACTGCGAAAATCTGGCAGTTGAAATCCGTTTTTTTTGGGAGACTGGGAATATGAAAGATTTGAAACCCGGTTTTTGGGAAACTGCGAAAATGTGGCATTTGAAACCCGGTTTTTTGGGAAACCGGGAATATCTGGCATTTGAAGCCCGGTTTTTTGGGAAACTGGGAATATCTGACATTTGAAACCCGGTTATTTTGGGAGACATGGAATATGAAAGATTTGAAACCCGGTTTTTTGGGAGACTGGGAATATGAAAGATTTGAAACCCGGTTTTTTTGGGAAACTGCGAAAATCTGGCATTTGAAACCCGGTTTTTTGGGAAACCGGGAATATCTGGCATTTGAAGCCCGGTTTTTTTTTGGGAAACTGGGAATATCTGACATTTGAAACCCGGTTTTTTTGGGAGACATGGAATATGAAAGATTTGAAACCCGGTTTTTTGGGAGACTGGGAATATGAAAGATTTGAAACCCGGTCTTTTTGGGAGACTGGGAATATGAAAGATTTGAAACCCGGTTTTTTGGGAGACTGCGAAAATCTGGCATTTGAAATCCGTTTTTTTTTTGGGAGACTGCGAAAATCTGGCATTTGAAATCCGTTTTTTTTTTGGGAGACTGCGAAAATCTGGCATTTGAAACCCGGTTTTTTTGGGAAACTGGGAATATGAAAGATTTGAAACCCGGTCTTTTTGGGAGACTGCGAAAATCTGGCATTTGAAACCCGGTTTTTTTGGGAAACTGGGAATATGAAAGATTTGAAACCCGGTCTTTTTGGGAGACTGGGAATATGAAAGATTAGAAACCCGGTCTTTTTGGGAGACTAGGAATATGAAGGATTTGAAACCCGGTCTTTTTGGGGGACTGGGAATATGAAAGATTTGAAACCCGGTCTTTTTGGGGGACTGGGAATATGAAAGATTTGAAACCCGGTCTTTTTGGGAGACACGGAATATGAAAGATTTGAAACCCGGTCTTTTTGGGAGACACGGAATATGAAAGTTTGTAAACCCAGTCTTTTTGGGAGACTGGGAATATGAAAGATTTTAAAACCGGTCTTTTTGGGAGACTAGGAATATGAAAGATTTGAAACCCGGTCTTTTTGGGGGATTGGGAATATTAAAGATTTGAAACCCGGTTTTTGGGAGACTGCGAAAATCTGGCATTTGAAATCCGTTTTTTTGGGAGACTGCGAAAATCTGGCATTTGAAATCCGTTTTTTTTTGGGAGACTGCGAAAATCTGGCATTTGAAATCCGTTTTTTTTGGGAGACTGGGAATATGAAAGATTTGAAACCCGGTCTTTTTGGGAGACTGGGAATATGAAATATTTGAAACCCGGTCTTTTTGGGAGACTGCGAAAATCTGGCATTTGAAACCCGGTTTTTTTGGGAAACTGGGAATATGAAAGATTTGAAACCCGGTCTTTTTGGGAGACTGCGAAAATCTGGCATTTGAAACCCGGTTTTTTTGGGAAACTGGGAATATGAAAGATTTGAAACCCGGTCTTTTTGGGAGACTGCGAAAATCTGGCCGTTGAAATCCGTTTTTTTGGGAGACTGGGAATATGAAAGATTTGAAACCCGGTTTTTGGGAAACTGCGAAAATGTGGCATTTGAAACCCGGTTTTTTGGGAAACTGCGAAAATCTGGCATTTGAAACCCGGTTTTTTTGGGAAACTGGAAATATGAAAGATTTGAAACCCGGTCTTTTTGGGAGACTGCGAAAATCTGGCATTTGAAACCCGGTTTTTTTGGGAAACTGGGAATATGAAAGATTTGAAACCCGGTCTTTTTGGGAGACTGCGAAAATCTGGCAGTTGAAATCCGTTTTTTTTGGGAGACTGGGAATATGAAAGATTTGAAACCCGGTTTTTGGGAAACTGCGAAAATGTGGCATTTGAAACCCGGTTTTTTGGGAAACCGGGAATATCTGGCATTTGAAGCCCGGTTTTTTGGGAAACTGGGAATATCTGACATTTGAAACCCGGTTATTTTGGGAGACATGGAATATGAAAGATTTGAAACCCGGTTTTTTGGGAGACTGGGAATATGAAAGATTTGAAACCCGGTCTTTTTGGGAGACTGGGAATATGAAAGATTTGAAACCCGGTTTTTTGGGAAACTGGGAATATGAAAGATTTGAAACCCGGTCTTTTTGGGAGACTGGGAATATGAAAGATTAGAAACCCGGTCTTTTTGGGAGACTAGGAATATGAAGGATTTGAAACCCGGTCTTTTTGGGGGACTGGGAATATGAAAGATTTGAAACCCGGTCTTTTTGGGGGACTGGGAATATGAAAGATTTGAAACCCGGTTTTTTCGGGAGACACGGAATATGAAAGATTTGAAACCCGGTCTTTTTGGGAGACACGGAATATGAAAGTTTGTAAACCCAGTCTTTTTGGGAGACTGGGAATATGAAAGATTTTAAAACCGGTCTTTTTGGGAGACTAGGAATATGAAAGATTTGAAACCCGGTTATTTTGGGAGACATGGAATATGAAAGATTTGAAACCCGGTTTTTTGGGAGACTGGGAATATGAAAGATTTGAAACCCGGTTTTTTTGGGAAACTGCGAAAATCTGGCATTTGAAACCCGGTTTTTTGGGAAACCGGGAATATCTGGCATTTGAAGCCCGGTTTTTTTTTGGGAAACTGGGAATATCTGACATTTGAAACCCGGTTTTTTTGGGAGACATGGAATATGAAAGATTTGAAACCCGGTTTTTTGGGAGACTGGGAATATGAAAGATTTGAAACCCGGTCTTTTTGGGAGACTGGGAATATGAAAGATTTGAAACCCGGTTTTTTGGGAGACTGCGAAAATCTGGCATTTGAAATCCGTTTTTTTTTTGGGAGACTGCGAAAATCTGGCATTTGAAATCCGTTTTTTTTTTTGGGAGACTGCGAAAATCTGGCATTTGAAACCCGGTTTTTTTGGGAAACTGGGAATATGAAAGATTTGAAACCCGGTCTTTTTGGGAGACTGCGAAAATCTGGCATTTGAAACCCGGTTTTTTTGGGAAACTGGGAATATGAAAGATTTGAAACCCGGTCTTTTTGGGAGACTGGGAATATGAAAGATTAGAAACCCGGTCTTTTTGGGAGACTAGGAATATGAAGGATTTGAAACCCGGTCTTTTTGGGGGACTGGGAATATGAAAGATTTGAAACCCGGTCTTTTTGGGGGACTGGGAATATGAAAGATTTGAAACCCGGTCTTTTTGGGAGACACGGAATATGAAAGATTTGAAACCCGGTCTTTTTGGGAGACACGGAATATGAAAGTTTGTAAACCCAGTCTTTTTGGGAGACTGGGAATATGAAAGATTTTAAAACCGGTCTTTTTGGGAGACTAGGAATATGAAAGATTTGAAACCCGGTCTTTTTGGGGGATTGGGAATATTAAAGATTTGAAACCCGGTTTTTGGGAGACTGCGAAAATCTGGCATTTGAAATCCGTTTTTTTGGGAGACTGCGAAAATCTGGCATTTGAAATCCGTTTTTTTTTGGGAGACTGCGAAAATCTGGCATTTGAAATCCGTTTTTTTTGGGAGACTGGGAATATGAAAGATTTGAAACCCGGTCTTTTTGGGAGACTGGGAATATGAAATATTTGAAACCCGGTCTTTTTGGGAGACTGCGAAAATCTGGCATTTGAAACCCGGTTTTTTTGGGAAACTGGGAATATGAAAGATTTGAAACCCGGTCTTTTTGGGAGACTGCGAAAATCTGGCATTTGAAACCCGGTTTTTTTGGGAAACTGGGAATATGAAAGATTTGAAACCCGGTCTTTTTGGGAGACTGCGAAAATCTGGCCGTTGAAATCCGTTTTTTTGGGAGACTGGGAATATGAAAGATTTGAAACCCGGTTTTTGGGAAACTGCGAAAATGTGGCATTTGAAACCCGGTTTTTTGGGAAACTGCGAAAATCTGGCATTTGAAACCCGGTTTTTTTGGGAAACTGGAAATATGAAAGATTTGAAACCCGGTCTTTTTGGGAGACTGCGAAAATCTGGCATTTGAAACCCGGTTTTTTTGGGAAACTGGGAATATGAAAGATTTGAAACCCGGTCTTTTTGGGAGACTGCGAAAATCTGGCAGTTGAAATCCGTTTTTTTTGGGAGACTGGGAATATGAAAGATTTGAAACCCGGTTTTTGGGAAACTGCGAAAATGTGGCATTTGAAACCCGGTTTTTTGGGAAACCGGGAATATCTGGCATTTGAAGCCCGGTTTTTTGGGAAACTGGGAATATCTGACATTTGAAACCCGGTTATTTTGGGAGACATGGAATATGAAAGATTTGAAACCCGGTTTTTTGGGAGACTGGGAATATGAAAGATTTGAAACCCGGTCTTTTTGGGAGACTGGGAATATGAAAGATTTGAAACCCGGTTTTTTGGGAAACTGGGAATATGAAAGATTTGAAACCCGGTCTTTTTGGGAGACTGGGAATATGAAAGATTAGAAACCCGGTCTTTTTGGGAGACTAGGAATATGAAGGATTTGAAACCCGGTCTTTTTGGGGGACTGGGAATATGAAAGATTTGAAACCCGGTCTTTTTGGGGGACTGGGAATATGAAAGATTTGAAACCCGGTCTTTTTGGGAGACACGGAATATGAAAGATTTGAAACCCGGTCTTTTTGGGAGACACGGAATATGAAAGTTTGTAAACCCAGTCTTTTTGGGAGACTGGGAATATGAAAGATTTTAAAACCGGTCTTTTTGGGAGACTAGGAATATGAAAGATTTGCAACCCGGTCTTTTTGGGGGATTGGGAATATTAAAGATTTGAAACCCGGTTTTTGGGAAACTGCGAAAATGTGGCATTTGAAACACGGTTTTTTGGGAAACTGCGAAAATCTGGCATTTGAAACCCGGTTTTTTGGGAAACCGGGAATATCTGGCATTTGAAGCCCGGTTTTTTTTGGGAAACTGGGAATATCTGACATTTGAAACCCGGTTTTTTTGGGAGACATGGAATATGAAAGATTTGAAACCCGGTTTTTTGGGAGACTGGGAATATGAAAGATTTGAAACCCGGTCTTTTTGGGAGACTGGGAATATGAAAGATTTGAAACCCGGTTTTTTGGGAGACTGCGAAAATCTGGCATTTGAAATCCGTTTTTTTTGGGAGACTGCGAAAATCTGGCATTTGAAATCCGTTTTTTTGGGAGACTGCGAAAATCTGGCATTTGAAATCCGTTTTTTTTTGGGAGACTGCGAAAATCTGGCATTTGAAATCCGTTTTTTTTGGGAGACTGGGAATATGATTTGAAACCCGGTCTTTTTGGGAGACTGGGAATATGAAATATTTGAAACCCGGTCTTTTTGGGAGACTGCGAAAATCTGGCATTTGAAACCCGGTTTTTTTGGGAAACTGGGAATATGAAAGATTTGAAACCCGGTCTTTTTGGGAGACTGCGAAAATCTGGCATTTGAAACCCGGTTTTTTTGGGAAACTGGGAATATGAAAGATTTGAAACCCGGTCTTTTTGGGAGACTGCGAAAATCTGGCCGTTGAAATCCGTTTTTTTTGGGAGACTGGGAATATGAAAGATTTGAAACCCGGTTTTTGGGAAACTGCGAAAATGTGGCATTTGAAACCCGGTTTTTTGGGAAACTGCGAAAATCTGGCATTTGAAACCCGGTTTTTTGGGAAACCGGGAATAGCTGGCATTTGAAGCCCGTTTTTTTTGGGAAACTGGGAATATCTGACATTTGAAACCCGGTTATTTTGGGAGACATGGAATATGAAAGATTTGAAACCCGGTTTTTTGGGAGACTGGGAATATGAAAGATTTGAAACCCGGTCTTTTTGGGAGACTGGGAATATGAAAGATTTGAAACCCGGTTTTTTGGGAGACTGGGAATATGAAAGATTTGAAACCCGGTCTTTTTGGGAGACATGGAATATGAAAGATTTGAAACCCGGTCTTTTTGGGAGACTGGGAATATGAAATATTTGAAACCCGGTCTTTTTGGGAGACTGCGAAAATCTGGCATTTGAAACCCGGTTTTTTTGGGAAACTGGGAATATGAAAGATTTGAAACCCGGTCTTTTTGGGAGACTGCGAAAATCTGGCATTTGAAACCCGGTTTTTTTGGGAAACTGGGAATATGAAAGATTTGAAACCCGGTCTTTTTGGGAGACTGGGAATATGAAAGATTTGAAACCCGGTTTTTTGGGAGACTGGGAATATGAAAGATTTGAAACCCGGTCTTTTTGGGAGACATGGAATATGAAAGATTTGAAACCCGGTCTTTTTGGGAGCCTGGGAATATAAAAGATTAGAAACCCGGTCTTTTTGGGAGACTGGGAATATGAAAGATTAGAAACCTGGTCTTTTTGGGAGACTAGGAATATGAAGGATTTGAAACCCGGTCTTTTTGGGGGACTGGGAATATGAAAGATTTGAAACCCGGTCTTTTTGGGGGACTGGGAATATGAAAGATTTGAAACCCGGTCTTTTTGGGAGACACGGAATATGAAAGATTTGAAACCCGGTCTTTTTGGGAGACACGGAATATGAAAGTTTGTAAACCCAGTCTTTTTGGGAGACTGGGAATATGAAAGATTTTAAAACCGGTCTTTTTGGGAGACTAGGAATATGAAAGATTTGAAACCCGGTCTTTTTGGGGGATTGGGAATATTAAAGATTTGAAACCCGGTTTTTGGGAAACTGCGAAAATGTGGCATTTGAAACCCGGTTTTTTGGGAAACTGCGAAAATCTGGCATTTGAAACCCGGTTTTTTGGGAAACCGGGAATATCTGGCATTTGAAGCCCGGTTTTTTTTTGGGAAACTGGGAATATCTGACATTTGAAACCCGGTTTTTTTGGGAGACATGGAATATGAAAGATTTGAAACCCGGTTTTTTGGGAGACTGGGAATATGAAAGACTTGAAACCCGGTCTTTTTGGGAGACTGGGAATATGAAAGATTTGAAACCCGGTTTTTTGGGAGACTGCGAAAATCTGGCATTTGAAATCCGTTTTTTTTTGGGAGACTGCGAAAATCTGGCATTTGAAATCCGTTTTTTTGGGAGACTGCGAAAATCTGGCATTTGAAATCCGTTTTTTTTTGGGAGACTGCGAAAATCTGGCATTTGAAATCCGTTTTTTTTGGGAGACTGGGAATATGAAAGATTTGAAACCCGGTCTTTTTGGGAGACTGGGAATATGAAATATTTGAAACCCGGTCTTTTTGGGAGACTGCGAAAATCTGGCATTTGAAACCCGGTTTTTTTTGGGAAACTGGGAATATGAAAGATTTGAAACCCGGTCTTTTTGGGAGACTGCGAAAATCTGGCATTTGAAACCCGGTTTTTTGGGAAACTGGGAATATGAAAGATTTGAAACCCGGTCTTTTTGGGAGACTGCGAAAATCTGGCCGTTGAAATCCGTTTTTTTGGGAGACTGGGAATATGAAAGATTTGAAACCCGGTTTTTGGGAAACTGCGAAAATGTGGCATTTGAAACCCGGTTTTTTGGGAAACTGCGAAAATCTGGCATTTGAAACCCGGTTTTTTGGGAAACCGGGAATATCTGGCATTTGAAGCCCGTTTTTTTTGGGAAACTGGGAATATCTGACATTTGAAACCCGGTTATTTTGGGAGACATGGAATATGAAAGATTTGAAACCCGGTTTTTTGGGAGACTGGGAATATGAAAGATTTGAAACCCGGTCTTTTTGGGAGACTGGGAATATGAAAGATTTGAAACCCGGTTTTTTGGGAGACTGGGAATATGAAAGATTTGAAACCCGGTCTTTTTGGGAGACATGGAATATGAAAGATTTGAAACCCGGTCTTTTTGGGAGACTGGGAATATGAAATATTTGAAACCCGGTCTTTTTGGGAGACTGCGAAAATCTGGCATTTGAAACCCGGTTTTTTTTGGGAAACTGGGAATATGAAAGATTTGAAACCCGGTCTTTTTGGGAGACTGCGAAAATCTGGCATTTGAAACCCGGTTTTTTTGGGAAACTGGGAATATGAAAGATTTGAAACCCGGTCTTTTTGGGAGACTGGGAATATGAAAGATTTGAAACCCGGTTTTTTGGGAGACTGGGAATATGAAAGATTTGAAACCCGGTCTTTTTGGGAGACATGGAATATGAAAGATTTGAAACCCGGTCTTTTTGGGAGACATGGAATATGAAAGATTTGAAACCCGGTCTTTTTGGGAGCCTGGGAATATAAAAGATTAGAAACCCGGTCTTTTTGGGAGACTGGGAATATGAAAGATTAGAAACCTGGTCTTTTTGGGAGACTAGGAATATGAAGGATTTGAAACCCGGTCTTTTTGGGGGATTGGGAATATGAAAGATTTGAAACCCGGTCTTTTTGGGGGACTGGGAATATGAAAGATTTGAAACCCGGTCTTTTTGGGAGACACGGAATATGAAAGATTTGAAACCCGGTCTTTTTGGGAGACACGGAATATGAAAGTTTGTAAACCCAGTCTTTTTGGGAGACTGGGAATATGAAAGATTTTAAAACCGGTCTTTTTGGGAGACTAGGAATATGAAAGATTTGAAACCCGGTCTTTTTGGGGGATTGGGAATATTAAAGATTTGAAACCCGGTTTTTGGGAAACTGCGAAAATGTGGCATTTGAAACCCGGTTTTTTGGGAAACTGCGAAAATCTGGCATTTGAAACCCGGTTTTTTGGGAAACCGGGAATATCTGGCATTTGAAGCCCGGTTTTTTTTGGGAAACTGGGAATATCTGACATTTGAAACCCGGTTTTTTTGGGAGACATGGAATATGAAAGATTTGAAACCCGGTTTTTTGGGAGACTGGGAATATGAAAGATTTGAAACCCGGTCTTTTTGGGAGACTGGGAATATGAAAGATTTGAAACCCGGTTTTTTGGGAGACTGCGAAAATCTGGCATTTGAAATCCGTTTTTTTTGGGAGACTGCGAAAATCTGGCATTTGAAATCCGTTTTTTTGGGAGACTGCGAAAATCTGGCATTTGAAATCCGTTTTTTTTGGGAGACTGCGAAAATCTGGCATTTGAAATCCGTTTTTTTTGGGAGACTGGGAATATGAAAGATTTGAAACCCGGTCTTTTTGGGAGACTGCGAAAATCTGGCATTTGAAACCCGGTTTTTTTGGGAAACTGGGAATATGAAAGATTTGAAACCCGGTCTTTTTGGGAGACTGCGAAAATCTGGCATTTGAAACCCGGTTTTTTTGGGAAACTGGGAATATGAAAGATTTGAAACCCGGTCTTTTTGGGAGACTGCGAAAATCTGGCATTTGAAACCCGGTTTTTTGGGAAACCGGGAATATCTGGCATTTGAAGCCCGGTTTTTTTTGGGAAACTGGGAATATCTGACATTTGAAACCCGGTTTTTTTGGGAGACATGGAATATGAAAGATTTGAAACCCGGTTTTTTGGGAGACTGGGAATATGAAAGATTAGAAACCCGGTCTTTTTGGGAGACTGGGAATATGAAAGATTTGAAACCCGGTTTTTTGGGAGACTGCGAAAATCTGGCATTTGAAATCCGTTTTTTTTGGGAGACTGCGAAAATCTGGCATTTGAAATCCGTTTTTTTTGGGAGACTGCGAAAATCTGGCATTTGAAATCCGTTTTTTTTGGGAGACTGGGAATATGAAAGATTTGAAACCCGGTCTTTTTGGGAGACTGGGAATATGAAATATTTGAAACCCGGTCTTTTTGGGAGACTGCGAAAATCTGGCATTTGAAACCCGGTTTTTTTGGGAAACTGGGAATATGAAAGATTTGAAACCCGGTCTTTTTGGGAGACTGCGAAAATCTGGCATTTGAAACCCGGTTTTTTGGGAAACTGGGAATATGAAAGATTTGAAACCCGGTCTTTTTGGGAGACTGGGAATATGAAAGATTAGAAACCCGGTCTTTTTGGGAGACTAGGAATATGAAGGATTTGAAACCCGGTCTTTTTGGGGGACTGGGAATATGAAAGATTTGAAACCCGGTCTTTTTGGGGGACTGGGAATATGAAAGATTTGAAACCCGGTCTTTTTGGGAGACACGGAATATGAAAGATTTGAAACCCGGTCTTTTTGGGAGACACGGAATATGAAAGTTTGTAAACCCAGTCTTTTTGGGAGACTGGGAATATGAAAGATTTTAAAACCGGTCTTTTTGGGAGACTAGGAATATGAAAGATTTGAAACCCGGTCTTTTTGGGGGATTGGGAATATTAAAGATTTGAAACCCGGTTTTTGGGAAACTGCGAAAATGTGGCATTTGAAACCCGGTTTTTTGGGAAACTGCGAAAATCTGGCATTTGAAACCCGGTTTTTTGGGAAACCGGGAATATCTGGCATTTGAAGCCCGGTTTTTTTTGGGAAACTGGGAATATCTGACATTTGAAACCCGGTTTTTTTGGGAGACATGGAATATGAAAGATTTGAAACCCGGTTTTTTGGGAGACTGGGAATATGAAAGATTTGAAACCCGGTCTTTTTGGGAGACTGGGAATATGAAAGATTTGAAACCCGGTTTTTTGGGAGACTGCGAAAATCTGGCATTTGAAATCCGTTTTTTTTGGGAGACTGCGAAAATCTGGCATTTGAAATCCGTTTTTTTGGGAGACTGCGAAAATCTGGCATTTGAAATCCGTTTTTTTTGGGAGACTGCGAAAATCTGGCATTTGAAATCCGTTTTTTTTGGGAGACTGGGAATATGAAAGATTTGAAACCCGGTCTTTTTGGGAGACTGGGAATATGAAATATTTGAAACCCGGTCTTTTTGGGAGACTGCGAAAATCTGGCATTTGAAACCCGGTTTTTTTGGGAAACTGGGAATATGAAAGATTTGAAACCCGGTCTTTTTGGGAGACTGCGAAAATCTGGCATTTGAAACCCGGTTTTTTTGGGAAACTGGGAATATGAAAGATTTGAAACCCGGTCTTTTTGGGAGACTGCGAAAATCTGGCATTTGAAACCCGGTTTTTTGGGAAACCGGGAATATCTGGCATTTGAAGCCCGGTTTTTTTTGGGAAACTGGGAATATCTGACATTTGAAACCCGGTTTTTTTGGGAGACATGGAATATGAAAGATTTGAAACCCGGTTTTTTGGGAGACTGGGAATATGAAAGATTTGAAACCCGGTCTTTTTGGGAGACTGGGAATATGAAAGATTTGAAACCCGGTTTTCTGGGAGACTGCGAAAATCTGGCATTTGAAATCCGTTTTTTTTGGGAGACTGCGAAAATCTCTCATTTGAAATCCGTTTTTTTGGGAGACTGCGAAAATCTGGCATTTGAAATCCGTTTTTTTTTTGGGAGACTGCGAAAATCTGGCATTTGAAATCCGTTTTTTTTGGGAGACTGGGAATATGAAAGATTTTAAAACCGGTCTTTTTGGGAGACTAGGAATATGAAAGATTTGAAACCCGGTCTTTTTGGGGGATTGGGAATATTAAAGATTTGAAACCCGGTTTTTGGGAAACTGCGAAAATGTGGCATTTGAAACCCGGTTTTTTGGGAAACTGCGAAAATCTGGCATTTGAAACCCGGTTTTTTGGGAAACCGGGAATATCTGGCATTTGAAGCCCGGTTTTTTTTGGGAAACTGGGAATATCTGACATTTGAAACCCGGTTTTTTTGGGAGACATGGAATATGAAAGATTTGAAACCCGGTTTTTTGGGAGACTGGGAATATGAAAGATTTGAAACCCGGTCTTTTTGGGAGACTGGGAATATGAAAGATTTGAAACCCGGTTTTTTGGGAGACTGCGAAAATCTGGCATTTGAAATCCGTTTTTTTTTGGGAGACTGCGAAAATCTGGCATTTGAAATCCGTTTTTTTGGGAGACTGCGAAAATCTGGCATTTGAAATCCGTTTTTTTTGGGAGACTGCGAAAATCTGGCATTTGAAATCCGTTTTTTTTGGGAGACTGGGAATATGAAAGATTTGAAACCCGGTCTTTTTGGGAGACTGGGAATATGAAATATTTGAAACCCGGTCTTTTTGGGAGACTGCGAAAATCTGGCATTTGAAACCCGGTTTTTTTGGGAAACTGGGAATATGAAAGATTTGAAACCCGGTCTTTTTGGGAGACTGCGAAAATCTGGCATTTGAAACCCGGTTTTTTTGGGAAACTGGGAATATGAAAGATTTGAAACCCGGTCTTTTTGGGAGACTGCGAAAATCTGGCAGTTGAAATCCGTTTTTTTTGGGAGACTGGGAATATGAAAGATTTGAAACCCGGTTTTGGGAAACTGCGAAAATGTGGCATTTGAAACCCGGTTTTTTGGGAAACTGCGAAAATCTGGCATTTGAAACCCGGTTTTTTGGGAAACCGGGAATATCTGGCATTTGAAGCCCGGTTTTTTTGGGAAACTGGGAATATCTGACATTTGAAACCCGGTTATTTTGGGAGACATGGAATATGAAAGATTTGAAACCCGGTTTTTTGGGAGACTGGGAATATGAAAGATTTGAAACCCTTTCTTTTTGGGAGACTGGGAATATGAGAGATTTGAAACCCGGTTTTTTGGGAGACTGGGAATATGAAAGATTTGAAACCCGGTCTTTTTGGGAGACATGGAATATGAAAGATTTGAAACCCGGTCTTTTTGGGAGCCTGGGAATATAAAAGATTAGAAACCCGGTCTTTTTGGGAGACTGGGAATATGAAAGATTAGAAACCCGGTCTTTTTGGGAGACTAGGAATATGAAGGATTTGAAACCCGGTCTTTTTGGGGGACTGGGAATATGAAAGATTTGAAACCCGGTCTTTTTGGGGGACTGGGAATATGAAAGATTTGAAACCCGGTCTTTTTGGGAGACACGGAATATGAAAGATTTGAAACCCGGTCTTTTTGGGAGACACGGAATATGAAAGTTTGTAAACCCAGTCTTTTTGGGAGACTGGGAATATGAAAGATTTTAAAACCGGTCTTTTTGGGAGACTAGGAATATGAAAGATTTGAAACCCGGTCTTTTTGGGGGATTGGGAATATTAAAGATTTGAAACCCGGTTTTTGGGAAACTGCGAAAATGTGGCATTTGAAACCCGGTTTTTTGGGAAACTGCGAAAATCTGGCATTTGAAACCCGGTTTTTTGGGAAACCGGGAATATCTGGCATTTGAAGCCCGGTTTTTTTTGGGAAACTGGGAATATCTGACATTTGAAACCCGGTTTTTTTGGGAGACATGGAATATGAAAGATTTGAAACCCGGTTTTTTGGGAGACTGGGAATATGAAAGATTTGAAACCCGGTCTTTTTGGGAGACTGGGAATATGAAAGATTTGAAACCCGGTTTTTTGGGAGACTGCGAAAATCTGGCATTTGAAATCCGTTTTTTTTGGGAGACTGCGAAAATCTGGCATTTGAAATCCGTTTTTTTGGGAGACTGCGAAAATCTGGCATTTGAAATCCGTTTTTTTTGGGAGACTGCGAAAATCTGGCATTTGAAATCCGTTTTTTTTGGGAGACTGGGAATATGAAAGATTTGAAACCCGGTCTTTTTGGGAGACTGGGAATATGAAATATTTGAAACCCGGTCTTTTTGGGAGACTGCGAAAATCTGGCATTTGAAACCCGGTTTTTTTGGGAAACTGGGAATATGAAAGATTTGAAACCCGGTCTTTTTGGGAGACTGCGAAAATCTGGCATTTGAAACCCGGTTTTTTTGGGAAACTGGGAATATGAAAGATTTGAAACCCGGTCTTTTTGGGAGACTGCGAAAATCTGGCATTTGAAACCCGGTTTTTTGGGAAACCGGGAATATCTGGCATTTGAAGCCCGGTTTTTTTTGGGAAACTGGGAATATCTGACATTTGAAACCCGGTTTTTTTGGGAGACATGGAATATGAAAGATTTGAAACCCGGTTTTTTGGGAGACTGGGAATATGAAAGATTTGAAACCCGGTCTTTTTGGGAGACTGGGAATATGAAAGATTTGAAACCCGGTTTTCTGGGAGACTGCGAAAATCTGGCATTTGAAATCCGTTTTTTTTGGGAGACTGCGAAAATCTCTCATTTGAAATCCGTTTTTTTGGGAGACTGCGAAAATCTGGCATTTGAAATCCGTTTTTTTTTTGGGAGACTGCGAAAATCTGGCATTTGAAATCCGTTTTTTTTGGGAGACTGGGAATATGAAAGATTTTAAAACCGGTCTTTTTGGGAGACTAGGAATATGAAAGATTTGAAACCCGGTCTTTTTGGGGGATTGGGAATATTAAAGATTTGAAACCCGGTTTTTGGGAAACTGCGAAAATGTGGCATTTGAAACCCGGTTTTTTGGGAAACTGCGAAAATCTGGCATTTGAAACCCGGTTTTTTGGGAAACCGGGAATATCTGGCATTTGAAGCCCGGTTTTTTTTGGGAAACTGGGAATATCTGACATTTGAAACCCGGTTTTTTTGGGAGACATGGAATATGAAAGATTTGAAACCCGGTTTTTTGGGAGACTGGGAATATGAAAGATTTGAAACCCGGTCTTTTTGGGAGACTGGGAATATGAAAGATTTGAAACCCGGTTTTTTGGGAGACTGCGAAAATCTGGCATTTGAAATCCGTTTTTTTTTGGGAGACTGCGAAAATCTGGCATTTGAAATCCGTTTTTTTGGGAGACTGCGAAAATCTGGCATTTGAAATCCGTTTTTTTTTGGGAGACTGCGAAAATCTGGCATTTGAAATCCGTTTTTTTTGGGAGACTGGGAATATGAAAGATTTGAAACCCGGTCTTTTTGGGAGACTGGGAATATGAAATATTTGAAACCCGGTCTTTTTGGGAGACTGCGAAAATCTGGCATTTGAAACCCGGTTTTTTTGGGAAACTGGGAATATGAAAGATTTGAAACCCGGTCTTTTTGGGAGACTGCGAAAATCTGGCATTTGAAACCCGGTTTTTTTGGGAAACTGGGAATATGAAAGATTTGAAACCCGGTCTTTTTGGGAGACTGCGAAAATCTGGCAGTTGAAATCCGTTTTTTTTGGGAGACTGGGAATATGAAAGATTTGAAACCCGGTTTTGGGAAACTGCGAAAATGTGGCATTTGAAACCCGGTTTTTTGGGAAACTGCGAAAATCTGGCATTTGAAACCCGGTTTTTTGGGAAACCGGGAATATCTGGCATTTGAAGCCCGGTTTTTTTGGGAAACTGGGAATATCTGACATTTGAAACCCGGTTATTTTGGGAGACATGGAATATGAAAGATTTGAAACCCGGTTTTTTGGGAGACTGGGAATATGAAAGATTTGAAACCCTTTCTTTTTGGGAGACTGGGAATATGAAAGATTTGAAACCCGGTTTTTTGGGAGACTGGGAATATGAAAGATTTGAAACCCGGTCTTTTTGGGAGACATGGAATATGAAAGATTTGAAACCCGGTCTTTTTGGGAGCCTGGGAATATAAAAGATTAGAAACCCGGTCTTTTTGGGAGACTGGGAATATGAAAGATTAGAAACCCGGTCTTTTTGGGAGACTAGGAATATGAAGGATTTGAAACCCGGTCTTTTTGGGGGACTGGGAATATGAAAGATTTGAAACCCGGTCTTTTTGGGGGACTGGGAATATGAAAGATTTGAAACCCGGTCTTTTTGGGAGACACGGAATATGAAAGATTTGAAACCCGGTCTTTTTGGGAGACACGGAATATGAAAGTTTGTAAACCCAGTCTTTTTGGGAGACTGGGAATATGAAAGATTTTAAAACCGGTCTTTTTGGGAGACTAGGAATATGAAAGATTTGAAACCCGGTCTTTTTGGGGGATTGGGAATATTAAAGATTTGAAACCCGGTTTTTGGGAAACTGCGAAAATGTGGCATTTGAAACCCGGTTTTTTGGGAAACTGCGAAAATCTGGCATTTGAAACCCGGTTTTTTGGGAAACCGGGAATATCTGGCATTTGAAGCCCGGTTTTTTTTGGGAAACTGGGAATATCTGACATTTGAAACCCGGTTTTTTGGGAGACATGGAATATGAAAGATTTGAAACCCGGTTTTTGGGAGACTGGGAATATGAAAGATTTGAAACCCGGTCTTTTTGGGAGACTGGGAATATGAAAGATTTGAAACCCGGTTTTTTGGGAGACTGCGAAAATCTGGCATTTGAAATCTGTTTTTTTTGGGAGACTGCGAAAATCTGGCATTTGAAATCCGTTTTTTTGGGAGACTGCGAAAATCTGGCATTTGAAATCCGTTTTTTTTGGGAGACTGGGAATATGAAAGATTTGAAACCCGGTCTTTTTGGGAGACTGGGAATATGAAATATTTGAAACCCGGTCTTTTTGAGAGAGACTGCGAAAATCTGGCATTTGAAACCCGGTTTTTTTGGGAAACTGGGAATATGAAAGATTTGAAACCCGGTCTTTTTGGGAGACTGCGAAAATCTGGCATTTGAAACCCGGTTTTTTTGGGAAACTGGGAATATGAAAGATTTGAAACCCGGTCTTTTTGGGAGACTGCGAAAATCTGGCAGTTGAAATCCGTTTTTTTTGGGAGACTGGGAATATGAAAGATTTGAAACCCGGTCTTTTTGGGAGACTGGGAATATGAAAGATTTGAAACCCGGTCTTTTTGGGAGACTGCGAAAATCTGGCATTTGAAACCCGGTTTTTTGGGAGACTGGGAATATGAAAGATTTGAAACCCGGTCTTTTTGGGAGACTGCGAAAATCTGGCATTTGAAACCCGGTTTTTTTGGGAAACTGGGAATATGAAAGATTTGAAACCCGGTCTTTTTGGGAGACTGGGAATATGAAAGATTTGAATCCCGGTTTTTTTGGGAGACATGGGAATATCTGGCATTTGAAACCCGGTTTTTTGGGAAAATGGGACTATCGGGCATTTGAAATCCGGTTTTCTTTGGGAAAATGGGACTATCGGGCATTTGAAATCCTGTTTTTTTTTGGGAAAATGGGAGTATCGGGCATTTGAAATCCGTTTTTTGGAGAAAATGGGACTATCAGGCATTTGAAGTCTGGTTTTCTTTGGGAAAATGGAGTATTGGGAATTTGAAATCCGGTTTTATTTGTGAAAATGGCAGTATCGGGAATTTGAAATCTGTTTTTTTTTGGGGGGAAATGGGACTATCGGGCATACTAAAAATGCTACAAATCATCCACAAAAGAAAAAGAACACTCCAAAATGGATCTCAAAACTGCCTTACGTGGGAAAGCCCACTTCCACCGGAAATTCAAAAGAAGTCCCTTAGCCCATCATAAATATACTTTACAGCGCATTTTGGTCAAGAAATTTACTCAAGCGGGACAGAGACTATATCGGATCTGAAATCAGGAAAAATGTTAAGCATAATCCTAAGGCGTTCTGGAAATATGTCGGCTCTAGGCTAAATAACCCACAACACGATATAACTTTGAAAAAAAGATGTCAGTGTCATATGTGATACACAGGATATTTTGAAGGAACTGTGCAAAATTTTCTCAAATATAGCTGAAGATAAATCTGACCTGTCATTTGCTTTTAACCCCACAAATTAAATTCGGCAAGAGATCTCACCCCAGGATGTGTCTGACGCTTTTTAGAAACTTAAGCCAAAATTAACCTGTGGAATTGATGGAGTACCAAATTTTATTATCAAAGGCTGCCAGCATGCACTAATCCCACTTATGGTCTTCATCACAAATATGTCCATTAAGTCCGGCATTTTTGTTCAGATTTTTAGAACCAAAAGCCAGAAGAATGAAATATTGGGGCGTTAAGGAAAAAATATCTAACACGACCCGTAAATCTTTAAATATGCAATAATATCTCAACATTTAACTATAATATGTTTATTTAGACTGATTTAAATATAAATTATTATTTATATTTAATAATAAGAATAATATTTTAAAATGGCACTTAATTTTATAAAAACAAACTCGGCCGAGTGGCAAGAAATTTTTATCTCTTTTAAAAAAATGTTTTCACCAACTTATTTGGTAATGTCTTTCATGACGTTATGTACAAACTCTTTGGCAGAGTCGCAACGGTCAGTCGTCTTTAAAAAGTTATTCATAGTTTTATTTGAAACCACGTCTTTTTTGAAGAGGAATCCGTTTCGATTGCTGTACCTTTTCATTAAAAATGAAAGCCACATGGTGTTCGTGATTCGCTTGTGTGTCTGCCGTTCATCCCTATTTAAGCGCGCAATTCAAAGACAATGGTGAATATTCTTTCACTATTATTTCAATAGCAACAGTAAGTCTACTACACACTACAATTAATTATCACGCCGAAAATTGATCTTTAAAATAAAGTAGTATTCATTTAGTCTGGACATTTTTTAACTCAAAGTCTCAAATCTCATTTCCAAACTCAATGAGTAACCAACTAAATAAAGTTTGGAAAATCTGCGCTCACTTGGTGAACTTTTGTAAGGAGCCACTTTTACACGTAAAAAAAATTGTTAATATTTTGGAAACATTTTAATCGAATTTGAAATAAAACTTGAACTTTAGGTTAAAATATCACAGTTGAACTTTAAATATTGTTTTCTAAGTAAGGAAGGCCATGATCAGTGTAGAATGCCAGAAGTTTAGGAACAATTTTGGTATCAAAAAAGACTTTATCGTAAAAAAGCCTTTCACAAAATGGTTGACTATTACCACAGTCTACTAACAAATCACACCAAGGCAGACCCGTTAAGGCTAGCTGCCCTTGGATTTGATAAAAAAAATTGTGGTTGGGATCAAGTGCTGGTGCTCCATTTTCATCCATTTTCAGAAACCTTATCGTGGGTTGTTTGGTTTATACAGCCTCTTCTATGCTTATTCCCAGCTCTTTGCATTTCGCCATGGCTTTTATTTCCAGCAATCCAAAACCTTCATTTTCTTGGTGTACCAATCTGTCTGGGTTTAACACTCGCCCAGAGTCGCGTTTTCTACTGATCTCAAAAACTGCCAGAGAATTGCTCTTTCCTGCTCTGAAAAATTCGACCGAGCGATGGTCATTAAGTGTTTTTACGTTCTTTTATAATAAGTTCAGCTAGCTAATTGGACCAAGTCATCTTGCGACTTATGGCCACTTATCTAACGCCTTTAAAATGCATAGAGGGGTGGTGGCTAGCCCCTATGCCACAGCTAACCGACAGCGCCCTATACTAACTATTACCGTTAGTTAGGTTTCTTTCACTCTTAACTAATTAAGAATGAGAAACAACAACCACGATGATACTGCTTTGACTAGTTCGTTAGCGACCCCAAGCGATGAGTAATACAAAACAATTTGACCCGCAAAGTTTAAATTAGTCAAATACGTAACAAGTGTGACGTAGTAGCTTGTTAGATCGTGTTCCTCTGACGAAACGTTCTCCGCCAAAGCTCTAGTAGGTGAAATCTTCTCAACCTGCAGAGAGCACTCTAGTTTTCTTGGCAAGGCCTATTTAAAATGGATGGTCGAGCTTTGCTTGGAAATTCAGAGTAAAATGGTCGAGAATACATTTCAGGCAACGTGAAAATCGTTTAAAAGCGAGGCGTTATTTTTCATTAACCTTTTTTTATTTCACTGTATAATTTTAAAGCGAATGAGTTCAACTTGTTTCAACCCTTCATGCTCCCATTAAGGGCCAATTACAAACTGTTTTTCACATACGCATTTCCAGAAACTGGACCTGGGAGCATTTCTAACAGGTTACGAATTTTCAATGCGAGATGGTATGTTGCCAACATTCACAGTGCCAGTCATATACGCCCATCAAAGATTACTGTCTGCCAAAAATGTGACGTTCCACGCGGAATAGCTAAGGTAGTGAAATAAAAAAATTTCGAATTTCTCTGAAGTGTGAATGCGGTCCAGAAATTTCGAACACTTTTTCTTCGATTTGCAAACTTGGGTGCAACAATCCACAGAGACACACCCACACGTCCATTATAGTAAATGGTTTTAGTCAGTGGCTTTCAACCTCTCAATCTTGTTCTATTGGTTTGTGGCGGTGCAGGCTTCGACATTCCTTCGTCACTGGCGATTCGCTTCAGCGTTGGAGTTTACCTCTTGATAGTAGTGGTCTTCGTCAATTTGTTCAACGGAGTCTTGAAAGCCAATTTCTCGTCTCAGAAGAGAGAAAACATTAACGGAATACCGGATTTATTGAAAGTACCAGACGTCAAAGTTTCAATTTCCTACTTTATAGAAGACAGTGTTAAACAATCGGTGGAGATTTTTAAATACTTTAATCTCATTTCCAAAGTCCAATAATAAAATTTCAATCCTAACAGACTGACGATGAAATGAAAACTCTCTGGAATCAGCGAGCAAAACGCTTTGAACCGAGAGGCTTACCGTCAGAAAAGCAAATATGGTTTGGAGATTTACCTATTTTACAGATGGGCTTGTTAAAACAATTTGATGAGCCAAGGCTGAAACTATTGCATTTTCATCTTGGTTCGGCCAAGTACTTGGAACAACCGCTAGTATTCACAGTTGACAATGCAACAATGAATCCTAAAACTCTGAAGTACATCAACCAAAGGTTCGTTTACTTTCTTAATGCAAGAACAGTCTACGTTTAGGTGTTTCTCTTTCGCACATTGACGATCATCTTTGTCATATCAAACGTAGCTACTTGAGTCTTCTTCAATAATGCCGCACCTCAACTGGCGTTCGCGCGTGCATTGACTAATAACGCTTGAAAGTTGCTAATTAGTATAAAATCACGTTTGAACAAAAAAACTCTTTCCACAGTAAGTCCAAATTGTGGTCCACGAGCCTCTATACTTTAGTTTCCATTACATGATTGATATCTATCCAAAGAGATTTTTATATCTCCAAAACGTTATCAATTCAAAATCACATGGAGGGTCGGATCACTGACGCATTTCACCGTGAGGCGCTTTAAAAAGATAAATGCGGCGCAAAGGCACACGGGAACAATTACTTTTTCCTTCCATTGTGGAGTTTGTAAAAATTGAGAAGCCTTCGCCATGTAGGTGGCATTGCTAAGGTTTTATATTACTTTGAAATTTTGCTCGAGCACATAATGGCGAGTTCAAGAGCCGCGTATCGCGTTATATTACTCGCGAATTTTAATCGAAATCGGTATAATTATCGTCAATTCTTCATAGTGTCACTTGAAATCTTTGGGGAATATCATTTTTCAAGTCCCGGCCAAAAGTGTCGTGTGTACCTTGAAACTATCAAATAAAGTCAGCGTTAATCACGCGGACAAATTTTGCAACCTGATTTAAGTTACTGAATTGAAAAATTAAAGTATCTCACCATTTGGTGATTGCAGATTGCGGTCTTTCGTGGAAACCGGCCAAATCACAGCATTTCACCGCGTGTTCGAGAGAGAATGGCGCATCGAATTGGAACAACATTCGACGGCTGAGAATGAAGTGCACGTACTCGGGTTTAAGGACATTGAAGCCAAGTTCCGATTGTGGGCGGCAATGCTTGGAGTCGCTTCTTTCGTCTTCACCGCCGAGCTTCTGACAAGATTCCAGTTTCGAGAACCACTGCACATCACTAAGATCAAACGAGGATTGCTGGGAATGTAAACCCTCGCAACGGAACTTTAAACCGGAAACTGATTTAAAACGATTCCGATCCGAAAAAACACATGGCTAAGAGTCGGTTCAGACTAGTATTTGCACGAAGCACAGGTATTTTCATGGTTAATATGCAAAATAAAACATTTGAGAAAGTTTTAGCACACAATAGCAGACGACGGTAACCTCGAACTTGCACAAGGCCTACTTATAGGGAGTGACTAAGCCTAATATAGCTACGCCGATTCCACGGCCAATCATGGCGAAACTCTGATGCCTCGCGACTTCTAGCCACTTTCAAACCTTACCCTCATCCACTTTTGGTGATACTAAGCTAGGGCTTATTTCATTTATTGTCGTTCGAGGATGAAACCAAGTTTATTTAATTAAGTGACACTTGAAAATGACCATAAGCTAATGTTACTATAATAGCGTGTAAATAGCTAACGCGATCTTCGACAAATTCTCAACTGACCATAGTTCTAAGTGAAACAAAATAGAAGTTCTTACAATAATTGCAACCGGAAACAAATTCTTCTGTCGGCGAATGAAAGCAGTCTTGTTCAAAATTTGAAAAAATTAGCATAACCTAGTGATAGTGCTTTCCAATTAGGGAATCCAAAGTTAATAGTATATACTACTAAAATTACTTAGAATATTGGAATTACTAATATTTTTGTAAAACCGCGATGACTCTTAAATCGAATATACGCGTATGAATTTGTTAACGAGATATATAAATTATTACATATTTATTGAAGTATTCTAAGAAATTAATGGAAAAAAATAATTTCTAAATGTATTTGTGGTAAAATAAATAATTACTAAATGTACTTGTTGGAAAATAAATAATTACATTTACTTATATTATTTTTATTTGATTGTTAATGTTTCATATTAGTCGTTCATTTGGATCTTAGACTAGCTTGTCACTCGCCTTATTCTTTTGTTTTAGAAAAAACTGGAGTTTTTTTGTCGAAAAATAAAATCGTCTTTATGACAGTGTGAAATTAAATGTGTAATCGTTTTAGCCCGGGGTTTAACATGATATATTAGCCGGATTTCTGTTGGTAATCACGAAATTTCATATAGCTAATGAAGATCTTACATCTTTTGTCGGCCTCATCGCTTTGTCTAGGTACTTCCCTCTAGTGTTTGTTTTGTAATTTCTTCGCACCTGCTCTGACAGCTCGATCTTTCGCGCAGATAGGATATCCGCAAAGTTAATCACGCCTCGATGTCTCCTCTTAAAGGGAGCATCAAACGCTTTCGAGTCATTCCGCGTGCTCAGTTACTCGAACCCTGATTGATACATCTCCGACTGACGATGACGTCACGGAGTGGTATTGTCCGTCTGTCACCGCGTTCGCAGTTGGAAATCGGAGTAAAGGTGTATGCTATATCTGGAACGCGTTGCAATGAGATAGAATACATGTATTAAACCTAAAGACACAACGTGCTGGGATCTCGAGATCTACGTTTCGCGATACACTTTTTGTAATTTGCATGAATCTTTATAAAATACGGGTGGCGCCACCTATTAATCACTTGAAGAACTCTTTTATTACCGTCTGCTGCTATAACCCGCGTAACAAGCTGTCAAGATAGTTTTTTAAACGTGTTAAATAAAATACGCGAGTTAAATAAAAAAACTCTAGTCCTTTTTAATCTGATAAATAGATGAAATAAAAATCATAACTATGTTTCTGATTGCAAATAAGCGAGTAAACTTTGTAATTGGTTCCGCTAGAGGCTCACAGATAGCGCCGTCACGTTTTGATAAACGTCCTTGACGAAAACAATGTGTTTCGCAGTAAGCCCGTTTGAAATGTAACTCTCTCTATCTAGGGTACGAGAAATGTCGAGCCTCCCAATGGCTGTGGATTTTCTTCTCATTTAGTGAACCAATCGCCTTATATACCCTTTTACAAAAGTTGTTAAGGAGGCATACGCTAGAATTCAAACGTCAACAATAACTTTATTTAAAATTATTTTAGGAAACACGTTTCTTAAAACGTCTTAACTAATATTTAGGAAAATTACTGGCGAAAAAATAATTAAAATTAGATATATTTAATCGATTATTTAAGAAAAACGTCTCGACTCGAAGAGGTTTATTTGGTTTCCTAACTTGTTAATCCTAACGAAAGGAGTAGAAACCAAAAATTGCTTTCTGCGAACACGTTTGCTCCGATTTGCCAACTGCGAACGCGGTGACAAACAGACACACACACGTCCAGTGTAATACCTATCCGTGACGTCATCGTCACTCGGACAGATAAAAAGAGAAGTCAGGCTATCACAACTTTAAATCAACTCTTAATTATTTCACCAGAATTCTGATGTCACACATTCACATGTTAGATTGGTAAGTTGTGCCCAACCATTCTTACAAGCCAATATGGAAGTGACTCGTTGTCTTAAAGAATTGTTCATCGATTTGCTTGGTACTCTCTTTAAAAATGGCTGTTGCCTTTTGATGTTTACGTCCTTCGCAGTTTTCCTGTCAAAGTTGTCAAGAAAGTGAATAGACACTCTCTTAAAGAAACATAGATCATATTTTAAATAAAACGAAACATAACAAACCGTCCTATTTAAAGGAAAGAGGAAATGAATGTAAAACAGGATATTTTTGGTCATGAGTAAATTACCATTGTAGTTTACACGGTAATTTACCAAGGCAACTGTAATTTACGATTTTCTCAGGTAAGTTACGAAAACGGTAATTACCTTGGTCATACCGTGGTAATTTACCACCAAATTCTCATTTATTTCTCTTGCAAAAGGGTCTAAAAGATCCATCTTCTCAAAATGGGTAAGAAGAAGAAAGTGGATATTGCTATTCAAAAGTTTTTTGAACTGCAAACATCAAAACTCTGGGTTTAAATAATGTAAAATACTATTCTACCAAAAGTATAGCTGTGTTCAAGTGATTTTTTTATTATTTAGCTTATAAACGATCAATATAATTCATTTTTGAATTTTTCGTTACGGCGTAATTTTCCACTTTCCAAAATTACCGTAATTTTCGAACCCTAATTATGAGGCTAATTAATTTTCTAAAATTGCAAGTTGGATTGTCCTTTTTAAAGATGGCAGCACGAGGCGTGCTATAATATTACCAATTCGTAATATATTTAAATATTAACGTAAAGAATCTACACGTTTGTCACCGCGTTACTGTCCATTAATCTACGCCAGTAACGCGGTTAAACAAGATTAGCTATTAGATGAGGACAATGTTGAACGTTCCGAGATCAGGTCTTTGCTTCAAATGTGAACTTATGAAGTCTGCAATCACAAGTTAATAATACAACTTCAAGGTAGAAAATACAATGGAGGATATTATGTGTTTACGGAAAATAATAATTAAAGAATGGAGCCATATTGGTCCAGGACGTTAACCAGAGTTCGACCAAGTCAACAACCTCAAAAATAAACTGAAACTTTGCGCCATAACACAGCGAAAAATCTACTTACACGAAAAAAAGGTCCCTAGATGACGCCACTAACTATTCCCTTACGTTAGTACTACACTGTGAATAGCTTGATTTCGTGTCACCACTTCATGAAATTTTATTAAAAGAATGAAAATTAATATATGAACTTTAAATTTTTTCTGCACGCGCTCCCTTGCGACTTTAAACCCCACAATGACGACAGAAGCTCTTCAGCCAATCAGAGAAGAGGAGACAATTTGAGGTGAGGGATAAATGAGGTGAGATTGATTGGAAATGATGACGGTCAACCTGCGGCACCGTAACTCTACCAGCATCCCTCGCGCACGCCCCTACCCTTTGGTAGGCGATTGTGAAGTACTGCCGCGTAGCTCCATTGTATTTGTAAGAGAACTAGACTCGAGCGTGGTAAATAAGGCGGTTTCACAGGGCAAATGACCAGTTTAAAAATTAAATTGGAGGAGGTGGTTCTGTGGGCCACGTGACCACTAAGAAAATTCAAGGGTAGCCAAAGTCCAGACATTAATTCAAATATAGTATTTATCCATTTAATTAGTTTAGCAGACGACGTGCCCTGGTCATTGCTCATGGACCAGTTTATTTATTCCAGGCCAGGGGGGGGGTGTCGCTGGCCAAATGTCCAGTTTAAAAATAATTCTTATTTCCCACCCTGCTAGACCCTATTTTTACGATTCGGTACTGTGCAACCCTACCTAAACGCTGAGGATGCTGGGAGAACTACGGGGCCGTTCCATAGGTGGGGGTACAGAGGCAACGTTATAGGAATAGGGGTGCCACTCCATCCCTTTTTCCTTCATGATTGCACGGATATATCAACTGTCATGATTCTCTTCTGTAGTTTTAATTCTTTCAGTGAAACGTTTCATCTTGAACTATTGTTGCTAACAAAAGTCGGTCCCTTGGAGGCGTATTATTTTTACCTTTTGGTTCAGCCAAGAAGTGATATCTAGTTTACTAGAGAGAAGGTAAAAATTCGCCGCCACATTTCTAGCTCTTTATCTCCAGTCCAAACGTAGGTCCGGACGGAGTTAATTCACGCCTCTAATTTCCAACCAGAATCTCATTGGTCCTTGAAAACTCACGTCAGCGCGACGCTAATGAGTTCGAAAATTACTGTCGACTGAGAAGAGGCGAAATGGCCCGGCCTCCTTTTTTGTATTTTAAAAATGGGGACTGGGACTAAGGCCCCCGGCGAATACTTAGGCATCTTACACCTTCTCCCTAATAAACCATAGATGTCACTTCTTGGTTCAGCTAAAGAATGGAGAAAACCACACAGTGACTGTTCTCTAATAACTAACCCACCCTGACTGAAAGAAGCAAGTTGTAGGGAAAAGGGGGTATGGTTTATAATACAGCATGCGGAAAACAGTCTTCTAATTACAGGGTCTTTTTGGCGGTTGTAATTAACGCTTACGCCAAGGAGAGCGGCCAAGTTGAAACGAAAGACAAACCCCAATTTCATTTATCGCATGCCGAATGGCCCGGAGCGCAACAGTCTGTATTCTCTAGCATCCATTTTACACCCCAGCGTGTACTCTAATACCTTCATGAAGCTAAAACAATTTAACCTAGAGTATTGACGATTTAGAGTTATTTGTATGCCGTTGTCTGTTATATCAGAGGCGAATAGAATTTAACAGAATGTGAGGTATTAGGATATAATGATAGTGGTGATATTTATAACAAACAATCAGCTATACTTTAACATTACCAAAAGCCTATAGATATAAAAACAAAAAGTATACTTCATTAATAATTCCCTGCTTTTGGTTCACTGTCGACGACATGTAAACTGAGAAGAAAACTACTCTCTGCTCAACCTTCTACAGCAACTAACCAATCAGAGAAAAGCTTCTTGACGTCATAGGTCTTTAGAAAGTAGTACATGATGCTGGCGATCCAAACGTTCATTTTTGGTACTAAAGCTAGCATCTGCTACATTATCAGCCTATAATCTCTGAGACTTCTGTTGAACATTTTGTTGCCGGTCCATCCTAATAAAGCAAAGGCCCATTGAGAATAAGGGCAAATGACTAAATCCACTCTTTTTGCTTTCCACAAACGTTTACTTTGAGCTAGATTTTCAATATCCTTATAAGAAACGTAATCCACAATTTGACTATTTATATCGTTTTCTGGATATTCTTCTGGGTACTTCATGATGGTAACACTGGTCAAAATTGTCAATTATATTACGACTACGAGAACCTAGGCCTAATTTTGATGAGCTTGCGTTGGTTTGTTTTCAATCCCTCCATATAAGATTATTCCCTTTGTTTTAAGTTTTGATAAGAGATCTTCTAAGATGCCAGTTTCTTTTCCCTCATTTGGTGATGTTATAAGTAGATCAAGATCGTGCCCTTCTGGTTTTCCTCTACGGAAACCTCCAGTTATTTCAATTAGGCAATTGTTTGGCAAAAAATTTTGCACCAAAGTTTTCATATTTTGACCTTCTTTCAAGGTCACCGGAGAATTTAGGTCTGAATGAAAAACCAGGCCATATACTATTCTTAAGTTTGATTTCCATAATTTAGGCGTATTTTTAACTTTTTCCAAGGTATCATAACCTTGGCTGAACCATTTTTTAGCGGTGCTTGGTCCCACACAAAAAACTGATGTTAAATCAGTCACACTTTTGAACCAATTAGAGTTTGCAGTTTTTTCAACTTCTTCACAATGTCCGTGTTCTATTATATCTGTTATGATTCGCGCGGAATGTTGGCCAATATCATGGATTTTGGTAATATCTCCCGAATGGTTTATTCTTTTAGATTGTTTCAGTGCTGTACAGGCTTTTCTAAAAGCTAAAGCTCTGGGGTAATCTCCAGGGTCATCACGTAATTCAGCTTCTTTAGCCAAAATTTCTAAAGCTTTAACCAAATCTACGTTTTCGTGGCTTAATAGTGTAGGCCTTTGACACAAATACTGGTTTCTCTTCATAATTTTTGAAGGTATGACTTCACTATCTGACAATTTACGTTTCAATTTTAACTTTCAGTTATTTGGGGTGTATGTGATTTAACGCTGTCAAAAAACCATTTTAGAGAGAGTATTTCAATATTACTATCGTGTTTTAAATCAATAATTTGTTTCAAAGCCAATTCCTCAGAGTCTAGTTCAGTCAGTACATGGGTAACATTTTCAGATAAAGTTTCGCTTATCTTATAACCATTCTTAATAGCTTAGTTTTTTATTGATTGCAACCGTAATTTTTGAATTTTTGAAAGTATAATGTATAAAAGTATACCTTTTTTGTATCAATTTCATTAGAATTCATAATTATTTACTTCGAAAAACCACGATGTTTATCAGAAACAAATTTACCGCTAAAATACTAAACAATGTAAACGATATTCATCCGCCGTTAGATGGCGTTCGTTACAGAAACGACGTCACGCTCACTTGTCAAGCATTGACCAATGAGAGAACGCAAACTTTGAATTTCCAGTATAAAAGTTGGTTTGAAGTTCAGGCGGAGTGTACTACTGAGTAAACTAATAATTTTTAAAGTTAAAATTATATAAATTTAAAATGAATATTAATATATCCTAGGGAAATATAGAATTCATGGCAACAGAAATTTTTTTGTGAAGTTTATGAAAATTGTGAAGAAAAAAAGACGGGACAATGTGCTCCGTCACTCTCTCAAATTGATCCACCGTGGACATTGACATGGTCTATGCCCTCTGGGAAGATAATTTTGAGGGTCGGCGTTAAAATTAAATTGGTTGGCTCCTTGCGGATTTCGAACGCGAACTCTTTCTCCAATGTTTCTTGGGAAATTTTCCTGTTCCGCTCTTGGTCTGCCCACAGGCCTCCTTTCTCGTGCTGGAGGATTGTTGAATACTTCTTCATTTTGATGATTCGCTCTTGGTCTGCCCACAGGCCTCCTTTCTCGTGCTGGAAGATTGTTTAATACTTCTTCATTTTGATGATTCGCTCTTGGTCTGCCCACAGGCCTCCTTTCTCGTGCTGGAAGATTGTTTAATACTTCTTCATTTTGATGATTCGCTCTTGGTCTGCCCACAGGCCGCCTTCCTCGTGCCAGAGGATTGTTTAGAATTTCCCTTTCCACGAATGGTTCATTTTGATGAGCTGCCCTAGCTCTACCCACAGGCCGCCTTCCTCGTGCCGGAGGATTGTTTAATATTTTCCCTTTCCACGAATGGTTCATTTTGATGAGCTGCCTTAGCTCTACCCACAGGCCGCCTTCCTCGTGCCGGAGGATTGTTTAATATTTCCCTTTCCACGAATGGTTCATTTTGATGAGCTGCCCTAGCTCTACCCACAGGCCGCCTTCCTCGTGCCGGAGGATTGTTTAATATTTCCCTTTCCACGAATGGTTAATTTTATGAGGTGCCCTAGCTCTACCCACAGGCCGCCTTCCTCGTGCCGGAGGATTGTTTAATATTTCCCTTTCCACGAATGGTTCATTTTGATGAGCTGCCCTAGCTCTACCCACAGGCCGCCTTCCTCGTGCCGGAGGATTGTTTAATATTTCCCTTTCCACGAATGGTTCATTTTGATGAGCTGCCCTAGCTCTACCCACAGGCCGCCTTCCTCGTGCCGGAGGATTGTTTAATATTTCCCTTTCCACGAATGGTTCATTTTGATGAGCTGCCCTAGCTCTACCCACAGGCCGCCTTCCTCGTGCCGGAGGATTGTTTAATATTTTCCCTTTCCACGAATGGTTCATTTTGATGAGCTGCCTTAGCTCTACCCACAGGCCGCCTTCCTCGTGCCGGAGGATTGTTTAATATTTCCCTTTCCACGAATGGTTCATTTTGATGAGCTGCCCTAGCTCTACCCACAGGCCGCCTTCCTCGTGCCGGAGGATTGTTTAATATTTCCCTTTCCACGAATGGTTAATTTTATGAGCTGCCCTAGCTCTACCCACAGGCCGCCTTCCTCATGCCGGAGGATTGTTTAATATTTCCCTTTCCACGAATGGTTCATTTTGATGAGCTGCCCTAGCTCTACCCACAGGCCGCCTTCCTCGTGCCGGAGGATTGTTTAATATTTCCCTTTCCACGAATGGTTCATTTTGATGAGCTGCCCTAGCTCTACCCACAGGCCGCCTTCCTCGTGCCGGAGGATTGTTTAATATTTTCCCTTTCCACGAATGGTTCATTTTGATGAGCTGCCTTAGCTCTACCCACAGGCCGCCTTCCTCGTGCCGGAGGATTGTTTAATATTTCCCTTTCCACGAATGGTTCATTTTGATGAGCTGCCCTAGCTCTACCCACAGGCCGCCTTCCTCGTGCCGGAGGATTGTTTAATATTTCCCTTTCCACGAATGGTTAATTTTATGAGCTGCCCTAGCTCTACCCACAGGCCGCCTTCCTCGTGCCGGAGGATTGTTTAATATTTCCCTTTCCACGAATGGTTCATTTTGATGAGCTGCCCTAGCTCTACCCACAGGCCGCCTTTCTCGTGCCGGAGGATTGTTTAATATTTCCCTTTCCACGAATGGTTCATTTTGATGAGCTGCCCTAGCTCTACCCACAGGCCGCCTTCCTCGTGCCGGAGGATTGTTTAATATTTCCCTTTCCACGAATGGTTCATTTTGATGAGCTGCCCTAGCTCTACCCACAGGCCGCCTTCCTCGTGCCGGAGGATTGTTTAATATTTCCCTTTCCACGAATGGTTCATTTTGATGAGCTGCCCTAGCTCTACCCACAGGCCGCCTTCCTCGTGCCGGAGGATTGTTTAATATTTCCCTTTCCACGAATGGTTAATTTTATGAGCTGCCCTAGCTCTACCCACAGGCCGCCTTCCTCGTGCCGGAGGATTGTTTAATATTTCCCTTTCCACGAATGGTTCATTTTGATGAGCTGCCCTAGCTCTACCCACAGGCCGCCTTCCTCGTGCCGGAGGATTGTTTAATATTTTCCCTTTCCACGAATGGTTCATTTTGATGAGCTGCCTTAGCTCTACCCACAGGCCGCCTTCCTCGTGCCGGAGGATTGTTTAATATTTCCCTTTCCACGAATGGTTCATTTTGATGAGCTGCCCTAGCTCTACCCACAGGCCGCCTTCCTCGTGCCGGAGGATTGTTTAATATTTCCCTTTCCACGAATGGTTAATTTTATGAGCTGCCCTAGCTCTACCCACAGGCCGCCTTCCTCGTGCCGGAGGATTGTTTAATATTTCCCTTTCCACGAATGGTTCATTTTGATGAGCTGCCCTAGCTCTACCCACAGGCCGCCTTCCTCGTGCCGGAGGATTGTTTAATATTTCCCTTTCCACGAATGGTTCATTTTGATGAGCTGCCCTAGCTCTACCCACAGGCCGCCTTCCTCGTGCCGGAGGATTGTTTAATATTTCCCTTTCCACGAATGGTTCATTTTGATGAGCTGCCCTAGCTCTACCCACAGGCCGCCTTCCTCGTGCCGGAGGATTGTTTAATATTTTCCCTTTCCACGAATGGTTCATTTTGATGAGCTGCCTTAGCTCTACCCACAGGCCGCCTTCCTCGTGCCGGAGGATTGTTTAATATTTCCCTTTCCACGAATGGTTCATTTTGATGAGCTGCCCTAGCTCTACCCACAGGCCGCCTTCCTCGTGCCGGAGGATTGTTTAATATTTCCCTTTCCACGAATGGTTAATTTTATGAGCTGCCCTAGCTCTACCCACAGGCCGCCTTCCTCGTGCCGGAGGATTGTTTAATATTTCCCTTTCCACGAATGGTTCATTTTGATGAGCTGCCCTAGCTCTACCCACAGGCCGCCTTCCTCGTGCCGGAGGATTGTTTAATATTTCCCTTTCCACGAATGGTTCATTTTGATGAGCTGCCCTAGCTCTACCCACAGGCCGCCTTCCTCGTGCCGGAGGATTGTTTAATATTTCCCTTTCCACGAATGGTTCATTTTGACGAGCTGCCCTAGCTCTACCCACAGGCCGCCTTCCTCGTGCCGGAGGATTGTTTAATATTTCCCTTTCCACGAATGGTTCATTTTGATGAGCTGCCCTAGCTCTACCCACAGGCCGCCTTCCTCGTGCCGGAGGATTGTTTAATATTTCCCTTTCCACGAATAGTTCATTTTGATGAGCTGCCCTAGCTCTACCCACAGGCCGCCTTCCTCGTGCCGGAGGATTGTTTAATATTTCCCTTTCCACGAATGGTTCATTTTGATGAGCTGCCCTAGCTCTACCCACAGGCCGCCTTCCTCGTGCCGGAGGATTGTTTAATATTTCCCTTTCCACGAATGGTTCATTTTGATGAGCTGCCCTAGCTCTACCCACAGGCCGCCTTCCTCGTGCCGGAGGATTGTTTAATATTTCCCTTTCCACGAATGGTTCATTTTGATGAGCTGCCCTAGCTCTACCCACAGGCCGCCTTCCTCGTGCCGGAGGATTGTTTTATATTTCCCTTTCCACGAATGGTTCATTTTGATGAGCTGCCCTAGCTCTACCCACAGGCCGCCTTCCTCGTGCCGGAGGATTGTTTAATATTTCCCTTTCCACGAATGGTTCATTTTGACGAGCTGCCCTAGCTCTACCCACAGGCCGCCTTCCTCGTGCCGGAGGATTGTTTAATATTTCCCTTTCCACGAATGGTTCATTTTGATGAGCTGCCCTAGCTCTACCCACAGGCCGCCTTCCTCGTGCCGGAGGATTGTTTAATATTTCCCTTTCCACGAATGGTTCATTTTGATGAGCTGCCCTAGCTCTACCCACAGGCCGCCTTTCTCGTGCCGGAGGATTGTTTAATATTTCCCTTTCCACGAATGGTTCATTTTGATGAGCTGCCCTAGCTCTACCCACAGGCCGCCTTCCTCGTGCCGGAGGATTGTTTAATATTTCCCTTTCCACGAATGGTTCATTTTGATGAGCTGCCCTAGCTCTACCCACAGGCCGCCTTCCTCGTGCCGGAGGATTGTTTAATATTTCCCTTTCCACGAATGGTTCATTTTGATGAGCTGCCCTAGCTCTACCCACAGGCCGCCTTCCTCGTGCCGGAGGATTGTTTAATATTTCCCTTTCCACGAATGGTTCATTTTGATGAGCTGCCCTAGCTCTACCCACAGGCCGCCTTCCTCGTGCCGGAGGATTGTTTAATATTTCCCTTTCCACGAATGGTTCATTTTGATGAGCTGCCCTAGCTCTACCCACAGGCCGCCTTCCTCGTGCCGGAGGATTGTTTAATATTTCCCTTTCCACGAATGGTTCATTTTGATGAGCTGCCCTAGCTCTACCCACAGGCCGCCTTCCTCGTGCCGGAGGATTGTTTAATATTTCCCTTTCCACGAATGGTTCATTTTGATGAGCTGCCCTAGCTCTACCCACAGGCCGCCTTCCTCGTGCCGGAGGATTGTTTAATATTTCCCTTTCCACGAATTTTTCATTTTGATGAGCTGCCCTAGCTCTACCCACAGGCCGCCTTCCTCGTGCCGGAGGATTGTTTAATATTTCCCTTTCCACGAATGGTTCATTTTGATGAGCTGCCCTAGCTCTACCCACAGGCCGCCTTCCTCGTGCCGGAGGATTGTTTAATATTTCCCTTTCCACGAATGGTTCATTTTGATGAGCTGCCCTAGCTCTACCCACAGGCCGCCTTCCTCGTGCCGGAGGATTGTTTAATATTTCCCTTTCCACGAATGGTTCATTTTGATGAGCTGCCCTAGCTCTACCCACAGGCCGCCTTCCTCGTGCTGGAGGATTGTTCAATACTTCCCTTTCCACGAATGGTTCATTGTCCTCTTCTCCTGTGTCAGGGTCTTCCAGTAGGTCGTCTCTTTGACGGTTTAAATTGATTTCTATGTGGTCTCGTTCACCCCTCCTTAAATCACCTCCTTCGTAGTAAAAGTGTAGTGTAACTGGGCAATTATCGGACATTGAGATTAGTCTATCCATCTTGTTGGCTAGATTTTGAAATAAAGACATAGGATTTTATAGGAGAAAAAATGTGTTTTTATAGGAAAATATAGGACTAAAAATGACTGGAGCTTGTCATGAAGTGGCCAAAACTGGACAATAACAGTAAACACTGATTTAAATAGAGATTGAACTTACCTGGTAGCAGCAACCGTAAAATGCACAGAATAGTTCTTTTACACAACAAACTAGCTAAGCCTAATCCTAAGAATGCGCGTGCTGAAATACAATATCAATTGTCAGCACGCGCAAAGCTATAGAGCTATTAAATATTAAAATACTTTTGTTTGTTACCCTTCGGGTAAAGGTGGAGCACCCTCTTCTTGCCCAGGCGCGTTAACATGATAAACGCAAAAACTTTACACCCTGAAGCTTCGGAGCTGCAAATACTTTCTCTAGAGGCGCTTATATCTTGAGCTTTCTGAAGTCGACTCAAAACGGACGACGTAATTGTACATTCCATTCTAAAACATCGGAAGAAAAAGAATTATAAATAAAATTATAAATTATAAAAACTGAACATTGAACATACCTAAGTGATTTCATAAGCATTTTCATTTGAGTTTTGAGCATGGAAACTTCTCCTTTAAGAAGTTCCACCTCTTTATCTTCTTCCCTACGTATACGCTGCATTTCAATTATGGTTTCTTCTAAACTTCCGCATAATGCCTATTAACAGACAGTTTTAATTGTTCAATTAAATATAATTGGTAAAAATAATTAGAAATAAGGGTTAATTACCCTGCTTTCTTCGAAACCATCATCAGGACCAGGTGGGTCATCCATACAAAAAAATTCCTTTACAGGATGACTATACGAAACAAATTTAAAATAAAATTAATAACTACATTAAAATAGCTCATAATTAAAATGAAAGAGTACATTTTTTTTTAATTATTAATATGTAATACCTTTTCATTACTTCTTCATTCATCATTAGACTATTTACAAAAGATTGAAGTCCGTTTACACGATCTTCAAGAAATGCTGTGTCAAAATTATCACCAAACCACCTTTTCGGTGGTATTGTGAATTTTAAATTAGGGAATAAAGTTTTGAGCTACGTTTCAAAAATAAAGCAAATATTTTAATTATTTATAACTTTGAAATTTAAATATTTATAGATAGTAGAAGCCTAAGTACTTTTTATTAAGTCTTGCAAAATCAGTGTAACGTCTGAAAACAAACCAACGTCTACATGTGGTGGAATGTTCCACTTGAACTTTGTATATCTTAAAAAGAAATAAATAAATATATAAGTCGTGTACCATAATTATAAATTTTTAAGATTATTTGAAGTATTTAATGATTTATTATCTTGGTCTGTTTCTGTCTCGGTTTAAAATAAGGGTATTAATAACCGCAATTTCGCAATGAAATTAAATTATCTGCCATAATCAATCAATTATTTCAGTTTAATTGAAAATCAGATATGGTTAAGATGTCCTTGAAAATTCTAACACCAAGTTCCCCTAATTAGCTTGTAAAACAGATCGAAGTCAGAAATGATTTCTCTTTTTGATACACGTACTTTTTATGGGTGTTTTAGATTAAAATTGAGGGAGAGAAAAGTTTCAAGGTAGCCTAGCATCATTCTAGGCCTAGAGTCTTAAGACATTCTTAGAAGAATAAATAACATAATTATATTTATTCATAGTAATTCTCTTGATTTTGTTTAAATCCTATTCACTCAAGCATGACGACAATATCAGGGACAATTTTATTGCCGAAAAGAAATTTTTTGGAAGGGAGTTACAATAAATGATTAACCCAAAAGGGAGTTCTAAAGTTAACCAGGATGACTAAAAATATCGTGGGATTCCACACAATTTAAGTGAAAAATGGGGACAAAACGTTATTAGAAAGTAAATAACTACGCAAAAACTTCTGTAGGATGCTAAACATTTTTTTCAACCACGCCAGGGATGATCTTTTGCGTCTTTGTGGCAGATGCTAAAGCACACGTTGAAATTACGTGAAAAACACCTTCAACGTACCCCACACTTGAAAACAAAAGAGAAATACGCCTAATGCCTTTAAGGGAAAGTGACAAATTTAATTAAATTAAAGGGAGAATGAAGATTCGAAATAGTTAAATTATTTCTTTTTACACCCATTGAAATAGCATAACAAATCTAAATTAATTAATTTCTCAGGAATTAAATATCTGATTGATACATCATTTATACCACCGTATAGGGCATGATTGGTAGTATATTTTATCAAATTTTGATATATATAAACAGAGCCATTTTCGAGAAAAATGACTTTTTGACTTTTGTGTACGACCATAGAAATAACATTAACGTATTACAAACCTAATAAAATTAATTTCTCACAAACTAAATTTCTGATAGATACGTCATTTATACCACCGTATAGGGCATGATTTGTAGTATATTTTATCAAATTTTGATATAAATATACCGAGCCATTTTCGAGAAAAATGACTTTTTGACTTTTGTGTACGCTCATAGAAATAACCCAGGTAGCAAAAACCCGTGATTTACACGTCTAAAAGCGGTGTACGGTAAACCTAATTATGAACGTGTAAAAAACCCATACCATGTCACCTCTAAACACCGTCTTATTCACGTTAACAAATAGAGAGAATCACGTTATTTTTATTAAATATGTAAACAATATTTGCACTTAAATTAACGTGAAAATAATGTAAGGTAATTTAGTGTTCGTAACGTGCAATTTACGTGGATAGAACGTGTACCCAACGATTCTCAGGTACCCAAAACCCGTGATTTACACGTCTAAAAGCGGTGTACGGTAAACCTAATGATCAACGTGTAAAATACCCATACCATTTCATCTCTAAGCACCGTCTTATTCACGTTAACCAACAGTGAAGATCACGTTGTTGTTACTAATAAATATCATAAGATTAACTTCAAATGCGTGAAAATGAGTGGCACAGAAACCTTTAACTTGCTGTTATATGTTGAAATCCAAAATATATCCATGTTAAATTTTAAACGCAAAGCTGGAAACTAACCTCCAGCTAGCCGACCGAAAACCAAATGGTTAAAACATTGCGATAGATAAGGAGGTCTAATATTTTTTAAAATGAAAGATTTAAAAAAGCGAACGGCCGAACACCCTAACTATTTTTAGGAGCACTATACTGAAGGAGGCGTAGCTGTATTTTAAAGCACTTATAAGGCAACGTTAATTTTTAATCCTTAAATATTACTCCAAGGAAAATGTCAATAGAAAACGGTACTAGATGGTAGGTGTCATTGCCATATTGGAGAAAGAAAATTTGGGCTTCAACAATTAGCTGTGAATGACGGGCGGTCTTAACAACGATGAAGTCTATACAATAATCACTTATTTATTTGTACCCATACATATCACCTGTGCTTATCTTTCTAAAAATTATATTAATACAATTGTATGTGTGGAAATTTGATTTACTATAAATTTAAAGTTAAACAATATGTTGTTCTTTTCAACCTCATTGTGACGTGATTTAGGCATTTTGAGTAACTGTTAAATTCAACTTCATGTTCACATGTATTACACGGCCTAAATCACCACCAAACTTAGTGTGATATTTTCCACCAATTCTCCACGTGTATTAAACGCTTTAAATCCCCACCAAATTAACGTGATGAGTTCAACCAAAACTCCACGTGTTTTACATGTCTAAATATACACCACAATTAACGTGATAGTTTCAAGCTATTCCCCACGTGTTTTACACGTCCTAAATCATCAGCTCTATTAACGTGATATTTTCAACCTATACTCCACGTGTTTTACACGTCTAAATATACTCCACAATTAACGTGATAGTTTCAACCTATTCCCCACGTGTTTTACACTCCCAAAATCAGCACCACAATTAACGTGATATTATCCACATATACTCCACTTGTTTTACACGTCCTAAATCATCAGCTCTATTAACGTGATATATTCAACGTATACTCCACGTGTTTTACATGCCTAAATATACTCCACAATTAACGTGATAGTTTCAAGCTATTCCTTACGTGTTTTACACGTCCTAAATCATCAGCTCTATTAACGTGATATTTTCAAGCTATACTCCACGTGTTGTACACGCTTTACATCGCCACCAAATTAACGTGATGTGTTCAACCAAAACTCCACGTGTTTTACACGTCTAAATATACTCCACAATTAACGTGATAGTTTCAACCTATTCCCCACGTGTTTTACACGCCCTAAATCATCTGCTCTATTAACGTGATATATTCAACGTATACTCCACGTGTTTTACACTTATGAAAAACCCAAACACGTTATATACACTTATGAAAAACCCAAACACGTTATATACACTTATGAAAAACCCAAACACGTTATATACACTTATGAAAAACCCAAACACGTTATATACACTAAGAACACTCAAAATACACGCAATTTACATGGTGAATTGCTACCTGGGAACATTAGCGTATAACAAAACTAAAATAATTAATTTCTCACAAACTAAATTTCTGATAGATACGTCATTTATACCACCGTTTAGGACATTATTGGTAGTATATTTTATCAAATTATGATAAAAATACACCGAGCCATTTTCGAGAAAAATGACTTTTTGACTTTTGTGTACGCCCATAGAAATAACATTAGCGTACAACAAACCTAAAATAATTAATTTCTCACAAACTAAATTTCTGATAGATACGTCATTTATACCACCGTTTAGGGCATGATTTGCCTTCATTTCTGAAGAGTTAGAGTTTAAAGAAATTGAAGCGGAGCGTAGCCAAATTATGGAAGAAATTAGCAATTTTTAATTCAATAAAATAAATTTAAAAAAACATGGCAGTAACGGAGCTTTACAAGATTTGCCTTCATTTCTGAAGATTTAGATGAAATTGAAGAGGAACGTAGCGAAATAGTGGAAGAAATGACCAACAGTTAATGTTTTTTTCCCAACGTTTTGTTTTAATAAAACAGTTTTGAAAAACCTGGCAGTAACGGAGAATTACAAAACTTACACACCAGGAGTCCCTCGTCCCCTACCTCTACCAACCCTCCCACACCTTTACCTACACTCCCACCAGGTCTATCTGCAAGTCCAAATCCTTTATACATACCATACTCGCTAGGATACCTATTTCTAATTTTATTAACGGCACAGGATGGGACAACTTTCCCGTTCCCTCTTCCTAAGGGACCATTGTGCCAAGAACTAAAAGCTGCGTAAGCAGCGAAGCGATAGCGTGTATTGAGTTCAGCTTCATACCGTATATTTCCCCAGCCGCATAATAATTCCATTTGGATATGGAGGGCTTCTCGATCGAGAATAAGTTTCTCAAATCGGACAGGAGGTAATGTAATACAACCAAGTCCCCTAAAATAATTTAGGTAATTAGTAAATTATCTGAATGGGTAATTTTTCTAAGTCAACTTTTGTCTAGACGCACAGCATACCCTTTCTATAGGGGGTAGGCATTTCGGTACAATTCCTACATTTGCACCAACTAGGGCTTTCTCCTTGATCAGGTGGCGCTAACGGACAATCAGGCGGAGGTGTTCATGGAATGATTACATTGTCCAAGGTATCAATATCATCATATCATTCATTTATGATAATGGTCTTTCGGGGTTATCCTGGTCTGCCATATTTGAAATATCTTTCAACGCATTGTTTTCCAAAATCTCCATCAAAAGTTTCACAAAGAAAGGGATGGGCATCTTCATAATCTAGGCGCAAATTAAAGTTGTACGCCTAAATTAAACAATTGTTTTTAAATAATTACCTTTGCTGTTTGTATAATCGGCTTTGGTTTAACAACGCGCCACTCCTTTGGCTTTGGGTTATTAACCACGGCAACAGTCTCCATTTTAATGATTTCACCAAGACTTTGCTACGAAACACGACTGGAGGGCGGACTGGACAGGCTATTCCAATAGAGAGAATAGAAAGGGGGCTAACAACCAATCACAGGAGAGATTGGCCGTATGTGAGAAACCACTTTACTAGCAAGAAATTATTCCTTTTTGAAGCGTTTTACGTCAGCAGCTGACGTCAAAAGAAAGATCGAAGGACTTTTTTAATAACATTCAACGGTCCGCCGACCGGTTTAGAGTCCCTTTAACAGCGGCCGTAGGAATTTTGCTAATAATTTTTTTAATAATGCACTATTTTCACATTTCCATTGTAAGGGCTTTGCAACATGGGGATAAATTGTATTGATGTAACTTAAGAGCATTTTTCGAGGAAACAACTTCAGTGACCATTGAATGAACTCTTATAATCGCAAGATAGGCTATAAGAAGCCTTGATGAATATTTCAACCCTCCCTATCCTGGGACTAAATAAGGGTTGATAAAGGCGTATTTTAGGTTGGTTGAATTAGTTTATCTAAAAAATCCAGGCACTCTATTGTCTTCGGCAATCTTCACAATGTAGCCACCAATCATAACCCTAGATAGGGTTTTAATTGTTACGAGAGAATTTTCGTCAGGGGTTAATTGCTCCATTTGAAAAAGCAAAGACTTTAAATATTCTGGTAAAACTATACCTAGTTCCTCTGGTTTCTACTCATTTTCTTCTTCCTGGACTAATTTGGAACTTGTTTCTGAGGCAGTGTTCATCACAATTTCTTTTGAGAACGACCCTCGACTTCAGCTTTAAGCAGTTGAAGCCTTCAGTATTCCTAACTTTAAGTGATACTTCAACGATAAAACACAGGTGCGCAATACAGTGCAACGGGAATGTTAATACTATGAACAAGATAATCTTTAAAGTACAGCCAAGACTGTTCCAGGTAAACAATCCATAGGTGACCAATCTTCGTCCCTTAGAAGACGATTGAGGGCAGAGTAATCCGCTCGGGTATAGTCGTAGTCGAGACGAAAGTATTGCCCAGGTATAGTTGAGCACTGTAAGGGAAAGGAGGTGCGTATAACCAGATTATAACTATCACCAAGGGGTGGGAGATCGTTTAGTTGCGGAATAATTGCAACCAGATCAAGAGTATTGAAGCGGAGGACCGAATACGTGTGGGAAAACGTAAATGTTGCGTTAGCGCCGAGTTAGTGAGAAGGTTAGTAAATTGAGCATTGAGGGGAGGCATGTTTCAGGGTAGATAGGGTATCCCAGTCAATGTGCGGAAGGTTAAAATCACCGGTAATAATTTAATTCAGTTTAGAGGCGGCAATACTTTCTAAGTCGGCAAAGAGAGTTTCAGTTTGATCCCGAGGTGTATTAGGGGGCCGACATACACAACCCTAGGTGGCCCATGTGCCGGAAGTAGACGTTTTAAGTTCAACCCAAAGGGATTCTGGGTATTGTATAGTTAAAGGGACTTCATGGCATGTATGGGAACTTTTAAAAAACATCATGATTCCACCCCCAGTACGGGTGAGACGATCCTTACGGTATAGACTAGTTAGGTAAATTGAAAGTTGCATCATCTCGGGTTTCTAAAGCCCAGGTTTCACAAACGCAAATACAATCCACATCACTGGAGGCCAAGACATTTGCCTTTTCTCACAAAGCTCAAATAATGTCCCTCGGCCAACGATTGACCTTTATGAATAATTACCCCTTTAGTTTTAAAAAGCATCTTTGCTCAAAATGACATTTTCATTTTCAAAACTTGATATTTTGGTCGAAATCTTAATTGTATGACCATCTTTGTAATCGACACGGAGAAGACACAAAAAAGCGTACTTTCCGCTGGATATCAATACATCGCGCTCTTGTATTTTTGGGTTGTTACAAAATAGACATGACACCTCTGTTAATCTCATCCTTTTTTCAATAGATTTCCAATCAATTTTATCTCGGTTTTCTAGTGGAAGATTGAAAATGTTGCTTTCAACAATATTTTCAGAATTTTGCTCAACTTGAAATTTGGGGCATTTGGCAATGTTTCGCGACTTCGACCAAAAAAGATCATTTAGAGCCTTAGAGTAATCGGCTTCCATTTCTTGACTTAGTGTCGTCAAGAGGACCATCAAAAATTCACTGGCGTCTTGTTGATCGTTTTGCGTAAAATGATTTCCGACAGCCATTCTCAGTTCCAACCCTTTACGACTGAAACTTCCCTGAGAACTCTCGATGTCGTTTATCGTGTTATGAAGGCACCGTAAAACTGGTTTATCAACGAATGATCCATTGTAAGATTTAACCAATTCTCTTAATTCTGGCACTAATAAGAGTAGTTGCAAAACGCTATTAGAATAGCACGTTACTTGATCATCGTTAGCTAAACTTTTCAAGGGAAAACTATCCAAACTCTGTTGGGCTTTCCTTTTCTTCTTCGGTGTTTCTTCACATCTCACTTCCTCGCCTTCTAAAAGGCTTTTAGATAGTGTAGGCGCACTTCTTTTCCCACCTTTACTTTCTTTCGACTCCGTTATTTCCAAAAGAGGCAGATCTGGCCTATAATTTTTGCGAAGCCTGTTATATTCCATTATGGCTCGTCCATCCGCCTTAATTTTAGTCGGATCGAACTGTAATAGATGGAGTCCGGCTAAGGACGTCACTCTCGATAAAGCCACGTACGCCATGCCAGTTCCGAGTAAATTCGGACCCAAATCCATAATGGTGCATTTTAAACTCATGCCTTGGCTTTTGTGTATCGTAATAGCGTACGCCAGGATGACGGGAAACTGGGAGCGTTTAACGTAAATGTTTGCCATGAGCAAAAATTTGACGCAAATTTTCTCAACTAAAAAGTCAGTGTTAGCGTCATCGTTATTCGGTTCGCGATCTACTCTGAGAAAAATACCAGTAACGTTTCCTTGTTCGTCCTTCTTGAATCCAGTTACGAAACCCATCGTACCATTTACAACGCCTTTTTCAAAACTGATATTCCTTCTGACCATTATTCGGCAGCCAACGCAAAGAGCTAACTCGCTCTCCAAACCGCCTGTTTTGGACGGTTCGTTTTCTAGCCCTTGCAGTCTCCTGAGAAGGTTTTTATTAATTTTTTCCCCATAGTCAGCGAGTCTATTCTGACAACGAATGACTTCAACTTTCTCGCCGTTTTTTCGCAGCATATCAAAGTTGAATTTTACGCACATGGCTAATTTAGGCATCAAAAAAATTGGGTGAAACCCTTCATTGGACAGCTTAATGAAAAGGTCCATAGCCACCTCGATGTTTTGACCTCCCTCAACCAATCTAGTTCCTAAGGTCGCAACATCAGCTTCGGAAATATTTCCAATTCTAACTCTGCTTAGAATGTCGCCGTAACTTTGGTCGTTGGCTTGTCTAACATTTTGCGTTAGTTCATCGTATTTAAAAAACTTCCAAAGATCACTTCCTCCGATGCAATTGAATCTAAGTCTGGCTTCTTCGGAAGTGATTTTGATAAACGCGGGATTTCCTTGAACCGGTGGCAATTAGAAAAAGTCTCCCAAAACAAGAATAAATACAACTCCACCAAATGGTTGGTTCATTTCCCAAAATTCGTTCAGCCTCAAGTGAACGTGTGTCAGTAAAACCGATGAGACCATAGAAATTTCATCAATAATTAACAGTTTTAAATTTCCCAAAGTTTCTTTCATAATGCTCATATTGTCAGAACTTAGGGAATGGTATTCGGCAATACGCCCATGATCTACCGGCAACATTAGTAATCTGTGTAATGTTACGCCATTAACATTCAACGCTGCCAAACCCGTTGGCGCGGCAATTGCCACGCTAGCAGGATTTTGAAAGCGTCGCCTTACGGCGTTGGCGAGAGTGTCGATAAAAAACGATTTGCCAGTGCCACCAGGTCCCGACACAAAAAGGCACTTGTTTCTACATTTTTCTCCCTCTTGGGAGAAGTGATCTATCTCTATCGGGTCGTGAATAAAGTGCTCTATTATGTAGGGCTTAATTCTCTTTCTCATGAAACCCAGATTGTTTTTCAACTGGATTACATTCGCATTTTTCTCGACACCCTCAGAGCGCATCGCGTAATCGTAAAACTGACCAAATTCCCGCAAACTTAGATTTTCCAAGCTGTCAGGACGATTCGGATATTTGTCGTCGACGAACCCTTTTTGGCAAGTGTCCTTGCTTTCGGGGTCAGTTTCCCTCAAACGAGCGAGTTCCTTGAAACCTTTCAAAATTCTCGATCGGTTTTCTTTCAAGTTAGTGTTTATAAATTTAGTGCTGTCAGACTTGTTGTAAAGGTCTTGGCCCAGCATCATATCGAGAGCTTCATAAATTCCTATTTGCTTGCACGTCAAAGATTGCAATCTATAGGCAAATAATTTTTTGGACAAACTTTCGTTGCCTAACTCGGCAAAAGTTTGGTCCATGTCAGCCCGGTCTCCCTTTGTCACGTAAGCCGTGACATAGTTTGCCACTATTTCCGATTTGTCAGCGACAAATTGCAAATCCATGTTGGCTTTGGAAGCCAAAAGTAGCGTGGGATTGTAATCATTGATTAAAACTTCGTGCTGTTTTCTCGGCAAGTCGTACAGTCGTTTTTGCACCTTTTTACGTTTTGCCACTCTTTAGAGTGCAAACGTATTGTTCCCATCTCTGTTGGCTGGACGGCTGGCTGGATATGTTGTGACTGGAAATGTTGTGACCTGATGAATTTTGTCATAAATGAATATTTCGAACTTTAAATTTCCCGCGAATTTTCTACTCGAAATTCACCCGTAGTTCACGTTACACCTCATAGGTGGCGTAACGTATTTATTTTCAATTGAAATTATTTTTCTGTCGGCGCCGGGCCTCGAACCTACAACGTCCTGATCCATACGAGACGCCAGTGAAGGCGCCCGCCCGCGCGTGCTACCACGAAGCCACGCTTGCTTGTATTATAAAGCGAGTTAAATTATAGTGAAGAGAAGAGAGAGGTTAGAAGGATATGGACCCCCCTCCACCTCCCCGACGCCCGCCACTCGTGGCTTTAGCGGGAGACGAGAGAGAGAGGGTTATGGAGAGAGAGAACTGTTTGGCGTAGTGCCCCCCAATTTTTTAATTTAGCGATATAATTTAAATCTATGAAACATACTCATTTAAAGTTAAATAATTCTAATTAGCTAATATGATTATTATAATTAAAAAAAATTATATTATTTAAGTAATAAATTTAACGATAGTTGTTGAGAGATAATCAATAGAGGGCAACATGAGATGTCATAAATAGACTGCAAACTTCGTCTAGTTTGTTGTCTGCCTATTGCAAGGTCTGATGATTGATGATTAGATAGTTTAATCAGGTGTTTAAATGTAACTTAATCCCGGCGATACCATTAATGACAAACACAATCAACATACTCATGGTTTAATTAAAGTTAATTAAATTGAATTGCTCAAAGATAATTATAAAATTAAATCAACAATTCAACTATCTGCTCAACGATAATTTAGCTAGTTTTTGTCAGTTTTGCTGTTTATTTAAACGTAATTAAACAATGGTTAAATACTGCAGCGTGTATGGGTGTAAAAATAATGCCACAATGAGTGTTGTCCGCTTTCACCAATTTCCGCGCGACGTTAAATTGTCGAAACAATGGGATATAGCTTTAAAAATGGGTAAACCACGCACCAAGTCCATGGTTGTCTGCTCCCTTCACTTTAAAGAGGATTACCGCCCTCAACCGAAATATGAACAGTCAGGTATGTTTTAAGCGTATAATATTAATTTAAAACCAATTATAATAAGAGTTATTATTGTAGATAAGTTAAGTTACCCTCCCAGACTTGGACCTTTGGCTGTTCCTTCCAAAAAAACTCCCGTTAAGGAAACATGGTCAACAATAGTTCAAGGCTAATGGGAGATTGGAAAGACTGAAAAAAAGAAATCAGCTCTCACAATCTCCAACTTTGCATGCAAGTGAAACAGCTGAAATAAATGGACCAGCAGACGCAGAAATTCTAGCTGAAAGATTGGGGATTGATGCTGTTCAACAAACTACCGAGGAAACTACGACCGACAAATGCAGCAATCCAAACCCCAATGATAAATCAGGGTTGCCACGGGTCAGGGAGAACCTGGAAAAGTCAGGGAATTTGAAAATGGGCCAAAAAGGTCAGGGAAAAGTCAGGGAATTTGAAAAATTTCAGCAAAGTCAGGGAATTTTATTTTGGTAGGTAAAATTTCTGGGGATAAGTCTTTATTGAAAGAGTAATGAAAGTTTCTTCTCATCCTCTCTTAACACAGAAAACTCAAGAGCAATCCTAAAAAATGTCTAGAATTGTTTTTGTAAAGTTAATGCTCTCTAAAGAAATCTCTCAGACTGTTATTTATAGTTAAAATTTTTCTTAATAATTTTGGCGAAAATGTTTCTTAATTATTTTGGTGTGAAAAATACATTGGAAAACTTAAATGTAGAGACTTTATTTAATTATAAGCACTTAAAACGTGCTGTAAACATTTACACTTTCGGCCTAAAAGGTCAGGGAAAATCTCAGGAAAAGGTCAGGGAATTTGGGATGAAAGGCCACTCTAGTGGTAATTTTCTCAACTCAATGGGTAATTTAGTCCAGTTTAAAAAAAAATCCATATTTCCCACCCTGGTCCGACATAAGTGAAGGACGTGACGTCATGCGAGACTGCGCAGTGCGAATTTACTTTCGTCATCGCAAAAATTTGCCAGATAAAAGAGCCATCTAACGGTTACTAATCGCAAATTCAAAACGTCACATAAAAAACGCTTCTGTTGTACATTCAAGGCAGTGATGTGCGTGAGGATATTAGTTTTCACGCTTAGAGGATAGGTAACTCCCTATCTCCGACGGCAGCTTATTTGATATATAATCTTTTCCAGCGTTGGTTGTCAGCACGCGCAAACCCAGATTTCTATGTTGGAGCGGCTAAATTATGATCACTAACGTAGGTTTGTGCGTGCAGACAAAAGACAATGCAATTACTGATTTACAGGATTTAAAACGTCGAGATTTTAAATCCTAAATATCAGTATTTTTTTTCGTCTTTTGTCTCGAAATATTTCTTTCGTGTGTTGTCAGCACGCTTAAAACAAGGTTATAGATTACCGCAAAATCACTCCAGTATAGGAACCAGGGTTTGCTCATGCTGAGAACCAAAGCTAGAACAAATTTTATATAGAATAAGCTGCCGTCGAAGATAGGGAGTTGCCAATCTTGTAGGCGTGAGAAAAAATTTCCTCTCAAAGTTTTTACTTTCGCGCGTTTTAAGGCAAAGTTGCCTACTTTGCTTCTTTTGCAAAGCTTTACTCTCAGCTTGCAATTTTAAGTTAGCTTCTGTTCTAGATTTCCCCATTGCAAGGCGGTTTTTTTTCAGCTTAGCTTGTTCTCGAGTAACCATTTTAAATAGTCAAGAATGGCTGTCACAATAATGTATTTAATAATATATTGCAACGGGTTTTGCAAATATGTTTGTTACACCCAGCAGTTCACGAGGAATTTTTTAAGAACTCTTTGAATTGGCAAAGGTACACACAGAACCCTTTAAATTTGCAAAGGTACACAAAGAAACCCTTGAATTTGCAAAGGTACACAAAGAAACCCCTGAATTTGCAAAGGTACACAAAGAAACCCTTGAATTTGCAAAGGTACACAAAGAAACCCTTGAATTTGCAAAGGTACACAAAGAAACCCTTGAATTTGCAAAGGTACACAAAGAAGAACCCTTTGAATTTGCAAAGGTACACAAAGAAACCCTTGAATTTGCAAAGGTACACAAAGAAACCCTTGAATTTGCAAAGGGACACAAAGAAACCCTTGAATTGGCAAAGGTACACAAAGAAGAACCCTTTGAATTTGGAAAGGTACACAAAGAACCCTTTGCAAAACACTCAGATTTCAATGATGTAGGTAATAATGAAATGTGAGTAATAAAAAATAGGCTTATCATAAACTTTAACAAAAGGAAAATTGGAAAGAAAAAAATAATTGAGCACAAACGATGTATGAAGTTGGTTTAAATAACCAACTTATTAACCCATAAAATACTTCTAAATATAATTTGAAGTAATAGATATAATTAAATACAGGTTTTTAATAGAGGAATACGAACCTTAAGCCTGGCTTCGGAAAGTTGCCGCCTAAAAGTGAACTTTCAAGAGGGCAAAGTTCGAAAGCGCGAAAAGTGAACTTTAAAGAGGCACGGCCAACTTAGATACTCGTTGGCCGTGAAAGAGGGCAAAGTTCCAAAGGGAGAGGGCAAAGAGCTAAAAATCAAGATGGCGACTGTGTGTAGACACTGGTTTAGAGTAGCTTTAATTGTTAAAGCTGTCACATAAGCGTGTTTTATCATTTTTAGCCTGCAAAATTGTAATTATATTTATATCATGGAATTGAACGTCAGGAAAGAAAAGTTTATTCTACCTTTGGAGAAAAAATATTAGAGTATGTAGAGTTAGTAGAAGATGACAGAAAGAGATGTTCTGTGGTAAGAGACCAAGTCTTAAAGTGTAAGTAGATTCATGAAGTTGTTAAAGGGAAGAAAACTATTTGAAAATTAAAGCATTGTTCTTGAAAACAAGTGACGTAAACGGAGATCCTCGAAACTAACATGTTTGTTGAAAGTTTCTGGAAATTTCAAAACATGCTCCTGCAAATCTGTGCTTTCAAAAAATGTAAACACTGCATTGGACTGCGATTGTTCATTTGTTCCTTCACCAAAATAATATCTCAGGACGAAGAGACATATTTAGAATTTTATCAAGCCAAAATTAAAGTTTTGAAGGAAAGAACATTTCAAATATGCAACACGAATCTGGAAATATCAAATTATGCTTCTGCAAATCTGCGTTTTCAAAAAGTGTAAACACTGTATGCTTTCATAAATGGAGCCCATTAAGCTCTGATATCTATGAAGCCCAAAACAACAAACTTAATACAGTTTACAAAAGTGTAAAGTTCAATATTTTTAAAATGTCGAAAATGGTTAATATAACTAATAATAATTATATAGTTTGCTTAGAATTTTTCAAAACTGTTCTTAAATTTCAAGGTGATATTTAATACAATAAAAGCCTGTTGCAGGTAATACAACAAGCTTTAGCAAATAACTTTCAATAGTTTACTTAAGCTTTAACATAGCGCTCTTTAAAAAAAAAAACAATTTTCTCCATGTATGACACATACTTTATGAAATGGGGGAAAAAAATTGTTTTAAGTGTTCTTATTTTTAATTTCGCATGCAAAGACAAAATTAACACACAAAAGTGGGAATTTAAATGTCTTTAATTAATGCTGATTCAGTGTTTATGTTTATAAAAATGAACAAATATTATGATAAAACTTAATTTGTGATATTTTTTTTCTTCCACCTTAATTGTACAATAAAAAATATAAAATTTGCAAAGATATACTAGGAACATCGTAAATCTAATCAAATGGTACTACAGAATTGATGGAAGGCAAGTATAATAAACAGTCCTTGTTTCATTTGATTGAATGAATTCTTCATTCTTCATCCATTTTGTATTTTTTCAAGTCTTCCTAAAAATTTATATCTTCTATGGTTAGATCAGTTTGAGTTTCTGCAGTTTTGTATGTATTATTGTTTGTCTGACTCGATACCTCCACCATTTCATCATTAGCTTGAACAGATGCATTTAAATAAAGTGGTACGCATTGACAAGCAACTTCAGCTCTTCCAGAATCTTCAATTCTGTCTTCAAGAATGCTTTTTTCCATAATCACAGAATCATCTAGACTGTCTACCGTTAACACAGAATCATCTAGACTATCTTCCGTTAACACAGAAACAAAGAGATCATTTCCCAATGATGACATTGCATTTTCACTTTTTGATTCCAATTCTCTCTTCTTCTTAGAACGCTCTAAATACCGATTATGTAAATCTAGTCTAGATTTTGGAGATCTTAAGCTTTGCACACTTCTATATCCCAGGAAAAGTGATGGAACCCAATCAGGGTGCGTCTCATCTTCCAAGCTTGATGGTTTTCCTAAATAAAATGCATTGCATTAATGAAAAAATTTTAAAACTTGTACCATTTCTTTAAATTTAGTATTTCTTACCTGAAATAAAATGACGACTACATATTCTATGCCATTTCTGTATTAGATCAAAAGTTGAAAATTTTTCTTCAAGATGAACGGCGTTATCCCACATGGACACCAGTCTGTACAATACTGGCTTCTAATCACCACCATCTTCTGGTCTTCGTCCATTCCACTTGGACACCAGTCTGTACATACTGGCTTCTAATCACCACCATCTTCTGGTCTTTGTCCATCCCACTTGGACACCAGTCTTTACATACTGGCTCCTAAACACCACCATCCACTGGTCTTCCGTCTACTCCACATAAACACCAATCTGTATCATTGGCTTCTACTTCATTATCATCGTTAGGTTTTAGGATATACGCGGCGATCAGCTATTGTTACGAGAAACGTCTAGCCTCCCTAAGATGGGATCGCCACCAAAGGTTTTCGCAATTTTCCTTACTATTATAATGGAAACGAATCGTATATATACCCCAAAATTTGAAGAAAGCGGGCAAGAGGGGCACGTTTCAATTTAAACGTCAATATTAGCAAAGTTTGAGAAGATAAAAGGTATAACTTTATTAATGTTAATTATTGAAGATTAAAATAATTAAAAATAATTATATTTATTTAAATATTAAAGATAAACCTCTCGTTCAAACAGAAATTATTATTGCCTCCTATATCTACCAAGGCCCGTGCATTGTGATATATTTCCTTCATTGCCTCCTATATCTATCAAAGCCCGTGCATTGTGATATATTTCATTCATTGCCTCCTATATCTATCAAGGCCCGTGCATTTCGATATATTTTTCAAAACAACAACCAAAATGGGAAGCTCCTCTCAGAAACATAATAATTTCTCTTCTCTGTATATGAAATAAAAATTTGGATAATATTGCGCTTCTTCTTTAATGGTATGAATCCTTGCCTGTCTATTAATATTTTACGTAGGAGTAATACGTTTTTAGCGAAGTCTAGAGAGGATAAACACAAGCGAGTTTGTTTCGAAAAAAAAATACTGCTTCCACTAATGGGTTTATACTCCTTGTTACTGTTGTATAGAGTAATCATGATAAAATCTTAAAAAATTACAAGAGGACAAATCTTTTTTATGCTCTTGGTTTATTCTTAATAAGAATATAAAACATTTATTTTGTATCAAAAAGTATCTTTTGGTGCTGAGATTGCTTTTGAAAAATCCAAACGGTTAGGCATGGGTAAAAAAGACATGTGTAAGCTATTTGCAGAGATGATAATTGTTTTACATGTTTTAAATAAGACTGAAGCTTCCACTATTGTGTTTATGCACATTGTTTGTTTGAGTGAAAACCATTTAGGTGTAGATAAAAATCAGACCAAAAATTTCAAAAATATATATTTTAAATCTAATCAGATACGCCCACCTAGTTGAAAATAGACCTTTTAAATTTGCGGGAGCCATTCTTGAGAATTTTTCTTTGCTTGTGGGTTGTCAATTTATCTACCAATAAATATTTGTGTTTGGAAGTTGGATATTAAGTCAAATTAAGTGGTTATAAAGAGCCAGCAGGTTTTTGCCGCTTCTTTTTGTGAGTATTTGACTTTTGAATGTAAAATGGAGGAAGATAATGTTGAGAGTAAGGATGAAATGCGGAAGCGCAAAGCGCGGGAAAGGATGAGGGCAAAAAGGTCGACGTTTTCATTGGATACTTAAGGTTATTGAATCTTCTCGACACGGAGAGGTAATATTTTGGTTTTCCCAACTTGAATTAACAATAATACTCGCTCTATATTAACTATGAAATGTGTACAGTCTATCGACTTCATACCTATCATCATTACTCGTCCTATATTAACACTGACTATTAAAATTTAGATAAACCCAGGTTTTTCTTAAATAATTTAATAAATTTTCTTGATATTAATTATTTTTACCGTCAAATATATTTTGCCTTTCTAGATGAATTGTTTAAAGAAACGTTATTTCGATATCATTTGATATTATGCTAATATTGACAATTTCTATCTAAAGAAAAAATATATTAATTACTTCTCCTATACTAACTTCAGTATGTACCGCAAGCTGCTTGAGGCAATATTTTTCATCCTATATAAACCCTAGATAGAGTTTCCATGGTTTTAAATACAAAAATCTAACGCTTTACAGAAACTCGCTCGTTATTAACTCTGAGATTTGCACAGTGTATCGAACTCATAACGTATTAACTACTCTCTCTTTATTTACTCTGAAATGTAAACGGTGTATCGACTTTATTACAGCCTTCATTACTAGTCCTATATAAACTTTGACTATATGGTTTTAGTTAACACAGGTTTTTACCTCTCCGAGTGACGTATGTCACGGAGAGGTTCTGTAGCGATCGTGTGTGTCTGTTGTTACACCCACGTGACCGCGTTCGCAGTTTCCAAATCGGAGCAAACGTGTTCGCCATTTCCGAACTGCATTCACAGTCACGGAAATGGCTCCTCTACTTGAGTTCTCACACCACCATCTTCTGGTCTTTGTCTATCCCACATGGACACCAGTCTGTACATACTGGCTTCTAAACACCACCGTCTACTGGTCTTCCGACTATTCCACATAGACACCAATTTGTCTCATTGGCTTCTAACTCCATCGTCATCGTTTGGTTTAATTCATTCGCGGCGATCAGCTAGGGTTACGAGAAACGTCTAGCCTCCCTAGGGTGGGTTGTCCACCAAAGGTTTTCGCAATTTCGGTTGTTCTTGCTTTAAACTGTAGTTCGACACCCTTATATACTACCTATTTGAGTAAGGAGAAGCAACCGGCGTATGCTTCATTTCAAACGCCAAAATTAGTGAAGTCTCTCAAGAATGTTTAATTGTTTTTTATCAAAACGATGTAACGCTCAATAAGGCGAACAGCTAACGAAGAAAATATTTAATATTAATTATATTTATTTTAATATTTAAGATAATCTTGTTTCTCAACTCAAAATTAATACGGTGTTTAGCCAAGAGTTAAATATTTTTATTTTCAAGTTTAAACTCATAATTTTTGTATTAGCTTACTTATTCCCTTAACTCTAGATATTTTCAAAAGCACACAGATGCAGGCATAGCATCCACTAAAAATATACCAATAAAACTCAAAGCCCCCAGGGCCTATCGGGTCAACCATTTTTTAGGGTAATAAAATCCCTAACGCTAGCACTAGCAACCCCTAACTCTATCAAAAACAACAAAAACTCTGGGGAGAAAAAGCCCCGCACTCTCGTCTCGTACTTCAACACAACAAGTACGCAGTTTCTTTTGTACCGAGTTTATTTTTCTGTAAAATTCAGTATTGTTTTTCTTTATGTTAATAAATGACAGTTCGTTTGTTTTATACATCACGTGTGAAAGTTAATCATAGTCACGAACATTTATTGGTCCGTCGAGCCGGATATATATCTATCTACGTGTATATTCGTTACAAAAACTAGCAAGCAACTTTCGTGATCAAGCTATGAGTCGCTTTCATCAAAAACTGTAGCAAATAAACGTCAACTGCGTCATCAAAAAATATTAAAGAATCAAACAAAATGGATACCTTGCTAAACAAGCGGAGAACCATAAAAGGGCAAATAACACGACTGGAAAACGTCAAAGCCGCGCCTTTCACTCAACAACAACCTACAGTTGCAGCCAAAATGTATGTAGAAAAAGTTGAAAAATTATCAAATACTTTAGACGAAATTCAGGACGACATTGCAAATACATGTCTCGTCCCTGATGAATTGAGCGTGCATGACAAAGAATATAATGAACTTGTAACCAGACTCGAAGAGTTACACATTCATTTTGCATCAATCATTCATCAAACCACATCGTCTATCGCTCCAACGAGTCAAGCTTCTCCTCTAGCAGGAAGTCATACGCCAAGTCCCGATGTGAAATTGCCAAATGTAGAACTGCCAAGTTTTGGTGGCAATTTCGTCGACTGGTTCACTTTTCACGACCTTTTCACCGCGATGGTTCACAACAACAAAGTACTAAGTGGAGCACAGAAGTTTCAATATCTCAAGGCATCTTTAAAGAACGAAGCTGCTCTTTTGATCAAGTCCATTCCTGTCACTGATGCAAACTATCCCGATGCATGGGACATCTTGACACAGCGTTACAACGATACAAGTGAAATTATCGATGCCCACATTAAACGCCTTTTCACTCAGCCAAACGTAACCCAGGAATCTCCTACCGCATTACGTCATCTTATTGATACCACTGCCGAGTCGGTTCGAGCTCTCAAAGTCCTCAAGGAGCCAGTTCAACATTGGGATGCAATGTTACTGTACATAGTCAAAGAGAAGCTTGATCCATCATCTCGTCGCGAATGGGAACTATCACTGTCGGGTAACATTAGACCCACATTTGAAGATCTAACAACCTTCCTTGATCAAAGAGCCAGAGCGTTGGCGGCAGCACAGACAACAACGGCATCTGGTTATAAAGCAAGGAATGTTTGCAAGCCCAAAAACCTAACAACCATTCATTATGGAACCTCACATTCACAATGCGTGGTGTGCAACGAGTCGCATTCCATTTACAAATGTCAAACGTTCCTGAACAGTCCAACACCCGAACGTTGGAACTTGGTAAGAAACCATTCACTATGCCACAATTGTTTACGAACTGGCCATTCAAGCGCCAACTGCAAGGCAGGACACTGCAATCATTGCCCACGAAGACACAACACGTTACTTCACCAAGATAAACAGCACGAGGCAGTGAAGAAAGTAGAAGAACCTACCGAAGTAGTATCTCACATGTCACGACAGTCGAGTACCAATACTCAAGTCTTCTTATCAACCGCTATCATACAAGTGATTGATTCAAGTGGACAAATCCAGTCAGCTCGAGCACTTCTGGATTCAGCTTCGCAAGCAAGCTTTATCAGCGAACGTTGCGCTCAAAGACTGCAATTAAATCAAAATCGTCTCAATGTCTACATCGGTGGCATTGGCGCTTCAGATGTTGGAACGTCTCACAAAAGCGTGCAATTAGAAATTCGATCCAACGCAGACAAGAACGTGAACTTGAAGGTGGAAGCCTTGATTCTGAAGAGGTTGACTGAAAACCTACCAAGTTTCACTTGTGACCCTTCCCAATGGACACACCTCTTAGGGTTGCAACTAGCAGACCCGAAATATCACACACCTGGTCAAGTGGACATCCTCTTGGGCGCTGACATTTACCTAGATCTTATTCGAGATGGTCATTGCAAAGGCCCACCGGGTACCCCAGGAGCATTCAATACAGTTTTCGGTTGGGCAATTTCGGGTGCACAAGGCCCAACTACAAGCATATCCAACGAAATAAAAGTACATCATTGCATGATTGATGAACAAATCCAGAAGTTTTGGGCCATGGAAGAACTTCCTCCACGGAAGATGTTAACTTCAGCTGAAGTCAAATGCGAAGATCACTTCGTTAAAACTCATACCCGCGATAACACTGGACGTTACACTGTTCGATTGCCACTTAGTCATGATCCAGAAGTACTTGGAAATTCAAGGAATCAGGCAGTACGTCGCTTCATAACCAATGAAAGACGCCTACAGTCAAAACCAGACCTTTATGATCAGTATCGCACTTTTATGGATGAATATTTATCTTTGGGCCACATGGAACTTATTCCAAAAAAGAACGTGGATGACGAGCCAGACACAGTCGTTTATTATCTACCTCATCATGGTGTTACAAAAGCAAGCAGTACAACGAAATTACGAGTTGTATTTGACGGCTCTGCCAAAACGACCAGCGGGATCTCTCTAAATGACATCATGTTAGTGGGTCCTAAACTGCAAGAAGATCTCATTAAACTGCTGTTCCGATTCCGGTTCCATATAATCGTCATGACGGCGGATTTGGAGAAAATGTATCGCCAAATTTTGGTCAATCGAGAAGACACAGACTTGCAACGAATTGTTTGGCGAAAAAGCATAGATGAACCAATACAAGACTACAGATTGATGACAGTTACATATGGTACAGCATCAGCGCCATACTTGGCTGTAAAGGCTCTTCAGCAACTCGCCCTAGATGAAAAGGACGACTTTCCCTTGGCCCACAAGGTACTCATGGAGGATTTCTACATTGATGATTTACTATCTGGGGCAAATACCCTCAGTGAAGCATTGGCATTACAAAAAGAGCTGATACAGGCTACTCAAAAAGGAGGATTTCACCTAAGAAAATGGGCGTCAAATGAGCCTTCATTAATCGAAGGGTTACCAGTAGAACTGCGAGAAATCAAATCACCACTCAACATCGACAAAGACGATTCAATCAAAACTCTGGGTCTCTTCTGGCATCCTGTTTCAGATACATTGTCTTTCATCGTGACGTCACCCAGTATCAGAACTAAAGTCACAAAACGAACAATATTATCGGACATTGCAAAGGTATTTGATCCATTAGGATTGCTAGCGCCTGTCATAATCAGAGCGAAGCTTATAATGCAAGAAATGTGGCAACAGAAGATGCAATGGGATGAAGACTTGCCTAATTCTATCAGTCGAAAATGGCATGAATTCCGCGAGGAACTTCCAGACATAGAAAACATTTTCGTCCATCGCCACATATCTCAACCCAATTTACAGGAAATGATCATACATGGATATTGCGATGCCTCGGAAAGGGCATATGCCGCTGTCGTGTATTTGCAAACCATTACATTCGACGGTCAGGTCAAAATGGAACTTATTACAAGCAAGACAAGAGTAGCTCCATTAAAACAAATCACAACAGCAAGATTAGAACTATGTGGGGCCGTACTACTTTCTCACCTGATCACGTTAATCCTGGAAGCGTGGAAAATTGATGAACCTGTTATTCACTGCTGGTCAGACTCGACAACTGTCTTAGCTTGGCTTGCATCAACCCCATCTCGCTGGAAAACATTCGTGGCCAACAGAGTGTCAGACATACAGGACACTCTTCCCTCAGCTCAGTGGCACCATATAGCAGGCAATCAAAATCCAGCGGACTGCGCTTCCAGAGGCCTACGAACTTCGCAGTTGCGTGACCACTCTTTGTGGTGGCACGGACCGCAATGCACACCAAATGAAGTTACACCTTACAACGAAACCGAAGAATGTCTACATGAAGAGAAGCGCGACAAGACTCTCCTCACAGCAATACTTCAAGTTGATACTACGTTACTAGGAAAGTATTCATCAACCACGTTCCTAATTCACGTGACCGCATATATTTTACGGTTTCTCCATAATGTCAAACCACATCAAAATTCAAGGCGTACAGGTCCATTAACCAAAGTAGAATTGGACTTAGCATTACGTCACTGGATTAGGGCTGTTCAGCATGAACATTTTCCCAATGAAATTAAAAACCTACGTCAAGATAAACCACTCTCAGCGAAAAGCAAAATTCTTAGTTTACATCCATACATGGACAAAGAAGACATCTTGAGAGTAGGAGGTCGCCTACGCCATGCCAATTTGCCTTTGGAACAAGCTCACCCAGCACTTTTACCCAAAGACAGCAAACTAACCGATCTGTTGATAAATCATGAACATATCAAGTCATTTCACGGTGGTTGCCAACTGGTGCTATCAAATCTTCAAAGACGTTACTGGATCATTGGCGCTCGTGATACAATTCGTTCTCATATCCGCAAATGTTCACGTTGCGTACGGCATCGGGCCGCCACAGTTCAACAACTCATGGGGGATTTGCCCTCTGTTCGAGTAAACCCAGCTCGGCCCTTTCTCAAATGTGGCGTCGACTATGCTGGCCCTTTTCTGCTTAGAGTCGTCAAGGGTCGTGGCCACAAAATGTTCAAAGCCTGGATTGCCGTCTTCGTGTGTTTTACAACACGGGCTTTACATTTCGAGTTGGTTACGGATATGTCTACAAGCGCATTCATAGCAGCACTACAACGATTCGTTGCCAGAAGAGGACGACCTTCGGATATCTTTAGCGACTGTGGAACCAACTTTGTAGGAGCTAACAGAGAAATGAAGGAGTTCATCAAAAGCATAACGTCAGCAACCAGCAATAGTCAAATCACAAGATGGCTGGCAAATGAAAGCATAACGTGGCATTTCAATCCACCAGGAGCTCCTCACTTTGGAGGCATTTGGGAGGCTGGAGTCAAATCGGTCAAACATCATCTTAAACGTGTCATGGGTCAAACAAACCTGACGTATGAGGAGATGCAAACACTACTATGTCAGATAGAAGCCTGTTTGAATTCCCGACCTTTGACAGCCTTGAGTACAGATCCAAATGACTTCAACGCCTTGACGCCAGGTCACTTTCTAATAGGTGACTCATTAACCGCTATCCCCGAAGAAGATTTAACATCGGAAAAGACAAATAGACTGACGCGCTGGCAAGTAGGACAAAAGATTTTACAACATTTCTGGAAACGCTGGCAAAACGAATATCTGGCACGCCTACAACAACGACCGAAATGGACACAAACATGCACAAATCTGCAAGTGAATGATTTAGTATTGCTAAAGGAAGAAGATCTTCCACCTACGAAATGGAAGCTTGCCAGAATAATCCAGACGCATCCCGGTCCCGACGGGTGCGTTCGCGTTGTTACGGTTAAAACATCAGATAAAACTTTACAAAGACCAGTTGTCAAAATATGTCCCTTACCCATTAACTAAGATGTCATTGACTTGGTTAAGGTATACTTTCATTAGCATATTTCTGTATATTTTAATTGAAACAGGCATTTCAAGGTGGGCGGAATGTTTAGCCAAGAGTTAAATATTTTTATTTTCAAGTTTAAACTCATAATTTTTGTATTAGCTTACTTATTCCCTTAACTCTAGATATTTTCAAAAGCACACAGATGCAGGCATAGCATCCACTAAAAATATACCAATAAAACTCAAAGCCCCCAGGGCCTATCGGGTCAACCATTTTTTAGGGTAATAAAATCCCTAACGCTAGCACTAGCAACCCCTAACTCTATCAAAAACAACAAAAACTCTGGGGAGAAAAAGCCCCGCACTCTCGTCTCGTACTTCAACACAACAAGTACGCAGTTTCTTTTGTACCGAGTTTATTTTTCTGTAAAATTCAGTATTGTTTTTCTTTATGTTAATAAATGACAGTTCGTTTGTTTTATACATCACGTGTGAAAGTTAATCATAGTCACGAACATACGGAAAGAGTTAAAAAGCAGTCTATGTTTTTGTTACTACAGCGGAGGGGGCGTTAACCGAAAATCCGGTGGCCATGCTTTGGCTTGTACTGGCATTTGGGTTAGGGTTATTGTTACCCGTAGAAAAAGGGGGGATTCCCCACTGAGATAAATTAGCTGAATTTCTAACTGGAGAGGGATTTCTGGAAGAATTATTGCTAGCCATATTGACTGGACTTTGTTTGGATTTTGATTTAGGCTGTTTTGTTTTAACTATTGGGAGAGATTGCCTACGGTCGTTACGACTTGCTAAACGTGCCGCTCTTAGACGGTCACAGTGTTCCTTATGCGCTTTATCTCCCGTTCTATACATAAAAAAATAATTTAACACTAATCACTAATCAATTAAACAAAGCACTCTAAACTAACCCCGGGAAGGTTCAACAAATAAAACAACATACAATTCACACTATAGTATCTATAGCATGGGGAAAAAAAATTCTTATCAAAATATATAAAGCACAATCGTGCAAATTCATGGGTTACCAGGGCGATTAGAGATACTCCGAAATTTTGAAATTAATAAATCAGGGTTAATGCATTAAAAAAAATTTTGTACGACATATATAACATGATATCCCGGACGGACCCCCAATTTTGTAAGGGAGTTTTGTATAAAAGTATAAGAGGTGAGAGTGTGAGTATGAGTTCCCTACAAAGGTTATTCAAAATGGTCCGGGTAACCGCCAAGCCTTCACTATTGGGACTTGCGTGAGAAATAAAGAATTAGGTACGTTGTCTAGGGGATTGATTTTTAAATTTAGATATAAGAATAAGAGAAATAACTAGAGAGGTTAGGTTGCCAAATTTAACAGGAATTTAATCAACACTAGTAAAAATTATTAAATATATATATAAATAAACACCTTAAGGGTGTGGACCATGGTCATGGCTAAAGGACTTAAAATTAACAAGATAATCAGGCTCAGTAGAACCGATATAGATACACGACAAAATATAAAACTTAATTAAATCAAAAGGAACCCGATTAGCGGGTAGGTACTTAAGTTCGGTTTGTTCCAAGAGGGTCCATGGACGGTAGTTGAGGGCCGACGACTTCCTTGTTCTCGACGTAATAAATCCTTTTCCGCTATACGATTCGCGCACCGAATTTCAACGTTTTAGCGCGCACAGGTTTTTAATTTATACGTCGCGCTTATCGGGTTAATTCCGCGAATAGTTTTCGCGCTCATTTGCGGAACTTCTTTTATTTTTTTATTGTTTTTGATAAAGGTTTACTCTGAAACGTTCACACGTAAAGCGCGCGGGATTTTCGGTTAAGGTCCCGGGTGAGGTGGACCATCAGCGTCCGAGCCCTCAAATCGCTTCCGTGGTGGGGCCCACAAGGTCGAGGAGCAGAGGAGTTAGTCTTATGACCGTTGCTCTTCGTGGCTCGGAACGGACTCTGTCTTTTCGAATCAAATCTTATGGACCTCTCGACCTCTTGATCACGTAGGTCTCTTTTTGGAAAAACCTTTCCTTGCTATCTACGTCATTGGGACGTACCCGACTTTTTTAGTTCAATGGTAGTTTGCAGGTGTCCTTACTTAACGAAAACTTAACAATCACTATACACATATATTTTATTTGGCAACCTTGTTTTTCTAGTTATTTTTAAAAGGGGAAAATCTCTTTACATGTGGGGAGAGGTTAGGAATTGACTAAATAAAGGGGTCATCCCTGCAAGTTCAACAGCTGACCTTAGCGGAACGAATGGACGGGATGGGGCGAACAACCTCTGCAGTAGGTGGAACTCCCATTTTGGGTAGCTACTAAAGGGTTTGATTTGTCAAGGTATCTTGAATGCCCGCATTCAAGAGTCCCCAGCTGACCAAACAAAACCCTTCGTTTCTTTGAAATAGTTTGAATAAGTATTTTCTTTTATTTAGTTATTTTAAAATTAGGATCGAAAGGTAAAAATAGGTTTTTAAATTTTGAAATAATTTTAAATTTGGAAATAAATTTAATGTTTATATTTGACCGTTACAGTAGAGGGGGGAAGAAGAAGTGGTTCGATTTAGCAGACGCCACTAAACCAATGGCGGATGGCGAGGCAGTAGTCCTTGATTGTTTTCAAGACTAATTAAATGCACTAATTATCATATTGTAATAAAAGATAATTTATTTTTAAATATTTAATATTTCGAAAAAAAAGCAGTTCTTTTAAGGAATAATCAGTTATGCAAGCTGCCCATTTCCTTTAATTAATACTGAATGAAATATACACAATAGTGACAGGCCAAATGGCGCTACAGAGTGACAGATGATCACTAATTTACTAAATTATTTTTAAATTGTCGCGCTCTACAGTTCGTGACTGATCTTTTCAGACGCGCCTTTGACCTCTAGATCATAAGTTCTCTCCGTCATACGTTCGTTCCATAAGTTTGCGGACTGGGTACATACTGGAGCTTGTCACGAAGTGGCCTAGGTAGGTCTCAGATTCAGGGTAAAGCGACGTACGCCTGGTGAGGCCCTGTCAAAGGAGGCTTAGTAATGCAGACTAAATAGGACATAGATGCGGAAGTCCTGCAAAATTAACCACCACCGAGTGAAGGCCTAGTCAATTGACTCGTCGTTCTCCCTCGAACTAGTTATCTCGAGCTAAGTAAGTCTCTCAGAAGCATTACGAACTTGTATAGGAAGTGCACTCATACTCATGGAAGGAACATACCGCTTATAAACTTAAGCTTTACTTACTTCTTTAGAGAAATCATCTTCAATGGTTGAATTTGATAAGGACTTACCCTAGGGGGAGGGGAATCATTGGAATTTTCGGAATTGTTTTCAATTACCTTTTGGAGAATTGCCCTGAAACGAATAGAAAATAATGAAAGTTGATATTGAATTTAAGAGTTTCAATTAATATAAATAATTATCGTACATATAATTAAGTGACGTGGGTTGAGAGTTTTCCATGGCGGAAATCAAGCGTGATGACGCAGACCTCAGGATAGCAGGTGAATTGTTAGATAGACCCAAAGCTAATAGGCTTTTCAATTCATTTTCCTAAATATAAATTTGTAAACAGTAACAAAATTCGGAATCATAGGTAACAAAATGCCAGGGAGCCCGGCCAAAAATTTAAATTCCTTATAAGAAAAAATAGGATTTTTTCCCCCGGAATTATGGGATTTTATAGGAAAAAAAAGTGTTTTTTTACGAAAATACAGGACCAAAAATGCTCGTATAATATTCCTGAATTTTACTAAAATCGTATAAAATTCCCAGAGTTTTTTGTAAAAAATGTATTTCCAGGTTTAAACATTGCTTAAAACAAAAAAAAACTTTCACTTCGTTAAATTTTCTTAGAAGTTCTTGAACCTCAGGCGTGAAGATATCCCTGGCGTTAATTAATATACAGTATATTAGTAAGAATCGAAAAACGATTCAATTTTAGTGGGATTATACAAAAAAACAAATGTGCGTAATCATTTCAACAAAAAGGATTTTGTTGTGCCCCTCAACTTTGTAATTAAGCATATTCAAGGCTAAATAGCCTTGAACCGAACCTTTCTTACAACCAAATCTAATCAAATACTTCTTCGCGGCATTCCATTTCTCATCAATTTTGTTCGTATGAACACCGGTTTCATAGTCTTTAAAATATGCTGAATGATTCACCTTCATGTGTATAAAGTCGGGCATTTCATCCAGTGAGTCACAGGCTTGCCAGCAATCACTGTAAATGGTTCTACCGGACACGATCCACTTTTTATGATCGGAATTAAGGTGGATGCACTGCGGTCTTCTACTGGCACACCGATTTCGGACAGATAGTTCATAGTCTTATTTCCTTTTATATTTCCCGAAACTTTATCAGAGCAAATAGCTAATTTCACATCGCAATTTGGGCAACTATAAATAAACCGAGAGTATAGCCCTATCTTTTGTTCCTTTTGAAATAGGAAATTACTCTGGTTGGTTCCATTTTGATTCACTTTTTTTCATTTTTGGTAGTGAGAATCCATTCTCCGAATTTCTTCAGTAAAATATACTGGATAAACTATTCGTTTACCCTCGACAACATTTTCATTAAGACCGGGGTCATGAAAAGTTTCGACTAAAAAGTATTCTTTTGCTTCAGTATTTTCGTCAAAATGGGATTGTCACGATATTGCAACAGATGTATCGGTAAAATGGTGAGAGACATTATTTATTTAAACAAAGAACTCTTTATTATGGAAATTTAGGATATACCGACATTAAAAGAAACTGATGGGCTGAACTGACCGCTGAGATCGAGTGTGTACGAGAGAGAGAGAGCCCCGGGGTTGTTCAGTCTTCGAACATCATGGAAAAAAACGGGGAAGGAAAGGTTCAGTTGTGGGGGGGGGGGGTGAGAGGGAGGAAGTGCTCGTTGCAATATCAAGACTTGCCGTTTCAACACCGAAGTCAATTCGCCTTGGTGCAACTTTATCCATAGCTTGGTCACTTCGGTGTAATTCCAAATTATGAATTATTCTTGGCGTAAACGTGGTGACAATGCTATTTGTATTCGGTTTCGCCTTATTAGCATCATAACTTAGAAATGAAGACTTTCATTCGATTGGCAGGCTAGGATTTTTATATTATTCGTTGAACTCTTACCTCCCGCTATTTAGGGTTCCAAGTGTATTAAAATATTTTTTCCGATAAGCCTATTTCACGGATCCCGCACTCTTGCGCTGTGTTCCATTAGTTTTAGGCATAATAATAATAACAGATGTTTTAAAATCTAACGAATTTACTTTCCATATTGAGATTTGACAGTGGCTTGAATAGACTAAACTAAAAAGTCAATGTTTACAGGGTCTCGTGAAAACCAAAATGAAATGAGCAAGAACTCCGCTTTTAAGGAACTATCTTTTCGTACTATTCAGGAGCTTGCGAGTGCGCAATGTCAAACATTTAGCTACACTTATCCTAGATATTCTTGAAGTTTGCTTTTTCCTTTTATTTCAGTACTATATATGACTGTCTGCAAAAAGTATTTTCAACATTTTCGGACAAGAAAAACCTTTCCCCTCTTTAGCTGCATGGCACCGCTAGTGAAATTGCGCGTATTTTAAAAATTTTGCTTCAAAAAGAGCGAAATTTGTGGTTTACATGAACGGTTATATCTCGAAGGCTATTTCACTTAAGAGTGATAATTATTTTTTACTCGGGTCTAGGAAGGTTCGTTCTATAAAGTTTGAGTAAATTTATAAAATTAGAAAATCTAAATCTAAATGTCTAGGCCGCATGTTTGAGAGTCATTTAGCAACGTCAGTAACAAATTAACCGTTAGCCTGAATAAAATTTTGCACGAAGATGCCCTAGTTTGAACATTTTAAAGCATATAAAAAAAGCCCAACCCTCGGGGAAAATCCGTTGGCGAATGGCGGATGTTTGCCCGAAGCATGTTTCCGGTTCTGGCATCATGTTTCAAATTAAATTTAAAATAAGTAAAATACGTATCACCGTTTGAAGTCGACTCTAAATTAAGAAAACCAAAACGAGATGAAGCTGCGATGCGTAGAACCCGAGTTATGGGCGCTTGAAAATCCTGAAATCTATGAGGCTTCACCTTAAGGAAAGCCCTACTATTTCTGTTTAATATAAGTTGTTTTTATTCATAAGTAAATTCTTGTGAATTTTTCAAGGTTTCGTTAGAGCATGGATGATTAAAACACCTCCAATTTTCGAAAAGTTAATGATGAAACTTTAGACTTGCACATTCGTCTTCTGAAAAGCCTAATCTCCAATATCATTTTTTACAAATGAACCACTTTACTAATGACACTGTTGATTTCTATGTATTATTGCTAGCAGATGGGGTAATTTAATGTAACAAGCATATTTTAGAGTGGGTCATGGATGTTGTATATTGTTATTTTCAGAACTCAGCAAATACTTATGTATTTGATTTTCCTTCCAATCTTTCTTTTTGAGCATTAAGCCTAAAGTAATTACAGTCAATTTTTGATTAATTTGATTGACACCGTTAACGAGTTAACACTTGGACGTATTGTAGTTAGATAATTTCTAGTATTTAAAATGGTTTAGCACTGGAAGAGAAATCTCCTTTTAGCGCAATGGGTTAGACCATTCCCACAGTACGCTTACTTCCTTCAAGGCGCCATTATAATTATAATAATTTATGCAAATTATTACTTCTAATCAACTTTAGATTAATTGTAAACTGGACTGGTAATCACGGATCTTTAAAGTCTGCGTCATAGACTTAGAAAGAAAGCAGAGAGGTGGTACAGTTTGTAATTGGTAGGATGGACTGCATTAACCAAAGTGGAGTTCAATCAGATATCGCCGCACCCGTCTCCTCTCGAGAAATGAAGAATTTGCTATTGCAGATGTGTTATGCATTTCCTCCATATAATGAAAGGTATTATTAATTCTATCTTTTAACTTGGGGGTTGAATCTCGTGCCACAGAATGCTGTCAATCTTTTTCGCAATTAACCCCTTTCAGAAAAAGAAAGGATCCATTGGTTAAGCTAACCGAAATGGTAGAACGAGTTGAACTGTACCTTTCGGGCACATTAAGAATTTTCTTTCCGCGCCGAAAAATAATGAGGCAATAGTTGAATGACCACGTTCATCATCGGAGTGCCATCCAACACTGTCATCTCCATCCCTGTACAGATTTACCATTACGGCGTTGTATCGAGCTTTAGTTTCCTTCTCTACCTTTGCATTCAACGTCGGCAGGGTATTAGGCCAGTGACCAATACTCCTATGGGATCGCTCCCATATTTTCTTCCACGTATAGATCTTTGAACGCAGTCAACAGTGCATCGATAGTTAATTCTTTTTCAAGGATGGAATATAAGCTATCGACTCACCCTTGCTGAGTTCTGTCTCTCTTCGGGTCATCAGCGGTCGAACCTTGCTTGGCGGCTGTGGTCGATCCTGGGTTGGTGACGGTGGCAGCGGTATAGTCTGGGTTGGCGACGGTGGCAGCGGTACAGCCTGGGTTAATATTTTTTTTCTTGGCGCCCATGGAGGTATTTTATGAGATAATGCAATTATTTTTTCTGTAAAACTGTTGAAAACCATTTCAAATTATCTCCTGATGACGCAACTTAAGAAATACATAGAAACTTTTTCGAAAAACTTGCAAGCAATAAATCTACTTTAAATTGAACTTACCCCATATTTCTCTAAGATAGCAGAGATTATGAGGGCAGTGGGGATAGAAGAGATGGGGCCACTGGAGCACGGTTTTTCAGCGCTTGTGTTTGGGGCTGGGCCACCTTTGACAGATATACAACTTTCTGGGTTTCACAATTTTGAGGAAACGCAATAGAGCTCTATCGGTTGAAGGGGAGAAACGTCATAGTTGGACGGGTTGTTTTATGATTAATGGCCTCTGCTCCTTGCGAATTATAGCCAGAAAAGTTTAGATAAATGTGGAACGTCTGAAACACTGCTATTGACACAATTTTCTTTTCTTTTGGGTTTTTGTTTATTTTTTTTGAGGTTTTTAAAGGTTTTTTCCTGCCTATACTTTGTCCCAAATAGAAATGGACCGTTTTAGAATTAAACCTTTCCTCCCATTAAGCTTACTTCGGCCACAAACCTATGGACCGTTTCAGCATTAAGCTTTTTAACCCACTTTATACAATGAAAAATCTCCTGAACTCCATTACGTCGTCTCTGCAGCAGGGACATAGAGGTTCCTTGTCAGAAAGTCTGTTGGCACACCTTTGATAGCACGAAGCATGATTGCATGAAAGTGCAATCAGGTTTTTATTGAACTCGTACCATATTCTGCACAATAGATCTACGAATTCTTGTTGCAAAGGATCATTTGAAGGAGAAACAGGAGCAACCGGAATCAGAGCAGCCGCTACCAGTTTATGTCGAGCTCGATGTCGATTCATGAATGATTACAGGGTTTAATTCACGGCAGGGTACAAAATGTAAGCATTGGGATACCTTGGTAAATATGAAATAGTAGGAGAAAAGTTATTGATCTAGGCCTACTTTTATTCTTGGTTGCTGTTGGAGCACAAAGAGAAACGCCAGTGGATTAAAACCAGCCTATACCCTAACAAAAATATACTGCATTCCACTGTCTTTTTTCGTCATCAAATAAAAATTTGGGAGTTTTATCCGGCTCTTCGAAGAGTCTTCTTTTTAAGTCCTGACAGAAGCTTCAAGTCTTCCAGCTCCACTAAATGTGATCCATGATTGTGATTTTTCTTCAAATCTAAAACTCCTTGTTCGGTGGTTGCTGTCGCACGGCAATGTTGATCCACATTCTCGACCCCACCTGGAACCCCATTTTTTCTCCAACGCTTTAAACTTAACTTCTTCTGGTGAAGATAAACCTCTATTTTTAACGTAACCAAAGTTATCAGCTACAAACACGTATGATCTAGCTTCCCTTCCGTTTATAATGTCCATCTCCATGATTTACCTTTAAAAAATAATTCAGGTAAATAATTAGTGTTGATAGAGGTTTCAATATCATAAGAAGTAAGTTTATACTTTGGCGTTCTTTATTACCAGTAGTACCAAGGCGCAAGTTGTATTTTAGTTAGTCTATATCGTTTTGGATAGTTCCATTTCTCTTTTAAGATTATAAAAAAGGTAATTTATAGAAACATTTCCGGAATTATAGGACTGTTTTATCATCGTCTGCTTGATTTTACCCTACAATTGGATATACTTGTAGATGTGATTTAGAAAGTTTGGGGTTTCCATTCATGTAGTTAACTTAATTAAACTTGATTTCTCCATAAGTAAGAAAATGGTACAATATATCTATCCAAATTATTAAGGCGTTGAAAATCAACGGTAGTGTATTCACCGTGTTAAAAACTGACATCAAAATCCTACGTTAAAGCTGAAAGAAAGTTTAATGTGAAAAGTCAACAAAAAAATTCTCACCATATCAAAAATTTAACAACGGAAAGTTTAATGTGAAAAGTCAACAAAAAAATTATCACCATATCAAAAATTTAACAACGGAAAGTTTAATGTGAAAAGTCAACGATAAAATTCTCACCATATTGTAACCCTCAATAGAAATTGACTAAATAGGGAGATTCTCCCGAGGGCCATAAAAATGAATCAAAGACAACTAACAATGTAATATCCAAAACAGAAGACAGTTCTTCGTGACTTTATTGATGTAAAAATAAGTAAGGGATAACGATCCCGCAACTTAACTTCGTTAATACAAAACTCCGTCTTAGGAGAACGTTAATCAAAAAAAAAAGATAGAACTACTCTCGACCGAAGCCAACCGTAACTAACTCTAGTTGCAAAATATCGCAGTAAGAAAGGGAGGAGGAGCATTTAGCGTGGAGGCAAGAGCCCTGCCAGACCCAAGGGGCGGAAGCTTCAAGGATCTGGCAGCCATGCTACATCCCCCCCCTCGTTAGTAACTTTAATTATATTTGAAACAAAACAAAATAAAAAAGGTTACCCCGAGGAACCTTATAATGATTGCCAGGGGTTATCACAAAAATGTTCTTTTTTTTTTATTTACCCAAGCGAATGTTTTTTCGCCAAACGGGAAATTCGTCGGGCCTCTCGTCGGGCAATCGATTCTTTGCTGCGCCCTCCTGGACAGTCTGAAACGACATGGTGTCCTGTCTTTCTGCATCTCCAGCAAACTACGGTGTTCAGAATGAGAGGATGTTTCGCCTGCTCAACTTTCGCCGGAATAAGGATTTTTGGAATGGTTAACTTCGGAATCTAACCCATACTTCCAAAACGCTCCCAATTGAGCTTATCCTCCTCGTCAGGCTCTATCAATGGGCGCCATTGACGGGGAGAAGCGCAGGAAGGAGGAAGGTTCTGGTGAGGAGCTGGAGGGACTGGGAACCGAGCTGGAGGTTGAGGCCAAGGAATAAGGGAATTTGGGACATAGTCCTTTTGGCGCCGAAAAACAGTAACAGGGCCTTGTACAGTTTCTGTTTCTTCAATGAAGGGGGGCTATTCTGTAATTTTCTTAGATGTCGATCTCGATCTCGAAGCGAACACGATCTCGAAGATAGTCGTATCGATCGAGATCCTTCTCGAACGAAAAATGGTATTCTATAACATGTATCGTTCGAGTTCGATACCGGAGTTCTCGATCTTCGAGAACAGCATAGATGTCGAAAGAGTGACGCACTTCCGTTTCATGGGACCAATCATAATAGGACTCTAGGAGGCGCGAAACTTGAAACTATTATTAGCGGACAAAAAAATAAGATCGTTTATTTTTGTTTAGGATGTGAGGGTTTAGTTTAATTCTTGCAGGTTTTAAGCCATCTAATTTGAAGTAGGATAGACAGTATAAAAATAAGTATTTAAAAGTAATTTGGCTAATTTCGCTTTGTTATTGTTATTATTAGTACTTTATGGTTTTTTCTGTTTGATTTCATTTATTATTCTTATTATTATTATTATCATTTTTATTATCATTATTATTATTGTTATTTTTTTTTTTTTTTGCTTTTTATTTCTCTGCTGTGTATCGCTGTTTCATTATTGTTATATTCATTATTGTTTTTTAGAGGGCGGTCACGCAGGGGCCTTACTGGCTCAGTGACCACGCACCACCTCGCCAATTGCTAAATAAATAAAAATAAATAAATACCATATTATTATTTACTAGAGATGGGCCGATATCAGTTTAAACCGATACCGATATGATCCGATACTTTGGAAACCGATACGTACCGATACCGATATTTTACCCGATCCTTCGATTAAACCGATATCAAACCGATACCGATATGGTATCGGTATCGGCCCATCTCTATAGATGATTCTCGATCCAATTTCGGTACTTGAAACTATAAAACTGGCTTATCATAAGAAAAACCCATTTTAGACACTAGTTACGTTATCCAAAAATAGATGAAAAACTGTGCTGTCTCAGAGTTTAGGTCTTATGGCGCCATCTACTCTCAACATAAGTATTTATTTTCTTCAAAAAATATCGGGTAGAAATATCGGTTCATTTTTAACCGATACCGAAATATCGGTTAAAGCCAAATATCGGTACCGATACCGATATGGCCCATCTCTATTATTTACATAACCATAACCTATGATCTACAGGCTAAAGTTTTTATTCGACTGCTCTAAACGTATAGATTTATCTCCAACTAGTAGGAAAGGGGCATAACATTAGTGTTACTTTTTCGACCGCCATTTTAAAAGATGACGGCATGTTAAACCCGAAAACCCATAAGACACTTTTTATTTTTAGTCGAACGGTTTCGAGAGTAGGACGTTATTCCGAAAGGATAGTTATATTTCTCGCCGCCTTTTTCAAGATGGCCGTGCATTCAAGCCATATTTCTTGATGTGCACCTACGACTTAAGAGTAACGTCCCTGCATAAATTTCAGCATCGTTGCCCGTCGGGACATCTTTGTTACTTTTTGGGCGGCCATTTTAGAATATGGTTTCAAATCATACCCCAAAACTCACAAAGCCTGTATATTTGATACCGTGTACCGGTGGGTGTACCTAATGTTCGGGGAATCAGTTGAAAAGCGCAGACATTATTCCACATTTCTTGCAGCATTTTTCAAGTAGGCTATAGATTAAAAGCAATTTATTTAACGTCCCTGCAAAATTTAAGGGGGACTGTTTTGCCTGGGCGTTAACATTACAACACCAGAGGTATATATGAAATTTTATATACTTCTGACAACACGGTGTCTTCGTAAAATTCACGTAAAAATTTCTCTAGCTTGATTATCTAACTCAAAGCGAGCTAAATGTAGAAGGGCAGCTATTTACACTAAGATTAAAACTCATGAAAGAAGGGTTACTCGAAACGAAAAGACGATCTCGACAGCTACTACCCTGTCGATATCTAGTTCGACAACTTTGTCGATAATCGAGATGTTTAAGTTCGACAACTTCTTACAGAATACCATTTTTGTGATTTTCGAGATCTCGGTTCGAGATCGAGAGAGATGTCGATCGACAACTCGCTTTCGAGGCTTACAGAATAGGCCCCAAGAAACTCCTTTCTTCGGGGGAGACCTTTAACACCAAAGGTATCCCATCCGAGGGAGTCTCGCAATTCTTAGATAGATGATCACTTTTTCCACATTCGACGCACCGGAGAGGTTCCCCTTTTTCCCTCCTAGGGAAATAACAAACTTGTTGTCTATGCGAGGCTTGGCCGCAATTAGTGCAATAGTCTGAATATTTATTGCTAATTTCTTGGGCAGAATCCAATTTGGACGGATTGGCTTGTCATTTTCCTATCTCGAGCATAGTAGCCCCTGCAGGAGGGTCAAAATAAATAGGCCGTGTAAAATCTCGTCCTCCTTCGGCCATCTAAAAATACAATATATTAGTACCCACTCTTATTTGCTTGGGAGATAAACTCCCAGGGGAAAATAGAGATTGGCTCTCGGGAAAAGCAAAAAAGTTCCCTGGTTAGGTTCGGGATCTTATTATTTTGGAGGTAAACTTGGACCTCATATTTCGACCGTAATCTTTTATTGTCGGGAGGTCGTTTCCTCCCGGCACAATCGTTGCCCTCTTACACACTTCTCTACGCCATCCCAATCGAAAAGGTTCTAAATAAATATCGGGTAAGGAAGCCCTGTTTAATCTTGGAGTTCTCATAGACTCTGATAACGTGGTTGATGAACTGTCAGACGCACGCATCGATTGGGGTTGCGATTGAGGAATCTGTTCAGGAGCCAAAATCTCCTCCGAAAAACCAGAAGAAGGAGAATAGTGTAACGCCGGTTCCAATATTGATTGTTCAGAAGACGTTGATTTGTGTTCCGGCGTTACAATTTCTTCTGTAAAACTGGAAGTTGACTTATGTAGTTCTGGTTCCTCGACTGATTTGTCAGAATTGTGCTCAGGCGTGAGGATTTCTTTCGTAATGTACATATATATATATACATTATATATATGTATATATATATGTATATATATATGTATATATATATGTATATATATATATTTCTTTCGTTGGTATATGTAGCGTAGCTCCAGGGACTGATTCTTGATCAGACGGGGAAGCCGCCCCTGCCGCAGAAGGCGGACTATCGTTAGTAGGATGATTGAGCTGAAAAGCCCTCATATCGTGGTTAGTACGGAGTAGGAGAGGAGGGTCTTCAAAAAGGGCCATGCCCGGTTCACTATCAGATTCTGTTGGTTGATGTGAATCATCTGGAATCGCAGGATGGATCTGTTGATCCGCTGCTTGATCATCTAGAGCAATTGATGTCGACGTATGAGGGACATCTGGAATAGCAGGAATGATCTGGTGATCGACTTCCTGATCGTCCTGAGGTGGTGACGGTGAAGTAGACTATGATGATGATTCAGATGTAGTAGTTGAGGAAGTCGCCGTAGAAGGGTGGTCCATGATACCACCGTTCGTTGCGGGACTCAGGATCATCTGCAACGTTCGATTGTGAAGTGGGGGCTTTTTCGGCTTTGTCGAAGACAGCTTCGTCTGTCCAGTAGAGTTTCAGATGCTCTAGGTTAACTTTCCCTACATTCTGTCCTGAGTTAGCGTCTTCTCATGCCCCGTTCACACTACCCAATTTTGGTCAGCTGACAAAGTTTGTCTTGCTAGTCGTCCAAATAAATCAGGCAGTGTGAATGTTGTGAGCGACTTGACTTTACTGACTGATGTAACTAGATTTCAATCGGGTAGGTGGGCGATTGGAATCAGGCGAACTAAAGTTTTGAGAATCATTCAGCCAATGATTATCTTCCAAAAGTTCACGTGATGCATGACGTTAAGGAAAATTCGAAACTTCCCACCACCATTATTATCAATTGTGATAAGGCCTAGTTTTAAACGCTAAAATTTTAATAATTGAAACTTTAAATTTTAAAGTGAGCTTTCAAGTCGCTGCTAGTCTCGAGGCTTAACGATTTGAGATAGAATTTATAGGTTGTAATGGCAGCAAAAAAGAAAGTCGAGGTAAGCCTTTGATTTAATTTAGAAATAGTACAGAGTGCATTGGTTCTCAACAAGTTGAATTATTGAATAGAGGTACAATTGGCATTCGACGAATTCTCGTCAATTAATTGACCTTGTGAAGGAAAATGAATTTATCTACAACTCCAAGCATGAGAACTACAAAACACTGGCCTCCGTGATAAAGTGTTTAAAGACATTTCTCTTCATATTGGCTGTACAGGTATGATGCCCATTCTTTGATTTCAGCCTTTGCCATTGTTTCTCTTTTTACTTCAGTAACAGAAGCAAAATATCGATGGGAGAATCTTAGAACGTATTTTTTAAGAGAATTTAGAAAAGTATCCCAGTCCAAAACTAGTGGAGCCGGAATTGATGATGTATATTCCCCAAAGTGGGAATACTATCCAGATCTTGGATTTTTAAAAAGTTCTTTGCAGCCAAGGAAAGGGCGAACAAATCTGGATATATCAGTATTACAAACCGAGGTCATTATCGTAAGCATTACTTTGAGTATTCATTCATACGTGTGCATAATGAATTTAAAACCAAACAGTGGAACTAAATAAATTGTGTTAAACTCTATGAACTTAAGTATGCAAAACATGTGAACATAATGTAGGTTTTTGGTTGTTTGATTTTAAATTCATTAACCAACTGCGGCTGTAAACTTGTTACCTAACCATTTTATTGTATTTATTAGCCACAGAAATTAAATGATGGGGAAGACTATTCCATGCAAATTTTTGTTTCTATGTGGATGAAATTGTAGAGCCAGACCATGATTCAATGAATGAATGTCCAGTCGAAAAAGTTTCCCCATCAACATCAGATTCCAGTAAAGATGCGTCATGCAGTAGTAAAAGCGAGGCATTAAAAACTCCAACAAATGGGAAAAACCAAAAAACGAAAATCAAATAATACACTGTGCGATGAATTTTTAGAAGAAGCGCTACGATGCCTAAAAACTCCAGTTTGTAAGCAAGATGAAAATTTGGATGAGCATGAATTATTTGGAAGATTCATTGCTTCTCAATTAAGGATGCTGGAACCAAAGGATTCCGATGAAATGAAGCTTGAATTTATGAAAATTATTTTTGAGAAGAAACATAAAGCAAATTCTGATAAATAAAAAAGGGCGTTTAATTTCACTATATCTATCTAGTTCATTTTTTAAGTTCACAAATGGAAATCGAAACTCATTAATAATTATATAATCTTTGCCACTGCTTTTCATAAACTCCTTCGTTACAAAAATAGCCCATCAGTTCATCTCTTATGTCTTTCGCAGCTTGTGACGCTCGACAGCCTTGATGCTCTAGAGGCCTCATTAGTGGCGCACCTTTTTTGTTTTGTTCTTGTCGGTTGTTTTCCATATCATCTTCGCTATCATCATCACATCTGTTATCTTTTCCATTCTTCTCTGTTTCTGTAATCGCTTGCTCCCTCAAGATGTTATGGAGTGTACTAATACATAACACTATTTTTTCCACATTTTCCGGGTAACCTTGAATCGATTTTAAAATTACACGGAACCGACTCGCTAAAATACCAAAGAAATTTTCTGAAATTCTCCGGGCTCTTGAAAGGCTAGAAAAACAAGTTCAATAATATATAAATAATAATGAGAGCGATGGTTGAACATTAAAACCTACCGGTAATTAAATACCCTCTTTCGGAAAGTTAGCTCATTTTTGGAAAATGGTCTCATCAAATTAGGTTTGAGCGTGAAAGCTTCATCCCCTACAATGACATAAGGAATCGGCTTCTGTCGGCCAGGTAGGGGTTCAGCCTTTGGTAATTTTTCAGCGTCATTTATTAGCACTCATTTACTTTTGAATTGTTAAAGGTGGATCTATCGTGACAGCGCCGGTTAGTGCCAACGTCCACAAAAACAGCCTGAAAAAATAGTGTTTAGAACAGAAATGAGCATACGTTCTGCAATTTGTTACTTTAGCATCAGCGTCAACAAGGGCTAGAAGAACTATACTAAATGACCCTTTGTAGTTATAAAAAAATGATCCTGAATTTGGTGGTGCAACAATTTCAATATGTTTTCCGTCAAGGACTCCTATGCAGTGATCAAACTGCCAATCAGTTTTGAATTTCTTCGACACATCAAGCCAGTCTAGTGTGGACTTCGGAAAACGAATATGCCTGTAAAGAACATAATATTTTACATAAACTATAATATTTATGTTATTTTCATTACCTTGGTGATAAAACTTCATGTATTGCATCACATCTTTCATAAATTATTTTGTGAATCGTACTGAGGCCAATGCGGTATTGGAATCTCATTGAATGCATAGATTCTCCTGTTAACAATGCGGTATTTTTCAGACATTAAGCGTTGAAAATTGGTTTAAAATACAATAATGAAATGAACATACCAGTTGCAAGAAACGAAAAGTTAAGGCTAGCCTTTCTTCTGGGGAAATTGAATCTCTAAACAAGGTTTCCTGCTTTTGAATTCTTATTTTTATGCCGTTTAAAATGTAATTAAAGGTCTCTGGAGACATCCGAAGATAGCCCCTATATTCTTCCCGATCCTTAAGCCCTTAGCTCATTCACCAAACAGTGGTAGGCTCCCCTATCGTTTCTTCTTTGTATCCATTTTCTCACCCACATTCTTCTCTTGTTTCGTGTTTTCTTTCTTTCCTGGTTTTGTATTATAGCAATTCCCAATAACGCTATAGTTCTTTTTCTATTATAATCCATGTTTGCGTACTAGCTTGCGTTTTACGAATAGCGCGACTATCGTCATATAAGCAGTCGCTTTTAGTACAGATATAGCTCACCTCAGTTCAATTCAGTTTTTAGCCACATCGTAGTATACGATGAGGCTCTTAGTTTGCCCGAGCCGTCGTCCGTAGTAGTAGTAGTAGTAGTAGTGGCCGGGGTTGTCGCTTCGTCATCGTTAGATTTTAGCTAAAAAGGAACTTTATATTACCAGAACCCACCAATAGGGGTAACTGGGCTCGATTAGAGATTTAATTTTAATTAAAAATTTTTCATGTCGCAGCCGGGAACCAAACCCGGATCGCTCACGCAGTAGACAGACATTCTACTACTGAGCCATAGAGACTTGATAGAAACTCCCAGTTTTTATCCTTAAGTTTTATCTCTAAAATGTCGGGGTGATGTGGGGTGGGGTACCTCTTAATCTGTGGGGTCGGATACTTTTGAATTTTTATCTGTGGGGTCGGATACTTATGAATTTAAATGTTTGGGGTTTTTATATTTATTTCCTTTTTATTTATGTGCTAATTAAATAGATAACAATTTTTCCCGTTTCCTACCGCGCTCCCCATGTGTTTCTTTCTCGTTCGGTAGCTATCGCCATCTATGTTATGTTTGACTGGAACGTTTTGGCGGTTAATTCAAATGTGGGTTTAGATATAGCTAACAAAGTGTTAAATTAGCGTTGTGCGTTTGATCACTTTAGCCTTGTTAAAGGTAATTCGAGGGGATAATCACTAAAATAGGTAATCACTATAACTAAACTTTCTCTTTCAAAAGTTTCTGGGCATAAGTCCTTGTTAGAAATTTATAAGATGCGATAAGTGTGCATCGGCATAAGTCTATGTTGTAAACGCATCCAGGGGATTATCACTAAAAATATCTGTTCTTCGATTCGCCGGAATATTAGAATTACAGCATAAGTAAATTTATACGGTTATAATTTAATCACTGTTTAGAGTAGGGCATCGAGGGGCTATTAACTCAGATTTTATGCACGGTAGATCATTTAAGCATTGAAATAGATAGCGCTATTCACTAATTAGGGTAAAATATAGAGGGGTTATCCATTCATTAGGGTAGGGTATAGAGGGGCTATTCACTCGTACGATATGGCTACTATTACGAGCCCTTGGGCCGTCTTGTTTTTCCACTAGGTTTATGAAGAACTAGCTGTTACCCGTGGCGTCGCTCGCGTGTAATAAGAACTTCCATCAAAAGGATATAAACATTGGGTAGATTTTACTGATGACTAATATTTTTTCAGCACCCTAGGAGCGAAGGCACTCGGTGTTGCCCGTCAGCCCGTGGGAACATTTTTTTATTACTTTTCACACGGACATATTCTATAAAGAAGGGTTTTGAGTTTTTGGCCGCCATTTAAAAAGATGGCAACAAATCTAGCCCGAATGACCATTCAACCCGCTTATAGGTCAAAGGAAACCAGTGTACTAAATATTTGCGAAATCATTTGAAACGCGCGAACTCTGTTGCATAGAGCAGATTTTTTACATTTCTGGTCGCCATTTTTTAAGATGGCGGTGGATTGGAAAAATCTTTCTTAGAACGCACCTACTACTTATGAGTAACGTTTCTGGAAATTTTCAGCCTTTTAGGGCAGGCGGTTTGGGCTGGGCGTTGATTATCAGTCAGTCTGTCAGTCAGTCAGGACTTTGATTTATATAGATATAGATTGGTAATGAAGTCTGAAGTCTTTGTTGTCTACTCGGTATAAATTCTTTATTATTCAAAATAGAGCCATTTCAGAAGCTTTAGTGTGACGTCAACCACGCCGTATTTTCCCATAGAACCAAAGTGGTACCAGACACGGCCACCCACTGTCAAAGGTAAGCCCCTGACATTTTACCTTTGCACTGACGTCACAATTGAGATATCCCTATTGAAATTAAAACTCATGTCCATGAAAACATTAATATTATAGAAGATATGATCAAATTAAATTTAATTATTCTAGAATACATGAAATTAATTATATAGTTATTTAAATTGAATGCAGTTACTTTACTATAGGCTACAACAAAAATTTATTTAATAGATTGTATTTTCTTCAATAATTTAAACAGATGTGGTTTTTAACTTGCAATTGATAATTTATTCAGATTTTGATATTCAAAGAGCATATATATAATTTAACCAGCATTCTTTATTGTAGAAAATGCACGAACAGTTTTTAATATCAGCTTTAGTCGTTTTAGATAAGAACAAATTTTTTTTCCAAGAATAATTTAAAGATTAATTTAGATAAAATTATATTTAACATGGTAATTAATTAAAAACAGAAAAACGAATTTATAAAATTAAAAACACTCATTCTCGCCGCAGAGTCCATTTCAGCATTTCTGCTGCCTTTTCCAACTCGGCTGTTGTAGTCTGGGGCTAGGAAAAGAAGAAGATGATAATGCTTGTAATTATTTTTAATGCAATGATTGAAATTTATATCCTTATCAATTTTCACCTGGGCATTTCTATTCCCAAGAAAGGAACTCGAATCTACTGGACTTCCAGCCAAGGAAAGCAACAGTTCACCTGGAAGTGGTAGTCTTACCGGTGAACGCTCTAGCGGTTTGCTATAAAGAGAAATATTTGCTATTGTTAATAAAATAATGGACATCTACTTAACATAGAACCATTCTCCCCCCATTATACCTATGATCAATCTTGGGTGGAATCTTGGTCATTTTTCTCCTTCCACCCAGAGGTCTGTGGTAAATTTCTCTACTTTCCGTTAAACATTCACTGCTTCCAGCCTTCTTCAATGAAGCTGCCCTTGATCTGCTTCTCGTTTGTTTGGGCTTGCCATCAGAGCCAGCCGAGTTGGACCTGGCTCGCTGCAGGCAGGTTTGTCTGGAAACCAAATTTAATACACTTTAGTATATTAGTAACTTGGCGGTTAAGCCTAAACTAAAACTTACATGAGTGATATGTGACTGTCAGTGTCAGTGTCGGTGTCACTGTCATCATCCACAGCATTTGCCGAGGCTCCCTTTTCCTCTTGAAGGTGCTTGCCTATAAGTAATTATATATATTAGTAATTACCAGTAACTAGAAGATTACAATGCGAGGCAAGTTAATAATCTACCATGTAATTTTAAGGCATCGCCCACTTGCATCCGTGTTATAACTTTCTACAATGAGACAATGTAACACGTTAAATATGTTATACAAATTTTTACCCTTTTGATTAGTTACAATAGAGAGTATAGACGCCAGTATACCGAACTAAGTTCGATATACAGGCGTCAGCTATATGGTGGTACTGTGAGGAGGAGGGGGGTCATTTCTCCCCCCTTTTCGTTCTTCTCTCTAGTCGTGCCTGGGGGAGGGGGTTGCAAGGGGGAATTGATGACGTCACGTGATGTTGTTGGCGGGAAATTTGAATTTATAGGGTTTTTTTATCGTGTATTGGTATGACGTCACGTAATTTATTGGTGTTGAAGGCATTCAGTGTCCATAGTGTTATTAATTTGGTGTATCTTTAGGATATTGTGTACATTTAGGGGATGATTTATTGGTAATTCTATAGGTTCTGTAGACCCTTTCTATACCAACCCTGCCGGTAATGTTATTCTTTGTTTGTATGTATGCTTATGTTATTCTTATATTAAAGAACTAGTTTTAATTGAGATATGGTTTACATTGCAAAAGGTACAAACTAAACTATGGTGATGTTCTAGGTGTACTCATGTTTTGTATTGTTATTATCTGGGTGTATCTTTAGGATATTGTGTACATTTAGGGTATGATTTATTGGTAATTCTATAGGTTCAGTAGACCCTTTCTAAACGCACCCCTCCCGTAATGTTATTATTATTAAGGTATCTCCATGTATGATTATGTTATATTAAAGAACTAGATTTAAGTGATATAGGGTTTGCATTGCAAAAGATACCAATTAAGCTACGACGAAGGTCTAGGTGTACTCATGTTTTGTATTGTTATTATTAGGTGTATCTTTAGGATATTACGTTCATTTAGGGCATGATTTATATATGTTCAGTAGGCCCTTTCTACACCCGCCCTTCTAGTAGTGTTGTTCTTTGTACGATTTTGAGATCTCTCCATGTAGGCTTATGTTATACTAAAGAACCGGTTTTAAATGAGATATGGTTTACATTGAAAAAGGGTACAAAGTACACGCGGATCTAAGTGTTCTCCTGTTTTGTGTATTGGTTATCAAGTTACTATGTTAAAACAATAGTACACTTTAGTATCATAAAGGGAAATTACGGCAGTTTTTGCACAGTTGGATAGTTGATTAGAAGTTAAAATGAAGCAGTACTGCTAAAAAACTCAGAACATAAGGATTACATTAGTTTTAATACGAATTTGGAGAATAAGTACAATTACTTGAGTTAAAATGCGAAATATTACTAATAAAAACATCAGAAAATACGGGTTACATAGAATACATGGTAAATAAGCACAATACTAGTTATTAAATTAAAAATCCTCATAGGATTGACTGAAAAATATATATTTTCCTACGCGCTAAAATATTTATTTACAGTTAAAATGCGCAATCATTACTAAAGAACTAGATTAAGTTTACGTAGTTTATTGAAAATTAAGCAGCGATTACGTTCTACAGTAAGGGTGTATGCTTTGTATTGTTATTATTTGGGTGTATCCTTAGGATAGTGTGTACATTTATGGTATGATTTAATGGTAATTCTATAGGTTCTGTAGGCCCTTTCTACACCTACCCTTCCCTTGCTATTATTCTTTATATGGTTTAGAGGTCTCTCCATGTATGCTTATGTTATACCAAAGAACCAATTTTAATTGAGATAAGGTTTACATTGCAAAAGGTACCAATTAAGCTACGATGCGGTTCTAGGTCTACGCAAATATTGTATTGGTTAGTAAACGATACACTGGGTTAAAACAATAGTACATTTTAGTATCAAAAAAGAAGAAATAAGGTAGTTTTTACACAACTTGGTAGCTGGTAATTAGTTAAAATGAACAAATATTACTATAAAATATCATAAAATCCTGATCCTAACATTTAATATTTCCGAGTAAAGTATACTCGAATATAGCTTGACTGTTTCACATATTTTCTAATTAGCACACATTTTAACCAAAAAGGAATTACATATACCGTAACACATGAGTTCTTACTAGCCTTGTAACCAACCTTTCTCTCCAGAGCTGTTTTTATTTATACGTAAACACGTTCAAACGTATCTAAAGGGCTTTGGGGGGGTGGCAGTGCCATTAGATTCCTTGCATTGCTATCAATGTAATTTATTTTTCTTTAATTGGACCACCCACCATGTTTTATGATATTAAGAGGTAGTGAACCTTTATCCTCATCTATTTTTTATTTATACGTAACGACGCTAAGCCGCGATGGCTTTGGGGGGGGGGGAGTCGAACCATTTGTATTGAATCAATGGAATTTATATTTAGAGTGATTTATAACACACACAAATGTGTTATGTCCCAGTTTATGTCATTGAGGGGGGGGGCGGTGACACATCCAACAATGGGGTTCAAACATTTAATTGATTCCAGGTTTTGCCCTGAGGGCATTATCAGGACAAGTCTCAACAAGTTATGTTTTTATAGCGTTAACAGAAAGGCAATATATCATTAAACCGAAGCATTAACCTATTACGTACTATATTTATCAAAATTATCGGCAACGTAATCAAAAATTTGTGGAAAACATAAAACGGTAACGAAAGAAGCATAATTCACAACGCATTTCGTGTTAGAAGTAAAAAACAATCGAAACGTTTTTGATCAACTACGTTACATTTTTTCGAAACGAATTTGATCATTTAAAATTCCTAAAATCCCATAGGAATACATAGGAAAATGAACAAACCATCGAAACAAAATCATTCATGTACGTGGCAATTTAGCAACACGAAACGAGTCATTTGAAAAACATTTTAAATGATTAAAAACGTTTCGATAAATTTTAGCTAAATTTATCAAAACTACTCTGTTTCACCAAAAACAATTTTGATTTAGCAAAATTTCACCAATTTTTTTCTATTTAAATAAAAATTTATTACCTCTTGACCCCCCCCCTCTACGCAGAAACTAGTATAACAATCTTTTACTATAACAAAGACTAAGCTAATTAACCAAAATATTTCTAGGGAAACGTCAATCAATTCGAGCACGAGAATTAAAAATAAGTATATGTTTACAATGCCGAACCATTTACATAGTTTCACACTAGAATTTCACTGCTATTTACACTGTTCTAGGGAAAAACACAGATTCTAGCTAACACCTTTAGAAAAGACATACATCCCTATATACTAAAACAGAATATACGACCAGCGAAAAGGTCAAAGTACAACACAGAGTGTCATTTAGCTAATGTCAGTGCATGAATCGTGGATTTCTAGCAATAGAAGGAAATATTGTACGCAACATTTTTCTAACATATAAAAATGCTTATTTGGGTTTCCTAAATTCCCCAAAGAATTGCATACAAAATTTAAAAAGTACTGACTTCAGTTAATCCAACTCACTTTGTTTCTTTAGTTGCCTTAAAATGACGAAACGAGTCATTTGAAAAACAGTTCACATGATTAAAAACGTTGCGATGATTTTCCCAATATTTATCAAAATGATTCGATGAAAAGCATATTTTCATTTATTTCAGAATCATTAATTTCAATACGTAACTAGATGGTGTTGCAGACTTAAGGGATTTAATTTTCTATACCTCAAAACTAGCTTTACTTTTATCGTTGCAATTTATTTATTTATTTAATAAGGCTCGAGGGAAAGGGTCGTGAAGCCGCCAGGACTTGGGTACGACCCCCCCCCTCCATGGCACAAGAGTCTAGATACAATACGAGAGTATATACAAACGGGGAATATTACAAACAGAAACGTACAAATGAACTAACAAAAGAGATAAATCTTACGAAATGGTTAAGTTTAAACATTCTGTTTCGTCATTAAAAATGTTCCTTAATAATACATTTGAATATCATGAAAAATACTGGTTTTTACAGCTATAATTGCAAAATTTGACGCCTGCATTGACTATATTTAATATTGAATATGATAACACTAGTGTTAGGGTCGCTTATTCTTGAGATGTTCAGACTTTAGGGTGGTGCTTCCCTCGATTGTTGTCTGATGATCATAGATTTTTTTAGATACATTGGAATTTATTGTCCTTTCTTTAATTGAACCACCCACCTGGTTTTATGAGGGTTAGGGGGAAGAGGTTGAACTTGATCCATAACAAAAGGATTTATCCCCATCCTTTTTTATTTTTACTATAAAGACGTGTCTTAATGGGTTTAGGGGCATGGCCGAACCATTTGTATTGTTATGAATGGAATTTATTTTGTGATTTATTGCTCTGTTAGTTGGTGACTCTTCCTAATACGAAACATTTGATTCGACGGGTTTGCCCCGAAGCCATTATCCTGACAAGTCTCTACGTGTTTAAGATAATTTTGGTGCACTAACCGAAACCAGGAAAATATATGAGTATTTTTCCAGAACTATAGACTAGGAGACTAATTTCGTTCTTTTTTTTAAAGGAAATAACGCTCTTTGATCATCTTTAACGTAGCAAATAATGTAACAAAGCTATCCTAAATATCCGCCCTTTTACCTTCAATCTGGCAGCTAAATCAAAAACTTTCAGTGTTTTCAAGTAAACGCTGTAACAATCTAGGATTAATCAAAACATTTGTTAAAAAACAGTACGTTTTTAACCAAACCATACAATATATTGTGATTTTCCCGCTCGATGAAGTCTCTTAAGCCGATATTAAATAGTTGGGGGTTAGATAATTACGCCTATACAGAACTTTCATGAGATTAAGATTGATTTTGCAGAAAAATCGTGCTCAAATCCTTTTGTTTCTCACAAAGTCTTTATTCTTTTTAGTGGGATTAACAGGTGTATTCAATTAGGGTTTACAAATAAACGTTAGAAGAAGAAACGTTGTTCTGTGCTGTTTTTATCACAGAATGATAAACTATACGTCCACATGATACGAGTTAATATGCGCTAATATTTTTAAAATTCGGTGCTTCAAAGTCTTAATCCCTTTTCAGACAGATCCATATTTTCATTTTGGAGCACTAGAATTCTTTGTCCATATAGGACCAAATTGCTCTGGGTTTAGCTTTCTTTATTTACAAACCTTTCACAATCAATTGTGTCCCTTTTAAAGGTACTACAGTCTATCACTACACTAGCCAGTAGCTAAAATTATCTTTGTACTCTGAAATCATCCCAATCAATCTCAATTATTATACACATTTACGCCTTTTGTTATGCAGTATATACACATCGGTGGAGAAAGGTCTTTTGTTCTAATCCTACGAAAGACGCATAATGTTAGCTAATCGACTTGTTTTGAGAATTTCATTCCGTTGATAAACCTTTGCATAACGAATACTAGCTCAGTGGCCACTGTCTCTTCTTAAAAAGTTTAGTAATTTAGCCTCTTAAGGAATTAAATACGTTATATTTAAACGTCTAGTTGCTAGCTGGTTAATGAAATATTTTATTACCTATTCCGTAAACATGTTCAGGCAATGTCTTTAGGAGGTGGTTGACCCGTGCTATTGCATTGTTATGAACGGAATTTATTTTGGGGTTTTAATGCTTTTTTTTAATTGTGTAGGCTGACTTCTCTCCTCCACATTCATAGTGTTATTCATGACCGTGGGAAACTATAGGGTCATAGGTTAGCTTAAGGTAGAGTTGAAAGTAACATTTTGAAATATGTACAATCAGGGGGGGGGGTTATTATGAACTCCTGGTACAATGGTTTTATGACCTGTCAGAGAAATTCGGAATGTTGTTATTTAACAGACTTGAAGATAACAAAGGATATTATCAGATTTGAGAATCTCTAGACACACCATGTTTTTTAATTGATTTATTACAAGTATTGTCCCTTATTTGCGGTGTTTGTAAGAAAAATCTATTTATATCCCACTCTTTTGTTGACATTTTATTTGACATAAAGCAAATCTTTTGTTATAGAAATGGTAAACTGTTGACAGTTGTGTGTCAAAAATGCACAGTTAGAAAACATCTAGTGACTGATAAGATCAAGCAATAAATCATGCTATTGTTAAATGATTGAGGAATGTGGGCGTGTCTATTAAGAAATTTCGTTAGCTTAAGGTAGCATTTTTTTTGAAAAATGTACAATGGTTTTTATGACCTGTTAGAGAAATTCGGAACGTTATTATTTATCAGACGTGAAGATGCCAAAGGATATTTTCACAATTGAGAATCACTAGAAACTTTTTACACACCATGTTTTTTATTTATTATCCCAATAAAATCGTCCCTTATTTGCAGTGTTTATAACAAAATTCTATTTAGAGGCCGCTCTTTTGTTGTTAATTTATTTGACAAAAAAGCAAATCCAGCGTTTTATTTTATTATAAAATCGGTAAAATATTAACAGGCTTGTGTCAGAAATGCATTGTGAGAAAACATCTGGTGTCTGCTAAGCAATAAATCAGGCTATTGTTAAACGATTGAGGAATGTGGGCTTGTCTATTAAGAAATTTAGTATAAAAGGGGCCGAGGAAATAATCAAAATACACAGTCGATCTTCAAACACCGAAAGCTAAACATGGATCTTGAAACTCTCCGTACAACTTTGAACGAACTGACTATAAATAGACCCTGGCCGTTACGTATAATATATGAGTTTTATTTCTTCCTATGCACCTATCTGCGACTAGATCCGGTGTACGGACCGCAGACTCTACCACAACTCGTAGTACAGGGTGACTTAAATGTCATTCAAGCTTGCCTCGACTTACTCGAGTATATGAAAACAGTTGCTCGAGCACCAGAGGACTGTAATACCCTAGAAGAATTGGAAAACCTAAGGAATCTAATTCCTAGCCCCTTAAGAACAGAATACGTAGATCGCCTAGCGAAACGACAAGAAGCAATTGAGCTGGGTATACACGAAGAAGCTCAAATCGCCGACTTCAACAGCTCGCAATATGACAAAGAGATAGCCGCATTTTTAGACGGAAAAGATCAAGGACCACACGCAGAGGAGACACTATTGAACGATACCTTACCGAGGGAAAACGGTTCTGAAGAGACGATTTTTGACGATGATATCGACGTACAATGGGGAGGAGGAGAAACGGACCAGCCCACACCTATTGAGAACCTACCCTCTTGCGAGATAATAGGTCAGAGTGAGAGATTTTACAAACATTTTAACATGTATGGCCGAGAGATTGTTCTTAGAGTTACCAACCAAATGCGTTCTTAGTAGGTATAGACCTACAGACTACGTCCAAATTACTTTAAAGAGTGCGGCGAATATTTGTAGGTCCGAACTAGAATTATCGTTTAGAAGATCAGATCAAGTTGACCCCAGTATTCTTTTCGACCAGCTTAGTGTTACGCTCTATGATGACGAAATGGAGGCATTTTTCCTAGGTCCAGTTAAAATGATTTTTAGCATTGTACGATTGCCTGAGGGCAAGACCCTCACTTTGCCCCGAGGGATTAAACCTTTTAATCTATTCTGTAAAGATAGAAGAGGTATTTTACGTATAGCCAATTCAGATTATCTCTGTCAAGCTAGAGCCCTTTGTGTAGCTGTTTCTCATAGAACTTATGCTGATGATACAACCGAAGACATGACTCTAAAGACACATTACAAATCAATATCTCAATCTAGAGATGAGAACAAAATGCAGAAAGAAGCTGCTTTAGAACTATGTCTTAAGGCAGGAGTAAGGGCTAGTGAGTGTGAGACAGCCGAGTCTTTTCAAAAGTTCAAAATTTATTTAAATCAATATTCGATTTTCGTCTACAAATTCGAAAATAGCGTTCCTATCTTGATTTTAGGTGAAAATGATCCCGATGATACTAGGCCCCGCCTCTTTTTATTAAACGAAAATAACCATTATAACGTTATTACGAAATTACGACCACTTTTCAATCATGACCGATTCTGTGAAAAGTGCCTTATCCCTTATTGGCGAATACAGTCCCATAAATGTAATGACTTTTGTTTTAGTTGCATGAGACCCACTATCTGTCAAGGCCCCAAGATAGCTTGTGAATCTTGTTTACGAAAGTTCTTAGGCGACGATTGCTATCAAAGCCACTTAGCATCTTCCAGCAGTAAAAAGCCGCTATGTGAGCGTCTTTTTCACTGTAAAGACTGCTTAAATATTATTGATTTTTCCCGAAGAACTGAGGTGCATACGTGTGGGGAGATATTTTGTCAAGTGTGCAAGAAATATCAGCCGAGCAATCACTTGTGTTATATTCAGGTTATCCAAGATAAACCTCGGAAAGTGCTATCCGTTAAAAAGCCTAGACCTAATCTGCCCAACCTTATGTATATTTTCTTTGACGTAGAATGCCTACAAACGAAGGTGTGTCAGGAAAAGTTAGGAGCCTACGAACACCAGGCTATCCTGTTAGTCAGTATAACCGTGTGTGAGTTTTGTATAGATGAAACATCCCTAAATTTCAATTGTATTATGTGTAGTCAGATTGGTAAGCGTAAACAACAATTTTCAGGTGGTAATCCTATATCTTTATTTTTAGATTATTTAATGCAATTGCATGCCGTTAAGAACGTCATCATACTGTCACATTTTGGCAGTAATTATGATAATCAATTACTAATTAGAGAAATCATTAATCGAGATGAAAAATTCGTTCCGTCTTTGAAAATTAACGGAACTCGAATTTTAGAAATGAAATTGTTTAACTTGCTATTTCTGGATTCTTATAATTTCATCCCTGTAGCTTTAGCAAAGTTTCCCGCTACATTTGGTATAACAGACGTAGTCAAAGGGTATTTTCCACATTTTTTATTCAATGTCGTAGAACACAATTTCGATGTAAATAGACAGGATGAAACCAACTATGTTATAGAAACTAATCTGCCCCCTACCGAAGCATATGGTTGTCAATATTTTACAAGGAAAAATTTAGATACCTTCTTAAAATGGCATAGCACCGAAGATAGTAAAGGTACAGGTTTCGACGTCTTGAAGGAACTCAATTATTATTGCGAGAAGGATACGGTTTTACTATTCCTTGGATGTATAACTTTTCGTACCCTACTCTTTAAAGTAACGGGTGTAGATCCATTTAATTGCGGCGCAATTACTCTTCCTGGCGTTTGCTCTTACGTATTTCGCAGGAATTATCTTAAACCTGATACTATAGGCATCATACCCGCTAATTATTATAGACTTAGCGAAAATCAGTCAATAGGGGCTATAGAATGGCTGGAGTGGACCGCGCACAAACGAAATATATCTATCCAATCCTCCTTTAGAGGTAAAGAAACCAGAATACAAAAACTCAATGTAGACGGATTTTGTGAAATCAACAAGGAAATATTCGAATACTGGGGGTGTTTCTATCATGGGTGTAAAATACACTTTCCCTTAAACAGAAACAAGGCTTTGCACGGAGATCCTGCACAGACTTTGAATTCCAGATATTTTAGAAGCATGAACGTGCTAGCCACATTAGAATCCCTTAGTTATACAGTAAATGTCAAATGGGAGTGTGACTGGCAGAAGGAAAAAGTAAATAAACCAGAAATAATAGAGTTTTTAAAATGTAATGACATTAAGCCTAAAATAGTAAAAATATTAGACCCCCGTGATGCATTCTTCGGGGGGCGATGTTGCGCAACAAAACTATACCATAAAACAACAGGATCGGAGCGTATTCATTACGTCGATTTCACAAGTTTATACCCTTTCATTAACAAAACCACCAAGATACCTATAGGACATCCTGAAATCATATTAGACGATTTTCCTGACATATTTTCGTTTGATGGACTTCTTAAGTGTGACGTCTTACCGGCTCAAAACCTGATTCATCCAGTTTTACCTGCTCGTATTAACGGGAAATTAACATTTCCACTATGTTACACCTGCTGCAAAACCCAATTTCAAGGTGATTGCGACCATACTACAGAACAAAGAGAATTGCGAGGCACATGGGTAGTCGACGAGTTACGTCATGCAGTAGAGAATGGCTACAAAATCACGCGAATGTACGAGGCTTGGTCATACAAAGTGACGCAATACGATCCCAAAACAAAACAGGGAGGACTGTTTAAAGATTACGTTAATACCTTTTTAGAGTATAAAGCCCAAGCTAGTGGCTTCCCTGCAGATTGCCAGACTCAAGAAGACAAAGAGGAATATATCAAAAACTTCAAAGACGAAGAGGGTGTAGAACTCGATATCACGAAAGTAGAGAAAAATGAAGGTCTCAGATGCCTTAGCAAACTTATGCTTAACTCTTTTTGGGGTAAATTCGGCCAGAAAACAAGACACATCTCTACCGAATTGATCAAAGATGCCCACAAATTATACGCACTAATATTAAATCCAGACTTGGAGGTTAAAAGTTTATTAACAATTAACGAAAGCACAGTACTTGTAAAATACGAACACATCCTAGAAAACGAGCTGGTGCACAAACACACAAACGTAGTTATCGCTTGTTACACAACATCTATGGCGCGATTACATTTATTAAAGCATCTTGAACAGGTCGGTGACCTTTGTTTTTACTATGACACTGACAGTTTAGTGTACCTCTCGCCAGACGGCGCTCATTTGCTACCCACAGGCGATTATTTGGGGCAACTTAAAAATGAATTAGAACCTTATGGGCAAGACGCTTATATTTGTGAATGGGGGAGTGCTGGACCAAAGAACTATTCTATGGACATTCTAGATCCTAAAACAGGCGCTAAAACTAACATTATCAAAGTTAAAGGATTTTATTTAAACGCCTCTACAGAAAATTATATAAATTTCGAAACAATGAAGAAACTACTGGGAGTAAACAATGAAGGTGAACCTCTAATGAACTCGGTTCAAGTCCCTATTGGCCCACAAATCAGACGTCTGCAAGATCACACTCTGATCACGCTCAACCAGACCAAAACATATCAGGTCGTAGTGGATAAAGTTCGAATAATATCTGATTATAAAACTACCCCATACGGTTATATTAAATAGAATCTTTGACATTTTTGACATAAGTTACTTGTATATATTTTAGATACCCAGTATCAGTATTTTAATTAGTAACTCAAGTATTATTTATAGTAATATTAACGTATTTCAACTATTAACATGTAACAATATTTTAACGAATACGCAGCGTTTTTGGTAATATTTTTGCATTTAATAAGCTTTTTTTTAATTAGTATATATTAACAATTTAGTCTAGTAGTATTGAATTGTTTTGTATAAGTGTATTTTTATTTTTTGATGATAATTATAACGTTTTTTAGTAATATTTCAATATTTTTATCCGTGCTCGTATATCATTATTTTAGCGTGTATAGAAAAATATATTTTTTCGTCAATCCTGGGAATAGCTTAATAACTAGCCTAATATTTGTACTATAATCGTATAATAACCATTGTAGCTTTTAAATCCTATTTAAAGTAGTATTGCTATATTTTCTATGAAGGTACATGGGTATATATGTACTTAATAATCTCGCATGCAGTAATATTGATCTATTTTCTAGGATGGTAAATGCCTATGTATTTAATCATCTTGTACTGCCATTTTTTTGAAGTAGTATTAATTTTGCATTTTAGTGAATTTGTTTGTTATCAAAATCAGTGTAATTCTTGCTTTTTGATGATGTTTTTAGTAACGATTGCGCATTTTAACTGTATATCAATATTTTAGCGCGTAGTAAAATATATAATTCTTAAACAAGATTTAATTTAATAACGACCTAATTGTGCTTGTTTGCCATGTATTCTATGTAAATCGTATTTTCTCATGTTTTTTAGTAATATTTCGCATTTAAACTCCAGTAATTGTACTTATTCTCCAGATTCGTATTAAAGCTAATGTAATCCTTATGTTCTGAGTTTTTTTAGCAGTACTGTTTCATTTTAACTACTTACCAAATACTAAAATGTGTAAAAACTGTCGTAATTCGTCTTTTATGTTGTTAAAATGTACTGTTGTTCTAACCCATGTATCTCGTTTACTAACTATAACACCCTACTGTAGTACCGTGTAGTAACTTAATTTGTACCCTTTTGCAATGTAAACATATCTCAATTAAAACTAGTTCTTTAGTATGACATAAGCCTACATGTAGAGACCTTAAAACCGTACAAAGAACAACATTACGGGAAGGGTGTGTTTAGAAAGAGCCTACTGAATCCGTAGAATTACCATTAAATCATACCATAAATGAACACAATATCCTAAAGATACACCTGATAATAACAATACAAAACATACACCCTTACTGTAGAACTTAGTCGCTGCTTAATTTTCAATAAACCACGTAAACCTAATCTAGTTCTTTAGTATAACATAAACATACCAGGAGAAACGTTAAAATCATACACAGTAATGCAATACTAGAAGGTTATGTGCAGTAAGCGCCCACAGAACCTATAGAATTACCAATAAATCATACCCTAAACGCATACAATATCCTAAAGATACACCAAATAATAACATTATGGACACTGAATGTCGTCACCAAGTCACGTGACGTCATACCAATACACTAAAAATAAATTCAAATTTCGCGCCATCACCTTAATAATCAACTAAATCTCCCGCCACAACGAGGGGGGGCGTTACAATGGTTATGCCCCCCACCTCCTTCCCCAACCATATTTTCCCCCTAAGGTACGGCACGTCCTAGAGAGAGAAGAACGAAAAGGGGCAGAAATGACCCCCCTCCTCCTCCTCACAGTACCACCGTATGGCGACAATCTTGTCGCTATACGGTGGTCTATATTCTCTGATATTAATTGCGAGATACTCATTAAGTCTCGCGTCAACAACTAGAACAAATGTTTATCAACTTACTGCAAAGTCAATTTCAGTCTCATTGGCAAACCTATAATTTTTTAAAGCCGGTTTTTAAAATCAAGGATAGATAACATTTGCAATTTGAAAATGCAAATTACCTGCCTGTATTTAAAATATCGATTAATTCCAAGAAATTCCATTTCATTTGGTTCCATTTTGTTGTCCAAGCAAATTCTATCATCTACAATCCGAAATCTTCAAGGACTGTTAAGTGTTGTTGATTGATTTTCGATTGCCAATTAGTAACGAGATTGTTAATACTACTTAGCAATACAAATTTAACAGAATTACAAGAACATTTTGTAGTAGCCATTGATTAGTAATATGGAATCAAGGTATTTCTAGCAATTACCCTCTACGGACATCGGGTAATGCTTCTTGATGCAGCACATTAACCGTCCTTTCTGTTAACCATTCTCCGTTTTCTTGTAAGCGTAATGGGGCAATTGAATGAATTCTTGAAGCTTGACGCAATTTAGAATTTTATTCAAGTTTTTTTGTTTTTGCGCGACGTTTTAAACCGAGTGAAGGTGGTCAATAGTCATGGTAATTTAATAAATCCACGATTAGAAGAGTTGATCTTGGAAGGTTAAAGCGTGGAATGGACTACATTTTACTGTAGGGGAACATTTACCCTTTCTAAGATTGTATTCTCCTATCAAACGGCTCGTGTTACATACCATTTCGTTTGGTCGGTTTTACAAAAGGTTAGTTAAACTTATGGAAATTAATCTCGTAATAGAGTTCGTGGAAAAATAATAGTTTTGACTATTTTAAGTGGTTCTTTTCAAAACTTTGAAGAGAAAATTCGATATCACGAAACCAAAACATATTTCGCTCGCGTTTTTAAATTAATAGTTTAAGCAAAATGTTTCCGGTGTTGCCCCATTTAAACTAACTTTTCCATTTTAATGAGCATTTCGATTAAATTTTGTGGCGCCAAGATTTCTGAGGGTAAATTGAAAGCAAACAAGACGGTCAAAACCCATACTACAGCTCTTATACTATTCTGTTCGATTCTGTTGAAAAGAAGCGGTAAATCAATGGATTTTTTTTATTTTTAGTGAAAATATCCCTAAGTACTTCGAAAAATATACTTCTGTTAAGATTTGAATAAATAACTTCTCGCTGCGATACTCGTACTTCAACTAATTTACTTCTGTTGTAATTATAATAGTGCGACACAATTCGCAAACTTGAGGGAGTTGACCTTCGACGCGTTACGTCTAATGAGTACCCGTAATCCTTAGAACAACAATTGTAATATTATAACACAAGCAGAAACATCTATCTTGATTGACAATTTTTAAAATCAACAATAACATTTTAGATTTGAATACGATATAATTTTACTTGGTATTGACAATTTACAAGAAATTCAATTTGGATTTGAGCTATATTTTCCAATTTCAAGTGAAAACTACAACTCTACTTTTTAACTACTATAGTTAAAATAACTGGCATAAAAATGACGACAAATTATTGTATCGGCAAGTTTCTTGATGAAATGAAAACCATACATCCATAAATTTTTTCCAAGTTTAATTAACTTTATTTAAATTCACACTCGAGTGAGCAAATATTTAATTGCATTCGTGTCATTAGTGCGTAATTAATCCAATAAGTTCAAGAGTAGATCGCAACACGCAGTGATTTTGTTCGTGAACTATATACATTTCGAAGTAAATTGAAAGTTTGGGTGATTCGATGTGTTGTGGTAACGTATTGATTTGCATCATTTGAGTTAGTTAGTAGAAGATTATTTCTGTTATGACGACGGCTACTGTTCCCGACAACAACATGACAAGAAAGTAGAAAGGAACGCAGACGCTACTCAGGTCCAAAGCAGTCACGCTTTTCAAAGGTGAATTGAAAATGCATTTGTTAACTAGAAAATCAATCTTAATTCCGAGACACTGATTAAGTCTCGCTTCAACAATGCCTTTTTTGAAAATCAAGGATAATTAACATGATTTGAAAACTCAAATTCCCTACATGTATTTAAAATATCCCTTATTTCCGCGAAATTACATTTCGTTGAGCGTCATTTTGGGCTCCACTTAAACCATAACGTGTTAAATCCGAAAGGTGACGACAAAAAGTACAATAATCAATTTAAAACGTCAAATCTCTCAAATTTCTACTCGACAATAATTTAATAGAATTTTAGGACAATTTACTACTCTCCTTTGAGTACCGTTTTGGCATCATATATATTTCAAGTCGCGCAGAATAGGTTACGTTATAAGACTGAAATATTATTGTAACTGCTATTTTTGTTTGCTAATGTTTCAGTTGCCAAGGTAACGGAAATGAAATTGTTGAATTATTAATTTATATAAACAACTAGCTGTTACCCGCGGCGTTGCTCGCGTATAATAAGAACTTCCATCAAAATGATACAAAGAAAGGGTAGATTTTACTGATGACTAATTTTGGAGCGAAGGCACTCGGCGTTGCCCGTCAGCCCATAGGGATGCATTTTTTTATTACTTTTCACGCGGACATTATTCCGTAAAGAAGGGTTTTTAAATTTCTGGCCGCCGTTTAAAAAGATGGCGACAAATCGAACCCAAAAGACCATTCAGCCCGTCTATAGGTTAATGGAAACCAGTGTACTAAATATTTGTGAAATCGGTTGAAACGCGCGGACGTTATTGCATAGAAAAGATTTTTTTTCATTTCTGGGCGCCATTTTTTAAGATGGCGGCGGATTGGAAAAACCTTTCTTAGTACGCGCTTACTACTTATGAGTAACGTTTCTGCAAATTTTCAGCCTTCTAGGGCAAGCGGTTTGAGCTGGGCGTTGATTATCAATCAGTCTGTCAGTCAGTCAGTCAGTCAATCAGTCAGTCAGGACTTTGATTTATATAGATATAGATATAATTTTATATATAAAGACCCAAATAGAAGAGTTGAAAATTGTTCAAAAAAAATTAGAATTGTGATTGGAATAAATTTATCTAAGTATAAATGAAGTCAAGTTTTGTACAATACTTTGGTAATATTAGGTTCAAGAACTGAAACAGACTCCACTTGTGTTAAATCCTATCTTGGTTCTTTTTAACGATTTTTGTTTTTCGAAAGCAAGTTTTCGCTTTTTATTAACGGCAGTGTTTTGGGTGTTAAAATCAGTGATGGCATTTCGACTTGAAAAGCGTAACTCGATATATTTAAATAATGCGAGACAATTTAGCCTCGATTAGAAAGTTATTTCCGTTCACACTCGATTGAAAACATTCAAATCAGAAGTGCTTATAGTGACGTAACGTGCAGTCATTTTGTAGAAAAGAGGATATTTTTGAATCATCAAGAAATCCATTTCATTTCGTGACGTTTTTAATTTGCATCTTTGAAGTTAATTAGTAGAAGATAATTCCTGTTGTGACGATGGCTACTGTTCCTGACAAGAACATGAGAAGAAAGTAGAAAGGAACGCAGACGCTACTCAGGTCCAAATCAACCACGCTTTTCAACGGTTTCTGCCACTTGATATATTCAATGATGTATTGGTTCTCAAAATCCAGATATTTGAAAACTTGGGTTTCGAAAAAGGGTGCCAAGCTGCAATAGAACATTCGTCAAACCCACTAATCATTTGACCAAACAATTCTTACCGACCTCAGTTGAATGGACTCGTGCACTTGGGGACTCCTTCTCACCCAAGAGGTGTTGAACATGGTGTGTATGTAGTCGAAAATGACTTCGTGTTGCGAAAAATAAAGTCCTCCTTTGTTTGCATATAACTTTTTCCTACCAGATTCAAATTTCATTAGTTTTGCCATGAAATAATTTAGAAATTCGATCGTTGTGATCGCAGCTTGCTTCCCAGAAATAATGGGAATGAAACCACCAAAGACACTCGCTGCAAAATCGTTTTGAAGTTTCCAGTTATCGAGTGCGCCTAGCCATTGCTTAAGAACTGGATCCTGAGCTGCCTGTACATATGCAACAGTGACGTCAGAAGAATAGAGGAACTTCACATACAGGAAGATATTCACCGAAACTTGGAGTTGTTGGTATGTTTCCTTGTGCATTGCTGGTGGAATTGCCGATTTGATCAAGTCCGAGAGGGTGTCAATGCGATTGTAGCTTTCAGTCGTGAACTCCGTCCGCAAATAACAACCCAAGTAAAAGAGAATGAAAGTCACTCCGATCAGCCACGACGAAGCCAGCAGACGACATGTAATGTGGGGCAAAATTGAGGGAATCGCTATACGGAACATAAATATCAACAGTTTTCTTTATAATGTGTGTTTACGTCTTTATGGAGACGTTATCTTTTTTAAGACGATACTGATTCGTGTGGAAATGAATTATTATTGCACAAGGGTCGATTGTTATTAAATGTTAGGGATGCTCTTAATCGCTTACGTTCGGCGCAGAAGAGCGACGTGTTCTCCCAAACATTTTCCAGCGTTTCTCGGGCCATTTTCCTGACCACTTTCTTTGTGGGCAACGATTTGTATTTGTTGGTTACGATGGAGTGAACGACGAACAAAAGCGACAGAATGACCACTGTGGACACAATTAAAATCACCACCTAATTGAACCGAGAATGGAAATTAATGAATTATGTATAGTGGAGTGTTTATTGATCGAATTTACTGCAGTGTCCATATTTAAGAAGGAAAAGGAAGTTGACATGACTCTCTTCGGGGCCGCAGAAAGGATTATCGTGTCGGTCGTTGCGTAGGGAGAAGACGGTGTGAAATATTCCAGTCGGCCATCGAAAAATGAGCGTGACGTTTCAAACGTGAAGATATGGTATTTCTACAACCATCGTAAGGATTAAATATTTATACTTCTTAAATCAGTAATTAATCAAAGCGTTTTAATCACTTTGTAGCGGATGCGCTACTGAGCCTTCATAATCACACATAGTTAGGCTTACATACGGCTCTCTTTGCTCTCTAATCTTAAGTTTTTTATATTAAGACTTTTTTAGCCTCATGATAGATTAGTTGAACATGATTGGGATAGGTGGCGTCTCATATTGCACCTTTGGTGAGCGCCCCCTATATTGAGCCAGGCCTATTGCTAGGGCTATATAAAGTCGGGTCAGCTGTGTAGTAAGATTAGAGTCTCATCTTGTTGCAGTCTGTTAAGCAGTCTGTTTCATTAGTCATCATGATAGTATCCTGATAAAGTGGCAGTTATCATGGATAGTTGTTGGTGTTAGCTGAGAGTTAGTTAGCTAGTGCGGTAGGCCCGTAGGCCGTATTCACCTTCTAAGCTAAGATCTGTTTAGTTGTAGGGTAGATTGACCTTATGCGAGGCAATCCAGTGATTAAGCCCTTTATGACTAGTTTCCGCGCGTTAACGTTCTCAGTTCGTGCCATCACTTCAGTAGGCCTAAGATGGAACACAATTGGCTTTTCTTCAACCCTAGTAAGTGATGCTTTTAATTTAGCTACCTCCGAAAGGCACACCCCTAGTCTGGCGCTCTCACTTCCCATCCTATCACATGCATTGCAAATAGCCATTATCATTTATTTATTTATTTCATTATTATTGTAACACTACTAACCCCAATGAACCTGAATAAAAGAGTTGAAACATATTTTAGTGGTTTTGAGCTCATTGTTTCAACCTGTAACCTAGCTTTTCACCAAATCGGTTACAACTTACTTTGTATAAATTACGCTTAGGTTTAGTATATATGTCGTGAGTTTCAAAAAAACCCCACTTGACCCTGTAAATGAATCGGCAAAATGAATTACATTATGACCTTAACATAATCTTTTAAGTGTTCCTAAGCTGAATGGAATTCGTCTCTGAGATTGCAGTAAGATTTTTACTTATATTTTTGTCTAAAATCAATAGTCAACGGTTTCATCCGTCGGTTCGATTACGTTCGAGTTTTCCATATTTAGCGGACTAATTTTTGTGAGCGAGGATTAATTTATCGCGATAAGGCGATTGTTTCTCGCTCGCTCCAATTAATAGTCGTCAAATAGAATTCCAAAAATGACTTTTACTTCATGTTCAGGAATCGTTTTAAATAATCCGCCATGGTTTCGTACCAGGTCCATTCGTTGTCTGTACCTGATGATTGCTGACAAGAAATGAAAAAGCAATCTTTATCAAGTAAATCAATCGTAAATTTCGAAACACTGATTAATTCTCGCTTCAACAACGCGAACTAATGTTCATAAACTCACTCTAGTTATCGCGTAATTAATTTTAGTCTCATTGGCGAGCCTATAATAATTGAGTAGTTTTTTTTAAAGTCATCATGGATAAATAACATTTGTGGTTTGAAAATGCCAGTACTATACCTGTATTTTAAATATCGATTATTTCCCAGAAATTCCATTTCGTTCAGCGCCATTTTGGGGTCTTCTTCAAAGGCTGTAACGAGTTGCTGATAGATTTTCGATTTTTCATAACCGAGGAAAACGAGAATAGTTAAGCACGCTTGCTTTTAAACTTGAAAATCGCTGGCGTTAAGCACTCAAAGTATGGCAATTATAATATCAATAATTAAAACTTAGTAATTTTTAAGGTTCTACACACTAAACTCTTAATGTTCATTAAGAGGCTACAGAAACATATCATTAAAGATGTCGAGAATGAAAAAAAATCAAATGTATCATTTCACCCACCCTTTATGTGAAATTAATTTAAGGCATTGTTTTAAGCTTCTTTGCTGAAGTTTTTAATCGCGCAACGCACGCTCTTCATTTGATAATTGTCGATTAAATGCAACGGGAATATTCAGAAAGTTGAAGCGGAGCTAAGACACGATAATAACGGAACAAGTTTGTGTCAGGTGCTTTTAGAATGCGGAATTTGGATGACGCGTAACCCCTTGATATCTTTCACTGTTACTCACTAAAACTGTTGCTAGGTTCGAATCGAAATGGTGGATAACTTTGAGAACTCTCGTTGCCTAAATGGTGTTATTGGAAATCCATGATTACTTTTTTGTGACGCCTCGACAGTCGGGCAAATATTTTTGAAATAAAAACAAACTAAGATTAAAAATGTAGGACGTGGAACGTTTAATAATGGGAAAAGGGCTTTCCTACTTGAAAATATTTGCCTTTCTAGTAGACAATTCAACCATGAAGAAGGAACATAACGGTTCGTACACGCAATTTCGGGTTTTCTCATAATTTATTGTGAATCGATAGCCTTATACCCCCCTAAATTTCCAAAAATTGTTAGAGGCATACGCTACAATTCAAAAGTCAACAAAAGCTACGTTTAGAAAAAATTTAGGAGTACCGTTTCTTAGAACGACTTGATTAAAATTAAGGTAAATTACTGACGATTAAAATAATTGATATGAATTACATTTATTTAATTATTTAAGAAAAAAAACCAAATTTCTTTCTCGACTCAGAGAAGGTTATTTTGGTTTCCCAACTTCTTTAAATTCTCACAAAGCAGACAAAATCAGTTCAGATCGATTCTGTTGACGCCGAACCCCAAAACACCCCAAAAATGTCGGGCGGATTTATCACATAATGTGAACGTCTTGTACTGACCTGATAATGCGCCCTATCAAATCGGGATGACTAGTCAGCTGACTAAAATTGGGTAGTCTGAACGGGCCATTAGACTCTTTAAGCTTTGACTCAGGCACTCGAGGAAAATACACTTGACCAGCGCGTGAAATAACTATAGAAAAGCTACCTTCTCGATCGTTGTTTAAAATCAAACTGGTATTCAAATCTTTGAATTCTGATAACTGAATGTAATTATTTACACGTAAATGAGCTGCATAAGGAGTCAATTCGCGTTCCTGAACATACGAAGCGGCTACTGTCAACGCGGCCATTTTCACGGTATAAAAAATCAACTATAAAATAAAATACCAGGGCGCGTTGTATGCTTTTAGACACGTGGCATAAACATTAGCAGACGAATCTTCTCAACCAAGTATGCGAGGATGGTACCAGAGGATAAAGCTTTTGCCTTATGTTCTTATCAGCATGAACCCTTTCTTGGTAATGTGTTTATGATGCATAAAAGGTAGTCTCGCTAGTTTGGCACTTCCGTCTAAAATGAACCATTATGATGGCTGTTGATCAGTGTTGACGCAAACGAGTTCTTTGAATGTTCTCAAAATCATTATTTTCAACCAAGATCGGGTAAATGGCGAAAGCAACTGTGACGTTCTACTGCACTGCGAGGCACGTCTCATTATCTAATTAGTGACGCGCAATAAGGAAATAATGAGACTCTAAAGTTTTTAATTAATGACCCCGAATCATTAGCTGAGATGTCAAATTGTTTAGCGTAGCTTTCAACTAAGCACTCTATTCAACCTTGCACGAATAATGGGTTTGTGTGACTGACACAAAATATTTCGGTTGAAATGTTAAAATCAAATTTTTAAGGGTTAATGTGCACGCATTTCGTTCCGTAGTATAAGCTTTATCTACCGACACAGCTAACTGACAGCGCCCTATACTAACTATTACCGTTAACCGCAGCACGTTTTAATGGAAAGGTGAAACGGGTGAGACCACGGAGGAGAACTCCTTTAACAAGTGTATGGGGAGAGAACTTGCAAATTCTACGCAGGAGTAGACCGGTCGAAGTTCAGGATCGAAATTTCCTTCTTGCTGCGAGGCGAAAAAGATACCTACAACGCCACCTCACTTTCATGATGCTTAATACTGTGCTTCCACCCAACGTCAGAGTTTACAGCGCTATCAATGTTTGCCGAATCCTTAGTCCAGCTTGAAGCAGCTCGTTGTGGTCATGGGCTTATTCTGCTTCAAGTTCGTCATCGGTCTCATTGGTATTTGGTTGCGGGTATAATGCAACTGGTGCAGCTAAAAACAAAAACCATAAATTAAATTTGGTTCTAATCAAATGGAGTCAAGAAAGCTGTTCTAATTTGGATTAGTACACACCCTTTACTGACCAAGGGGTTAACAGTAAGATTACAGTTTGATGCGTAATCTGAGAGAAAAACGGCACGTTTAATGTGGCACAGCTCAGGTCGGATAGGACGCCAAAAAGGGGGAGGAATCGCCGGACTTAACACTAAGGGCTACAGATGAAGCAATTGCCATTGTATCCTACTCTTTCTTCCCCATTTTTGGCGACCCATCCAACCTGAGCTGTGACACATTGAGCGTGCCGGTTTCTCTCAGATTACGCATCCTTCCCCCATCATCCTTACCATAATGATTTACATATATCCATGCACATGAATAAATTTAACATTCAACATAAATGACTAAAATTTATTTTGGTCCCTAGGCATTGGCTCATCCAAACATAAATTGTGTAAGATGCAGCAAGCATAAATTATATCAGCGACCTTTCTAGGGTTATAGCAAAGGGCACCACCTGGCATGTCTAGGCATCGGAAACGCATCTTCAAAATGCCATTGACGCGTTCAATAACATTCCGACCTAAATGTTAATAAGAATTAATTGACTAAGTTAATTTAGCAACACTAGCTTTGATTATGTCAGGTATCAACGTGACCAATAGTTTAAAATATTTTTGAAAATATCAAAGTGACAACTATCACTTAAATAGTTAGTGTCAGTCGATAGCTATCACTTGCGTAATTGGTCAGGAAATTCACCAGAATGTCTATGTTATTTACCAATTACAGAACTAATCAAAATGCAATTACCTGACATATGACGTTGATTATAGCGTTTCATTTGGTGTTTCAGGGTGGAGTATGGGTGTCATTAGGAATCGCTGTAACGGGTAACCACTATCGCCCAAAAAGATACCCTTGTGGCATTTTTTAGCCTTAAAACGCCCAAATATGTCGCTGAAACGCCAAATAAATGAGTCATGCGTCCCACCAGCATGTTTTGCCACAACATCGGTGATATGCGTTTCATTATTGCAAATCTGGTACAGAAAAAGGACTGTCAGTATGCACATTGTCATTCGAGGAGGACACTGTAACCCTCTATAGAATAAAACTAAATAGGGAAAATTTCCCGAGGGCCATAAAAAGAAATAAAGACAACTTACTTTAAATATCCAAAATTAGAAGAATATCTTCTAATGCTTTATTAATATAAAGTAAACCAAAACAGGATAACCCCAACTTAACCGTACACTTTACAGTTATACACAAAAGAACAACTTCTCTGTCTGAGAGCTGACTACTGGCTATCTTAACTAAAAATCACAGAGATTAGGCTATGAGGAGGAGCATGTAACATGGAGGCATGACACCCTGCCAGATCCAAGGAGTAGAAACTCCAGGAATCTGGCAGCCATGTTACATCCCCCATCTCTTAAGGAACTCTTTACAAAAATGGAAAAAAAAGAGGTTACCCCGAGGAACCTGATATATCTTTAGCGGGGGTGAGTAACAGATGTAAATATCACAAAATTATTATTATTTTTTCTTTTATTGCTCTTCTTTTTTCTCACGCTTCTCTGCCAAACGGGCCTGTCTTCGGGCTTCTTTTCAGGCTTCTGCGGCTTTGCTCCTCTTCCGGGATAATCTGATACAACGTGTTCACCAATCTTATGGCACCACCAGCAGCGCACGTTATTCCGAATTAAGGGACGCTTAGCGTCAGGGACACGTGAGGGGACTAATTTTTTCGGGAAGGGTCCTTTTGGGATCCAGCCCATTGAGCCAAAGCGTTCCCAATTATTGTCCTCCTCCTCAGAGTCCAGTTCAGGCTGCCACTTATGAGAAGAAGGAAGCGGGAGTGGATTGGGAGAAGAAATTATCCGTATGGGACGTGTGTCAGCTAGAGCTAGCGCCCTAAACTTTTTGTAAACCGTGATAGGGTCATGGACTCTAGATTGAGTAGAGATAGGTAAGTAGGGAATCAGGGAAATGGGGTCGAAAACCACCTGGGCGACCTCCTTTGACGTAGGGTTAAACCCAGCAGTTTCTTCAAGCATGGAGGAGGAGGAAGACTCCTCCAAGGGAACCGTTCCCGTAGGATCTAGTAGTTCATTGACTTCTTCCCGAGAGACTTCCAGAATAAGTGTCTCTTCCTCCTTGAAAGGACAATTGACTTCAATATGTCCCTTGGTGTAGCATAAAGAGCACGAAGTTGATGACTCTCTAAAATGGTTAGGCATGTAACAATCACGTGATTCATGTCCCAAGTCTCCACAGTTCCAACATCTTTCTTGTTTTGTGGACTGGCAGGGCAATATTTCGCCATTACTTCAAGAGATTTTCCTGTTAAGTCTAGGGCTTTTGAAATTTTATTATCTGTTTTTCGCATCCCTTTTGGTAATTCGAAGAAGCATGGGGCATCTTCAGCATTTTTCGCCATCAATTAAAACAATTGATTAATAGAGTCTCTTATTAGCTTGGGAGATAAACTCCCATGGGAATATAGAGATTGGCTCTCGGGAAATCAGAAATGGTCCCTTTTTAGGTTCAGGATATTATTATTATTAAGGTAAACTTGAACCTCGTAAGGTGACCTTAATCTTTTATCATCAGGAGGTCGGTAATAGATGTCAACTTCATTACCTCCGGGCCGAACCGTCGCCCTCTTACATACCTCTCGTCGCCATCCCAATTTAAAAGGTACTAAATAAATATCGGGTAATCTAGCCCTATTTAGACGAGGAGTTCTCATTGATTCCGACAACGTGGTCGACGAACTGTCAGACACATGCTGTGATTGGGATTATGAGTGTGGAGGCGGTTCAGGGGTTGATATTTCCTCCGAAAGAGTAGAAATCGGTTTGGGAGGTACTATTTCCTCCGAAAACCCAGAAGAAGGTGAATGGTGTAACGCAGGTTCCGATTTGGACCTTTCAGAAGACGTTTATTTGTCTTCCGGTGTTACAATTTCTTCCGTGAAACTGGATGTTGGTGTATGTAGCTTATTTTCCACGACTGATTCATGATCAGAAGGGGAAGCCTCCCCTGCCGCAGAAGGCGGACTATCATTAGAGGGGTGATCGAGCTGAAAAGCCCTCATATCATGATAGGTAAAAAGGAGGAGAGGAGGGTCTTCAAAAAGGGCCATGCCCGGTTCACTATCAGAATCTATAGGTTGATGTGAATCATCTCGAACTGAAGGAGGGATCTGTACATCCGCTGCTTGATCTTCTATTGTACTTGATGTCGAGGTTTGAAGGACATCTGGCATAACAGGAATAAGCGGTTGATTGACTTCCTGACCGTCCTGCGGTGACGGTGATGTAGAAGATGAGGATGATTCAGATGAAGTAGTTGAGGAAGTCTCCGCAGGTTGGTGGTGTGCACTCCCACCATCCGTAGAAGGACTAGGCTCAGGATCATCTGCGACTTCTGATTGAGAAACGGGGGCATTTCCGGCGTTATCGAAGACAGCTACGTTAGTCCAGTAGAGTTTTAGATGCTCTAAATTAACTTTTCCTACATTCTGTCCTGAGTTAGCGTCCTCTAACTCATAAACTACGGGAGAATGTTTTGCTATGATTCTAAAGGGACCTACCCATTTACTACTAAGCTTTTTCATAAGCTGACCAGACGTACTAGATAAAGGATGTGTTTCCATCCATACTAGGGTTCCTACCTCAAACTCTTGAGGGTCATGGCGGAGGTCATAGTATTTTTTCTGGTGAGCTTTAGCTAGATTAGAAAACTCATTACTGAATGCTAATTGTTCCTTAAGAACCTTCAAAGCCTTCTCACGACTGGGGTCATCCGGGTCCTGAATGGGTTCTTCAATATCTAAATTCCAAGGGAGACGTGGTTCCCGCCCTAAATTCAAAAAGAAAGGGGATCTACCCGTGGTTTCATGGGGTGCGGAATTTATTGCGAATTGAAGAAGGTCAAGGGATTCATCCCATCTATCATGGTGATTCCCTACATAGAATGATATTAATTCACCTATTACTCTATTGACTCGTTCAGTGGGATTTCCCTTAAGGGTAGAAAGGGTGGTAAACTTTGGATTTATTCTAAAAGCTCTGCACGTTTGCAGCCAAAGTTTCGAAGTAAACTGTACCCCTCTATCACTGAGAATAGCTTTAGGAGCTCCCCACCTAGTGATAATAGACTTGAACGCCTGTACACATGTCTTAGCAGTAATGGTTTTTAGTGGAATCATTTCCACGAATTTAGTCATGTAATCGACAAATACTATTTAATACTTATAGTGGTGTCTACTTGAAGGGAAGGGTCCCATTATGTCGACACTAATTTGGTCCCAAGGACTTGTTATTTCTGAGGGTTGCATTAGCCCTGGCCTTTTCCTATTTCTAGCCTTAAATTGTTGGCATAAGAAGCATCCTCTAACATAGTCTTGGACGTCACTAACTATAGTAGGCCACCAATATCTATATGTCACTTTCCTAAGGGTCTTTTCTTTGCCCCTGTGAGCCGATAAAGGGTGGTCGTGTAATAACCTCATGGCTTCTAGCCTTAAACGAGGTGGTAAATATTTTTTTCAGGATAGTTCCTGTAAGGTGTTCTATAAAGAAGATCATTTCGTAATTCAAAAAGTTTATGCCTAATGGGGTTAGGTCCTTGTAAGGAATTAATAATAGGGGAAGCAAATGATTCTTCCCTTTGAGATTTTCTTACGTCTTCTATTGTAAAGACTGAATATAAGGCTCTAGGACCTGGAGGACGAATCTGACCTTCAACAGAATCACTAGAGGTAGTTGAACTACTACTACTACTGGTAGAATTTTGACTTGTACTACTACTAGTTGGATCTTGGTTACTAGTAGAATTAGAAGTAGAGGAACTAAAGTTAATACTTAAAACGTTTATAGGGGCCCTCGACAAAGCGTCTGCTACTACGTTTTCTACTCCTTTTTTATGCTTAATAGTAAAGTCAAAGGTTTGAAAGTACATTGCCCATTGAACTAGACGAGAATTTGGTTCCCTAGTATTAAACAACCACTGTACAGCCTGATGGTCAGTGAGGACAGTGAATTTACGACCTTCTAAAAAGGGCCTGAACTTCTTAACCGCCCAACAGATGGCTAAACACTCTTTCTCGCTAGTGGAGTACCTTGTTTCCGCATCTTTAAGTCCTGTACTAGCATAAGCTATAGGAACTTCTACACCATCTTGTATTTGGGAAAGAAGGGCACCTAACCCTGCATCACTAGCATCAGTAGTTAAGATGCACGGGGAATCCCTTCTAAAGGAAGCTAAGGGATGAGCCTTACAAATTGCTTCCATAATTTTTTCGAAAGCCTGTTGCTGTTCGATGCCCCAAATAAATTTTTGATCCTTTCTTTTGAGTTTATAAATGGGTGCTACTATTTGAGAGTAGTGATTAACTGCCATACCTAAAAATCTATGAACTTCCTTAACGTTTTTAGGAGGAGGAAATTTCTGAATGGCTTCTATTTTTGAAGGATCTATATGCACTCCTTTTTCATTTACAATGTGACCAAATATGGTAGCTTCTTTTTGGGCGAACCGACATTTATTAACTGTAGGGTGAGACCCGCTTCCTTTAATCTATTTAGGACATATTCTAAACACGTTAAGTGTTGATCCCAATCTTCGCTAAGCGAGATTAAATCATCTAAATAATCGATTAATTGAAAGTAATCGGCATCTCGAAAGATTTCGTCGATTAAACGCTGAAAGGAGCTAGGGGCGTTACATAGCCCAAAAGGGAGTACATTAAACTCGTACTTTCCCATATGAGTCACGAAAGCAGTTTTTCTCTACTCTTAGGGTGCATTTCCACTTGCCAATACCCTTATTTAAGGTCAAGTGTAGTAATGTATTTTGGTCTTCCTACTCTAGCTAACATATCCTCTATATTAGGCAAAGGATAAGGGTCCTTGATGGTAACACTGTTTAGTTTTCTATAATCAATACAAAACCTATAGGGTTTACCCCGTTTTGTTTGATCAACTAAAACTACGGGCGAAGCCCAAGGAGATACAGAGGCTCTGATTATTCCGTCATCTAGCATTTCCCTGACATGTTGTTCTATTATTTTCCTTTTCTGGTCATTAACACGATAAGGTTGAGATTTGATGGGCGGACTATTACCCATATGAATCTCATGGAAGATTAGTCCTGTTCTTCCTACTTTATCCGAAAACAACTCAGGAAATTTTAATAAAAGGGATTCTAATTGATGACGTTGTTCATCAGAGATAGGGGCTGCGGAAACGGCGTCCCTAATACTATTCACAATCTCCTAATCTATTGGATCCTTTTCAGATGGAATTGAAAAGGGGATCTTTAACTTACCCACTAGACATTGAAATGATTCAAAATCTAATTTGACCCTGTTTTCTTCAAGAAAATCTTGATCTAATATAAAGTCACTATTGAGGGAAGGAACTATGTAAATTTTAATTTAAATAGTTTCTCAATTCCATTTATTTGAGAGTAAACTCTAGTTCGTGAGAACCTTTCGTAAACGTATAACGGCCGTCGCCCCAAACTACACAATCCAATTGTTCATCTTCTGGTAATTCTGAAGAGTTTCTATGTTTACAAATTTTTTGCCATTGATCTAAACTGACAAAAGAGGCATTGGCCCCGCTATCTAATTTAGCGTGAACTGTCGCGTGTTCAAAAGTAACGGGAATATTAACCCTTTTGTAGACTGACCCTTTCCTGACGGATTCAACCCTCAGGGGGAACGCGACACGCTTCTTGTTAGGGGAATTTATTGGGCACCGGGAGAGGGACCACGAGGGACCTCTCCCGTCTGGGTTTCCCCCGACTTGATAATCTTTTTGTTAGGACAGTCGGGTGCAAGATGACCTGGTTCCTGACAACTATAACAAGTGATAGTACGTGTAGAGGGGTAAGACAAGACCAACTGACGACCAGGGGACCTAGATCTCTGATTATAATATCTGTAATAAGATCGTTGACTATTTGAAGTATTTTGAGCTCTAGCTTTCTATCTAGAGTCCAAGAGTTTCAAGAGATATTCCCATTTAGGATGTGATGGAGAAATAGGAGGATTACAAGGGCTTTGACACTGACTATGGGCGGAGCCCCTGTTTGCTGGGCAAGAGGACTCTGCTGTAACCTTAGGTTTCGGGGGTGATCTCCTCTTTTCCCTTTTTTCAGCATTCTTTTTCCTAACTTCGATATCCTTTTCGATTGTCTTACAGGAATTCCTTAACTGTTCCATGGTGGTAAATTGCAAGAAAAGGAGGGGAGTTCTAAGTTCATCTTTCAAATTACTTTTAATAATAGGAACTAACTCCTTTTCGGAAAGGGGATGGGTCATCCCTAAGTTTAACTTCATTACATCCCCGAAGAAATCCTCTACAGATTCCTTATCTTTTTGACTCCTTTGGGAGATCTCTATTTTTAATTTGGAATCAGCTTCAGAATCTCTAAACTGAACCTTAAAGTGCCTTTTAAATGTCTCCCAAGTTATATGAGGATGGGTAGGGTTTGCATTACAAACATCGTCATATTGACGGATTAAATCCCTGTACCAATACAAGGCATGCCCTCGTAATAGGAGAGGCAATGCCGCTAACCTGTCTTCATTTGATAGCTTTTGAAATTTAGCATACTCCTCAAAAGCAGCTAAAAATTCTGTGGCATTATCGCTAGACGATCCCATAAAGGCTAACCTTTCTGGCGGTTCAATAGGGACTTTTCCCGTCTGAGGAGTTGAACTTCTTTTTTTTATCGTAGGTAGGTCCCTAACTAATTTATCCAAACTAGTAACTATAGCTTTATGTATTGCTACATTTTGGGAAGAATTATCTGCCAGTGTTTCGAGTAAGGGTAACATAAAGGCTCTTAATTCCTCATCGGTAGTATCTGGTCCCAATTGAGGGATTCTTCGAGACGGAGAAATTTGGGTTCCGATAGTTCTTACTCTAGCATTTGGTAAAGTGTTTGAAAAACTAACTTTGGGCTTATCTTTTTTGGACGCGGATTTAGGAGGGACAAGGGAATCAATCGCAGTTTGAGGAGGGAAATTAGAGGGAGTTGAACTTCCCTTAGGAGCAGGAATACCCTTATGAGGGAATAGTTGGTAGGGAGAGAATTCCGATTCAGAAGAGACGGTCGCCCTCTTTCTTGTCTCTGAATCCTCTTCATCTTTCTCTTCCTTAATTCGAAGAATCCGGTTAAATTCCTCCAAAGGTTTAGCGGTTTCTGGCGGTGCTAGCGTGTCGCCATCGTCTTCCGTAGACGTAAACAGATCTTCTTCTGCTAGTTCTTCCCTTTTCTTTAATATTGAATCATCCTCCTCATCCTCAGATGTTCGAGGAGACCTCCATGTTTTGTTGTCCGAATATGCCATTATTTATTTATTTAATGATCAGTTAATAAATCAATTAGTAGGATTGCACTTTATCTAACTAACTCAACTAACAGCAGTTACTGACTAATTAGACCACGGGGAGTTCGGAAAAAATAGTAAAAAAATTCTAAACCCGCCGCAAGTTGGTCAAAAAAATTTTTGAAAATTTTAAAATTGCATGTACTTACCGCTATAGACTAAACGCATTATGCACTCAATCTTTCAAAATATGCCGGGGGGAGGGCAACTATAAGAACTTTAAGGACTCGCAACGGAAGTATAGCTATGGAATTTTTAAGACCTACTGAATTTAGCAAAACCATTCATTTTTGGTACAGTGATCGTAAAGTAATCTGAGAAATTTTCAAAATATTGCGTAAAGAAAAATTAGAAATGCCTAAAATAAGGAAAAGGAGAATATAAGCGAGAAATGGCGAAAATTACATTAGCGATATTTTAGTTTCTAAAAATAGCATTAAACTTTTGGGAAGTATTTAAAAGTTAACTAGGCCTAATCGCAAACAGAAATTTTGGAAAAGGTGGTAAGTTAGCTAATAAGTAAGCTAACCTAACCTTACCTTTAATACCTTTGAATTATATGGTATTCCTTCCCCGCTAAAACTGTCACTGAATCCGCTGGCCGCCCCTTAACGCCTCCCCTCGATTCGCGCCTCTTTCCGCCTCGCGGGTTGCCATGGAAACGAGAACTTACTGAGCAGAGACTCGTTGATTTTCAACGTGATTAGACGTGTTTTTTTGAAGAGGCTTTTTGAGAGATAATTATTACTGCTGTCAAATTATATTTTCTGGGGGTTTATTAGGTTTAATTTCTAAATGGCTCATGCTAATTTGGAAAACGAGGCGTATGAAAACCCAAATTTTGGGAATGAGGAACATTTTTTTAAAATGGTTTCCTTGAAGAATTGGGGAGGGTTTTTTCCCGGGATGGATGATGGCCTAAAGGCGCGGTCAGAGAGGGATGCCATTGCCCTAGTACTTTCTTTGGAGCTTGTCCCGCGTCTTGAATCCTTCAATGAAGGAAAGACACCTTGCGGATGTGGGAATAAAAACGATGATGGGGAATTAAATGGATATCTTGTTGGGGTTGGCAATGCCCAAAGCCGATTTGGCTATTCAATAAGATGTTCCGCAGCCCAGTCTCGCGCTAACAGGCGCAAGGCCTTAAAAGCATCCAAAAAGAAGGTACCAGAGTATTTGGCGGTCGAGTGCACGAAGGCTTTCGTCTCCTCGAAAAACACCTGGTTTTACAATCAAAACCTGTCGGTTACCGATAATCTCTTCCTCGTCTTCCTGTGGGTTTCCAAAATGAGCGTATCTGACGCTATAATCCACAGTGAATGTGCCAGCCATACCGTCGTGGATTACTTTTCCATGTGTCGCGAGGTGGCTGAGATTGTCATTTCGAACAGGGCCGACCTGGTGCAGATTGGAGGACCAGGATTGTTCGTAGAGGTGGACGAAACATACTTGCACTCTAGAAAGTACCACCGCGGGGCTCAATTGGCCGGAGAGACCATTTGTATCTTTGGTATCTATTGCAGAGATGCGAAAGATGGTCTTTTTTGAAGGTCAGGAATAAGTCCAGGGCCGTTTTGTGGACCCAAATGGCGAAATACATAGCTCCGGGGTCAGTGATAGTGTCAGATGGCGCCCCGATGTACATGAATTGTACTTTGATGGGATTTCGGGAGCATCTGACTGTTTTGCATAAGTATGAGTTCGTGAATTCGGAAGATTCACGTGCTCATACGAATAACATCGAAAACAGAAACCGACATTTTAAGGCGAGCATAAAGTCCTACAGAACTGACCGGGCGTTGAATAGTTATATGGCCACATATTGGTACAGGTGTCTTTTTTTCAAGGACCAAGATGGCAATTGGCTTCCTCCTGGAACCAACTTCCGTCGGTTCCTGGAAGACGTCAAGGCATGCTATCCTGGTCCAGGGAAAAAAGGCCTTGAACTAATTGAAATTGGCGTGTCGGAGGAAGAGTTGAACGCTCTGAATCCAGCGACACAGCCAGCGTTCCTTATTGGTGGTCAAACCGAAGAAAACACGGTTGAACTCAGCGATGAGTGAGGTCGGTTTTCTTCGTTTAAGGCTTTAGGCAAGGGGATTCAATATCCAGGGGAGTTTTCATTTGGCAGGCCCCCCTACCTATATACTGTCGACCTCAACGTCCAGAGGAGTTTTGATTTGGCAGGGCAATGAGGTCGACATTATATAGGTAGGGGGGCCTGACAAATGAAAACTCCCCAGGATATTGAAGCCGGCAGTAGGCAAGGGGACCTGCCATAAAAAAACTCTCCATGAGAAACGAAGTGTGGCCACCTCCAAGTGGTGTTTCTCGGGTAACGCTAAGTGCCACACATTACTGCATAACCATAAATATATTTCGAATTTCTAATTGTATTTAGTTCTTCCCTGGTAATTTGAAACCCTTTCCAAAATATCGCTGTTTGTGTTTAGATATTTCAAAAAGAATAAGACGCCTTTTTCAAAATATTGCTGTAAAATTTGACGCCTTTTCCAAAATATTGCGTTAAAATATGACGCCTTTTTTAAAATATTGCTGTAAAATTTGACGCATTGTCCAAAATATTGCTGTAAAATTTGACGCCTTTTCCAAAATATTGCCTTAAAATTTGACGCCTTTTCCAAAATATTGCTGTAAAATTTGACGCCTTTTCCAAAATATTGCCGTAATATATGACGCCTTTTCCAAAATATTGCTGTAAAATTTGACGCCTTTTCCAAAATATTGCTGTAAAATTTGACGCCTTTTCCAAAATATTGCGTTAAAATTCGACGCCTTTTCCAAAATATTGCTGTAAAATATGACGCCTTTTCCAAAATATTGCCGTAAAATATGACGCCTTTTCCAAAATATTTCTGTAAAATTTGACGCCTTTTCCAAAATATTGCTGTAAAATTTGACGCCTTTTCCAAAATATTGCCGTATAATTTGACGCCTTTTCCAAAATATTGCCGTAAAATATGACGCCTTTTCCAAAATATTGCTGTAAAATTTGACGCCTTTTCCAAAGTATTGCCGTAAAATATGACGCCTTTTCCAAAATATTGCCGTAAAATATGACGCCTTTTCCAAAATATTGCCGTAAAATATGACGCCTTTTCCAAAATATTGCCGTAAAATATGACGCCTTTTCCAAAATATTGCCGTAAAATATGACGCCTTTTCCAAAATATTGCCGTAAAATATGACGCCTTTTCCAAAATATTGCCGTAAAATATGACGCCTTTTCCAAATATTACCATTAATTTCCAAATAATTCGCGTAATTTTACATAATTTTGCCTTTACGTTCATTTGCTTCCCAAATTATTTGAAGCCTCTTGCAAAAACTAGATGATTACTTCATTTACAACCCAAATAGAATGCAACCTTTTCTGAAATATTTCTCAACTAAAATCCGCCTTTTCCAAAATTGTGATGCTTACTTCTTTTACAACTCAAATAAAATGAGACCTTTTCCTAATTTTTTCTCAATTAAAATCCACCTTTTCAAATATTATTAGCATAAATCTCATAATTTTTGTAGATTTACCTTTTCTTAGTAAGATCTAGAATAAGCTATAACACTATTTTCGTCGCGAGTCCATTGGTAAGATCGAGCTCGGCTGCAGACGACGGAGCTTGGTTTCTCTGGAATTCTCGGGGCCCGACGTTATGGTAAATACATGCAATTTTAAAATTTTCAAAAATTTTTTGGACCAACTTGCGGCGGGTTTAGAATTTTTTTACTATTTTTTCCGAACTCTCCGTGGTCTAATTAGTCAGAAACCGCTGTTAGTTGAGTTAGTTAGATAAAGTGCAATCCTACCAATCAATTAAATGTAAAACAGTCAAGTTAAGTTTACAACAATATACAAGTAAGTTATCTAATTTCAATACATCAAATACAAAGATAATTTTAATTTTATTTAATTATTAAAATCTGTCATGATTAAGTTAGATTTAATTTAATTTAAGTATCCTTAATCGTTTACCTTCGTGGAAGCCAAGGCTTAACACCACGTGGGGGACGGATATACCGGCAATGATAAACAATTTTGCTACGGGACTGACCGAGGCTTAAGGCCTATTCTTATCGGGTCCCTGTTCGGGCGCCATTTTTATGTAACCCTCCGTAGAATAATTTAATTAAGGGAGAAAGCTCCCGAGGGCCATAAAAAGAATAAAGACAACTTACTTTTTAGTCAAAACAGAAGAAACAAGTTTTATTTTATTAATAATAAAAATTAATAAATTTTATTAATTCAAAAGGGCTTAACCCGACTATACCGTAACTTGACAGTAAAGTAACAAACAAAATACTGCTCGTTCCGAGAGCTGACTAACGACTGAGTAAGAAATTTTCTCAGAATCACAAAAGGAGGAGGAACATGTAGCATGGAGGCTTATACACCCTGCCAGACCCTAGGAGTAGAAACTCCCAGGAATCTGGCAGCCATGCTACAATATTTTTATTAATTTCCGCAACTTAATTTTAACAAATTAACCTTGAATAAATGATATTTAATGAAAAAAACATTTGAATGCGCAAGCTAAAGTAAAGTTTAACCTTAACGTACCTTATTTTTTAATAATTTTATGCTTCTAATGCCGATTTCTTCGGCTTTAAACAAAGCCCGCCCCGTATTTAACCCTTCCGGGCTAAGTAACATTGCGACGAGATTGTCAATTTTTAACGCGTTCATTTTCTTACAGTTGTTGTCGTGTCCAAAGCTAAACCGTTTGTGACGGCGTCGCGCGAATCCCTCCAAATTTGTAGTAAACGACAAAAAACCAAAGAGAATATAGGGGAGGAGTGGAAAGAGGGGAAAATCTTGTTGCTCTTTTCTACCGCGCATCTTCAATGCGCAGTACCGAGGCATTTCCGTTTGAGAAATTTATCGGTATCGTAGGTGGCGCGACTGAGCCGGAAACTCCCTCATACCACTAGAATAATTTAGGGGCAACAATGTAATTTAGCCTTGTGGAGCGGGGGAGCTTCAACTCCTCCCCTATATTTTCTTTGAAAAAACGTTACCACGCTCTAGGGTGCCCTCAAGCGGACCTAAAAGGAAGCTGATGCCGTTTTCCAAGGAGCACTATTTAAGGAGACGTAGCTGTATTTTAATTCACTAATAAGGAAACTTTCACTCTACCCAACAAAATTAGTCCATGGGAAACGGCATTAGTTTTTTCTTCGTATTTTAACAACCAATTCCTATGCCGTTTTATTTAAGGAGATCTAGGTGCGATGAAGGCATTATTAATTAAAATTAGAGCTATTAAAGTTCAAAATAGCCTTTTTTTAATTTTGCCAATGGTTTAAAATACTTTTAAATATGGTTTAAAAATTAATTTGATCTAAATTAGCCAAAGGGGGCATTCAAGAGGTTCAAATTGGCTTTTTAATCATGATTAGTGGTTTGTAATACATTATTGGAATTAATTTGGTCGTTAATTAATAAAATTAAAAGTGGCCAAAGCTGAACTTAGTACAGAATTGTTTATTTTATTATTATTATTATTATTATTATTATTATTTTTATTATTATTATTATTATTATTATTATTATTATTATTTTCCCTTATATTGTCGGCGTCTGTAGAGCGTTTGTCCTAGCACAATTGTTAGGATAAACGTAATGATTGGTTTTGATTAAAATTAGTATAGTTTTTGAGACTTTCCTATAATAAATATTAAAGCCATAGAAGTTTAAGATTTTTAAAATTTTGACTTTAGTTGTTTTTAGGTTATCGAAGGGTATAAAACCAAGTTTTTCTCATAAATTACAATTATTAAAATCACCCTTAGACAGCCGCTGAGTATGAGATATTTTTTCAACCAATAGGGAGCTAACAACTGGCTGGGGGAAGAGATAATCTGACGTCACGCAGCCCCTCTCCGGTTGGCATTTTTGCGTGTTGAATACTGTTTCCAACCGTTAGGAGGGATGAAACTCCAGTAAGAGATAGTAGGGTGTGACGTTTCAGGTTCAGAACTGTTAGCTCCCTGTAATAAAATGGGATCTTTCCGGCGGGCGATTCGAAAAAATCTGTATTTTTACCTGGCGAGGGGTGATTTTTTGCCCTATTCTAAGAAATTTAACTTCAATAAAATTGAAATAACAAATCACGATTGTAGTGTCGTTGCTTAAGAATAACACATAAGAGATAAAGGTAAAGTAACTTTATTCCACTCGCTCTAACTGGGAACTCCCCTTATCTAGCGGAGAGTCCCGTTTATATACAATCTATTATCTATGCCCCTGCTGGGCTACACGCGGAGTAACGATATCACATCCCTTCCTTTGTTAAAACAAAACAATTAATTTCCAAACTATAATTTCGTTAGACCAACTAAAACACAGTTATTAAAATTTAACTATCCAAAAGTATTTAACAAATCCTTCATACAATATTATAACGTTAAAATATTTTAAATTGTTCTTGTGTGCTAATATGCTAAATTGCCATATCTGTTTGGCGGAACTCCTCGTCCCTCTCGGACTGGATAGCGTCTTTCGACTGGTACAGGTGCCCCAGAGATTCGTGGCCAGTCAGAAAGTTGCGATCGGTCCGGTATATCATCTCCTCGCCTTGAGGACCCTTGAGCAGCTACTTCCTCCGAAACTTTCTTGAAGAAAGAACAGTTGCGTTCAATCGTTTTCTCCTGTCTAGTGGCAGTGACTCGTGACCCCTGGACTTTAACGACTTGATAGGGCTCGAGATCGTAGAAAGGTGTTAGCTTGTTATGCTTCTGCTGTCGAACCAAGACCCAGTCCCCTTTTCGGAAATCATGAGGAGTCGCATGGCGTTTCTTGTCTGCGTACACTTTCATGGCGTCTTTCTTCTCTTTCTCAGCTTTCCGGAATATAGCGTCTGGTCTTATAGGGTTCATCTCGGGAAGCCATGATCTTACTTTCCGTCCAAACAAGATCTCCCCTGGTGACTTCCCCGTTGTCATATGGGGTGTAGTTCGATACGCCTTGGGTTGATCAAGATATTGACGGACGAAGTCAAGGAAATTGGAACAATCTCGGAAACAATTGACTGGAAGGCGGTATTTCCGGATATATTCACCGGAATTGGCAAACTGAAAGGGTACCAGGCGCATCTCCACATCGATGAATCGGTACCGGGGAAAATCCAGCCTCAGTCGTTGCTTAAGAATAACACATAAGAGATAAAGGTAAAGTAACTTTATTCCACTCGCTCTAACTGGGAACTCCCCTTATCTAGCGGAGAGCCCCGTTTATATACATCTATTATCTATGCCCCTGCTGGGCTACACGCGGAGTAACGATATCACATCCCTTCCTTTGTTAAAACAAAACAATTAATTTCCAAACTATAATTTCGTTAGACCAACTAAAACACAGTTATTAAAATTTAACTATCCAAAAGTATTTAACAAATCCTTCATACAATATTATAACGTTAAAATATTTTAAATTGTTCTTGTGTGCTAATAAGCTAAATTGCCAAATTGCCATATCTGTTTGGCGGAACTCCTCGTCCCTCTCGGACTGGATAGCGTCTTTGGACTGGTACAGGTGCCCCAGAGATTCGTGGCCAGTCAGGAAGTTGCGATCGGTCCGGTATATCATCTCCTCGCCTTGAAGACCCTTGAGCAGCTACTTCCTCCGAAACTTTCCTGAAGAAAGAACAGTTGCGTTCAATCGTTTTCCCCTGTCTAGTGGCAGTGACTCGTGACCCCTGGACTTTAACGACTTGATAGGGCTCGAGATCGTAGAAAGGTGTTAGCTTGTTATGCTTCTGCTGTCGAACCAAGACCCAGTCCCCTTTTCGGAAATCATGAGGAGTCGCATGGCGTTTCTTGTCTGCGTACACTTTCATGGCGTCTTTCTTCTCTTTCTCAGCTTTCCGGAATATAGCGTCTGGTCTTATAGGGTTCATCTCGGGAAGCCATGATCTTACTTTCCGTCCAAACAAGATCTCCCCTGGTGACTTCCCCGTTGTCATATGGGGTGTAGTTCGATACGCCTTGGGTTGATCAAGATATTGACGGACGAAGTCAAGGAAATTGGAACAATCTCGGAAACAATTGACTGGAAGGCGGTATTTCCGGATATATTCACCGGAATTGGCAAACTGAAAGGGTACCAGGCGCATCTCCACATCGATGAATCGGTACCGGGGAAAATCCAGCCTCAGTCGTTGCTTAAGAATAACACATAAGAGATAAAGGTAAAGTAACTTTATTCCACTCGCTCTAACTGGGAACTCCCCTTATCTAGCGGAGAGCCCCGTTTATATACATCTATTATCTATGCCCCTGCTGGGCTACACGCGGAGTAACGATATCACATCCCTTCCTTTGTTAAAACAAAACAATTAATTTCCAAACTATAATTTCGTTAGACCAACTAAAACACAGTTATTAAAATTTAACTATCCAAAAGTATTTAACAAATCCTTCATACAATATTATAACGTTAAAATATTTTAAATTGTTCTTGTGTGCTAATAAGCTAAATTGCCAAATTGCCATATCTGTTTGGCGGAACTCCTCGTCCCTCTCGGACTGGATAGCGTCTTTGGACTGGTACAGGTGCCCCAGAGATTCGTGGCCAGTCAGGAAGTTGCGATCGGTCCGGTATATCATCTCCTCGCCTTGAAGACCCTTGAGCAGCTACTTCCTCCGAAACTTTCCTGAAGAAAGAACAGTTGCGTTCAATCGTTTTCCCCTGTCTAGTGGCAGTGACTCGTGACCCCTGGACTTTAACGACTTGATAGGGCTCGAGATCGTAGAAAGGTGTTAGCTTGTTATGCTTCTGCTGTCGAACCAAGACCCAGTCCCCTTTTCGGAAATCATGAGGAGTCGCATGGCGTTTCTTGTCTGCGTACACTTTCATGGCGTCTTTCTTCTCTTTCTCAGCTTTCCGGAATATAGCGTCTGGTCTTATAGGGTTCATCTCGGGAAGCCATGATCTTACTTTCCGTCCAAACAAGATCTCCCCTGGTAACTTCCCCGTTGTCATATGGGGTGTAGTTCGATACGCCTTGGGTTGATCAAGATATTGACGGACGAAGTCAAGGAAATTGGAACAATCTCGGAAACAATTGACTGGAAGGCGGTATTTCCGGATATATTCACCGGAATTGGCAAACTGAAAGGGTACCAGGCGCATCTCCACATCGATGAATCGGTACCGGGGAAAATCCAGCCTCAGTCGTTGCTTAAGAATAACACATAAGAGATAAAGGTAAAGTAACTTTATTCCACTCGCTCTAACTGGGAACTCCCCTTATCTAGCGGAGAGCCCCGTTTATATACATCTATTATCTATGCCCCTGCTGGGCTACACGCGGAGTAACGATATCACATCCCTTCCTTTGTTAAAACAAAACAATTAATTTCCAAACTATAATTTCGTTAGACCAACTAAAACACAGTTATTAAAATTTAACTATCCAAAAGTATTTAACAAATCCTTCATACAATATTATAACGTTAAAATATTTTAAATTGTTCTTGTGTGCTAATAAGCTAAATTGCCAAATTGCCATATCTGTTTGGCGGAACTCCTCGTCCCTCTCGGACTGGATAGCGTCTTTGGACTGGTACAGGTGCCCCAGAGATTCGTGGCCAGTCAGGAAGTTGCGATCGGTCCGGTATATCATCTCCTCGCCTTGAAGACCCTTGAGCAGCTACTTCCTCCGAAACTTTCCTGAAGAAAGAACAGTTGCGTTCAATCGTTTTCCCCTGTCTAGTGGCAGTGACTCGTGACCCCTGGACTTTAACGACTAGATAGGGCTCGAGATCGTAGAAAGGTGTTAGCTTGTTATGCTTCTGCTGTCGAACCAAGACCCAGTCCCCTTTTCGGAAATCATGAGGAGTCGCATGGCGTTTCTTGTCTGCGTACACTTTCATGGCGTCTTTCTTCTCTTTCTCAGCTTTCCGGAATATAGCGTCTGGTCTTATAGGGTTCATCTCGGGAAGCCATGATCTTACTTTCCGTCCAAACAAGATCTCCCCTGGTGACTTCCCCGTTGTCATATGGGGTGTAGTTCGATACGCCTTGGGTTGATCAAGATATTGACGGACGAAGTCAAGGAAATTGGAACAATCTCGGAAACAATTGACTGGAAGGCGGTATTTCCGGATATATTCACCGGAATTGGCAAACTGAAAGGGTACCAGGCGCATCTCCACATCGATGAATCGGTACCGGGGAAAATCCAGCCTCAGTCGTTGCTTAAGAATAACACATAAGAGATAAAGGTAAAGTAACTTTATTCCACTCGCTCTAACTGGGAACTCCCCTTATCTAGCGGAGAGCCCCGTTTATATACATCTATTATCTATGCCCCTGCTGGGCTACACGCGGAGTAACGATATCACATCCCTTCCTTTGTTAAAACAAAACAATTAATTTCCAAACTATAATTTCGTTAGACCAACTAAAACACAGTTATTAAAATTTAACTATCCAAAAGTATTTAACAAATCCTTCATACAATATTATAACGTTAAAATATTTTAAATTGTTCTTGTGTGCTAATAAGCTAAATTGCCAAATTGCCATATCTGTTTGGCGGAACTCCTCGTCCCTCTCGGACTGGATAGCGTCTTTGGACTGGTACAGGTGCCCCAGAGATTCGTGGCCAGTCAGGAAGTTGCGATCGGTCCGGTATATCATCTCCTCGCCTTGAAGACCCTTGAGCAGCTACTTCCTCCGAAACTTTCCTGAAGAAAGAACAGTTGCGTTCAATCGTTTTCCCCTGTCTAGTGGCAGTGACTCGTGACCCCTGGACTTTAACGACTTGATAGGGCTCGAGATCGTAGAAAGGTGTTAGCTTGTTATGCTTCTGCTGTCGAACCAAGACCCAGTCCCCTTTTCGGAAATCATGAGGAGTCGCATGGCGTTTCTTGTCTGCGTACACTTTCATGGCGTCTTTCTTCTCTTTCTCAGCTTTCCGGAATATAGCGTCTGGTCTTATAGGGTTCATCTCGGGAAGCCATGATCTTACTTTCCGTCCAAACAAGATCTCCCCTGGTAACTTCCCCGTTGTCATATGGGGTGTAGTTCGATACGCCTTGGGTTGATCAAGATATTGACGGACGAAGTCAAGGAAATTGGAACAATCTCGGAAACAATTGACTGGAAGGCGGTATTTCCGGATATATTCACCGGAATTGGCAAACTGAAAGGGTACCAGGCGCATCTCCACATCGATGAATCGGTACCGGGGAAAATCCAGCCTCAGTCGTTGCTTAAGAATAACACATAAGAGATAAAGGTAAAGTAACTTTATTCCACTCGCTCTAACTGGGAACTCCCCTTATCTAGCGGAGAGCCCCGTTTATATACATCTATTATCTATGCCCCTGCTGGGCTACACGCGGAGTAACGATATCACATCCCTTCCTTTGTTAAAACAAAACAATTAATTTCCAAACTATAATTTCGTTAGACCAACTAAAACACAGTTATTAAAATTTAACTATCCAAAAGTATTTAACAAATCCTTCATACAATATTATAACGTTAAAATATTTTAAATTGTTCTTGTGTGCTAATAAGCTAAATTGCCAAATTGCCATATCTGTTTGGCGGAACTCCTCGTCCCTCTCGGACTGGATAGCGTCTTTGGACTGGTACAGGTGCCCCAGAGATTCGTGGCCAGTCAGGAAGTTGCGATCGGTCCGGTATATCATCTCCTCGCCTTGAAGACCCTTGAGCAGCTACTTCCTCCGAAACTTTCCTGAAGAAAGAACAGTTGCGTTCAATCGTTTTCCCCTGTCTAGCGGCAGTGACTCGTGACCCCTGGACTTTAACGACTAGATAGGGCTCGAGATCGTAGAAAGGTGTTAGCTTGTTATGCTTCTGCTGTCGAACCAAGACCCAGTCCCCTTTTCGGAAATCATGAGGAGTCGCATGGCGTTTCTTGTCTGCGTACACTTTCATGGCGTCTTTCTTCTCTTTCTCAGCTTTCCGGAATATAGCGTCTGGTCTTATAGGGTTCATCTCGGGAAGCCATGATCTTACTTTCCGTCCAAACAAGATCTCCCCTGGTGACTTCCCCGTTGTCATATGGGGTGTAGTTCGATACGCCTTGGGTTGATCAAGATATTGACGGACGAAGTCAAGGAAATTGGAACAATCTCGGAAACAATTGACTGGAAGGCGGTATTTCCGGATATATTCACCGGAATTGGCAAACTGAAAGGGTACCAGGCGCATCTCCACATCGATGAATCGGTACCGGGGAAAATCCAGCCTCAGTCGTTGCTTAAGAATAACACATAAGAGATAAAGGTAAAGTAACTTTATTCCACTCGCTCTAACTGGGAACTCCCCTTATCTAGCGGAGAGCCCCGTTTATATACATCTATTATCTATGCCCCTGCTGGGCTACACGCGGAGTAACGATATCACATCCCTTCCTTTGTTAAAACAAAACAATTAATTTCCAAACTATAATTTCGTTAGACCAACTAAAACACAGTTATTAAAATTTAACTATCCAAAAGTATTTAACAAATCCTTCATACAATATTATAACGTTAAAATATTTTAAATTGTTCTTGTGTGCTAATAAGCTAAATTGCCAAATTGCCATATCTGTTTGGCGGAACTCCTCGTCCCTCTCGGACTGGATAGCGTCTTTGGACTGGTACAGGTGCCCCAGAGATTCGTGGCCAGTCAGGAAGTTGCGATCGGTCCGGTATATCATCTCCTCGCCTTGAAGACCCTTGAGCAGCTACTTCCTCCGAAACTTTCCTGAAGAAAGAACAGTTGCGTTCAATCGTTTTCCCCTGTCTAGTGGCAGTGACTCGTGACCCCTGGACTTTAACGACTTGATAGGGCTCGAGATCGTAGAAAGGTGTTAGCTTGTTATGCTTCTGCTGTCGAACCAAGACCCAGTCCCCTTTTCGGAAATCATGAGGAGTCGCATGGCGTTTCTTGTCTGCGTACACTTTCATGGCGTCTTTCTTCTCTTTCTCAGCTTTCCGGAATATAGCGTCTGGTCTTATAGGGTTCATCTCGGGAAGCCATGATCTTACTTTCCGTCCAAACAAGATCTCCCCTGGTGACTTCCCCGTTGTCATATGGGGTGTAGTTCGATACGCCTTGGGTTGATCAAGATATTGACGGACGAAGTCAAGGAAATTGGAACAATCTCGGAAACAATTGACTGGAAGGCGGTATTTCCGGATATAATCACCGGAATTGGCAAACTGAAAGGGTACCAGGCGCATCTCCACATCGATGAATCGGTACCGGGGAAAATCCAGCCTCAGTCGTTGCTTAAGAATAACACATAAGAGATAAAGGTAAAGTAACTTTATTCCACTCGCTCTAACTGGGAACTCCCCTTATCTAGCGGAGAGCCCCGTTTATATACATCTATTATCTATGCCCCTGCTGGGCTACACGCGGAGTAACGATATCACATCCCTTCCTTTGTTAAAACAAAACAATTAATTTCCAAACTATAATTTCGTTAGACCAACTAAAACACAGTTATTAAAATTTAACTATCCAAAAGTATTTAACAAATCCTTCATACAATATTATAACGTTAAAATATTTTAAATTGTTCTTGTGTGCTAATAAGCTAAATTGCCAAATTGCCATATCTGTTTGGCGGAACTCCTCGTCCCTCTCGGACTGGATAGCGTCTTTGGACTGGTACAGGTGCCCCAGAGATTCGTGGCCAGTCAGGAAGTTGCGATCGGTCCGGTATATCATCTCCTCGCCTTGAAGACCCTTGAGCAGCTACTTCCTCCGAAACTTTCCTGAAGAAAGAACAGTTGCGTTCAATCGTTTTCCCCTGTCTAGTGGCAGTGACTCGTGACCCCTGGACTTTAACGACTTGATAGGGCTCGAGATCGTAGAAAGGTGTTAGCTTGTTATGCTTCTGCTGTCGAACCAAGACCCAGTCCCCTTTTCGGAAATCATGAGGAGTCGCATGGCGTTTCTTGTCTGCGTACACTTTCATGGCGTCTTTCTTCTCTTTCTCAGCTTTCCGGAATATAGCGTCTGGTCTTATAGGGTTCATCTCGGGAAGCCATGATCTTACTTTCCGTCCAAACAAGATCTCCCCTGGTGACTTCCCCGTTGTCATATGGGGTGTAGTTCGATACGCCATCAAAAAGTTATTGAGCTCGTTCTTCCATGGTTTCTGCTCAACTTGGGTAGCTTGGATGAACTTGTTCAATGTCCTCATGAACCGTTCTGCTTCTCCAATCGCTTGTGGCCAGAGTTTAGTGACTCGCTGGTGATAGCACCCCAACTCCTTTAACCGTTTCGTAAACGCCAACGAATTGAATGGGGGTCCGTTGTCAGTCTTCAGCTTCTCCGGAAACCCGAAGAGAGCAAAGATCCGTTCTATCTTGTCCAGGATGTTGGCTGCGGTTAGTGTAGTGACCACCTGAACCACCGGATACCGTGAGTATTCATCGATCAAACCGAGCAGGTGACAGCCATCCGGAAATGGACCAGCAAAATCCATGACCAAGTTGGTCCAGACGTCATCCGGCAATTCGGTCATCTTCAGCGGCTCTTCCTTGACATCCCCTACCACCGTCTGACACGCAAGACAATTCCTAATTTTGGTTTCAACCATTTCGTCTATTCCTGGGAACCAGACCCTCTCTCGTAGTAGCCTCTTCGTCTTGACGATCCCTTGATGTCCGATGTGTGCCAGATCCACGCATTGCTCTCTCAGTCCTAAGGGTATAATGATTCTTGAACCCCTGAGCAATATTCCACTGTCATGTACCGCTAGTTCCCTCCGGATCTTCTTATACTAGGTTAGATCTTTGCCGGAAAATTCTGAACCCGCGCCTCCCGGTTTGCCAAGTTCTTGGATTACCGTCTGCAATGTCGGATCTTTGAGGGTCTCTTCTATAATCGTTTCTTTGGAAATGGCTTTCGGGATAGTACAGTCCACTATGTAGCTGATGTAAGCTTCCAAATCATCGTTCTCTTCCGGAGTAGAACAGGGTTCTGGGTGACGTGAGAGATAGTCGGATGGATTGTCCTTCCCTGGCCGGTATAGTATGTCAAACGTGTACTGTTGGATTTTGACACACATCCGTTCAATCCTTGCCAAGGTTCTCAGGTGGGGCTTCTCTATGATGTGGACTAACGGCTGATGATCCGTGTAGACGGTGAACTTGACGCCGTAGACAAAAAGATGGTAGTGGTCTATCGCCCATTAGACTGCAAGGAGTTCCCGCTCAATTTGTGAATACCGACGCTGGACGTCGGTTAACGACTTGCTGGCGTATGCTACCACCCTGACCGTCTTCGTGGATGGATCTTCTTGGCTTAGAATTGCTCCCAATCCTACCGGACTTGCGTCCACCACCAAGTTCGTCTTATACTTCGGGTTAAAATAGGCTAATTTTACATCGGCAGCTAGACGAGTCTTGAGCGTAGTGAATGCCTGTTGATGTTCTTCTGTCCAAACCATCGGCGTATCCTTCTTTAACAGCTGCCTTATCGGGAACGTTATCGTTGCCAGGTCGGGAATAAATCTTCCACTATATTGGATCATACCAATCAAGCTGTGTACCTCTTCTACCGTAGTTGTGGGTTAAAGTGATGTGGATGCAGCTATTTTAGCTGGATCCACCGATATTCCCTTGTCTGATAACACGAATCCAAAGAAAAGCAAGGAACTCTGTCCGAAGAGGCACTTGTTTGCGTTCAACGTCAGCCCTGACTCCTGCAATCGACGTAAGATTTGCTCTAGTCTTTGGTCGTGTTCTTCCTTCGAAGGTCCACGAACAAATATGTCATCGCTGGCGTTAACGGTACCCGGAATCCCTGCAATGACTTGTGATATTACGTCTTGAAATAGCTCGGCAGCGGATGACACCCCAAAGAATAGTCGCTTGTATCTTCGCAGCCCGACGTGCGTAGAAAACGTTGTTATCACCCTTGACTCCTCATCCAGTTCGAGTTGATGGTACCCCATTCTCAGGTCAATCTTCGAGAACAGCCTTGCTCCATTGGCTACGGCCAATATGTCTTCAGTCGTGGGTGTAATATGACGTTCTCTCTTGATAGCCGTGTTGGGAAGTCTCATGTCAACACACATGCGATACTCCTTCTTTCTCTGGCTAGCTCCCGACAGCTCCTGGTTCTGTTCACGCCAGACATGGGCGAACCCCCAGCCTCTCCCACTCCTCAAATTTCTTTAGCAGGGAACGAGCAGCTCACTCCAACTGGTTTTCCATGATAGTAGGCCTTTCAGTAAACCTCGCTCCTTTCCCAAACAAAACATCATAGTAACTTTTCACTCCTCTCACTGCTCATTTTATCTCGTAGTTTTAATAAATCTCCTCTCATCTCAATTAAGATAAAAATTAAAGTGTTTCACACCTCTCACTGCTCATTTTATTTCGTAGTTTTATTACACCTCCTCTCATCTCAATTAAGATAAAATTTAAAAATTTTCATTCCTCTCACTACTCATTTTTTCTCGTAGTTTTATTGAACCTCCTCTCATCTCTTATTATGTAAAATGTTTTCCAAGACTTAATCCACTCACCTCTCTCAATCTAAAATATTTTTCAGACCTCATCCTTTCATCATTATTTAGAAATTCCTATAAATAGTTCAAATTTTGACTTAAATAGTGAAAGGAGTGAAAAATATGAAAATCACTCCGGTACTTTCAGAGCCTCACCTACACGGTCCTAAATGCAGAACTTAACTCTCCCACTTCGTTTCATCTATTGAATCTATCTAGTTTGCCAGGGTTTCATACACTACAAGCCTAGCAACGATCCTCGAACATTCTCGAAGTTTTGTTTTAGCCATTAAGCATTCGTACTTCACTAGACCGATTCAGACAAGCAGAGGGAACCCAGACAGTCACATGACTATATCAATACACAGCTGTCAGTTTTGTTTCTCTATTTACCTTCCTACCCCCTAGTTGCCCAAACCCCCATCGAGATACAGTGGAAAGTTTTTTATTTTCACCCCACTCCAAAGGCGAGAAGAAGAGAACCCCCTCTCCCAAAATATTTTTCCTCCCACTCACCTCTCACACTCACGAGCCATTTTGAAACGCATAGTTTTCAAACTCACCCCCTTTTACACCCCTCTTACACCGCCCGTAAAAACTCGCGCTCTTTTAATATAGGTTTTTCGAGTAGGCAAAGAGGTTCACTCCAATAATTCATGATATTATAACGTTGCGCTCATTTTCTTGCCTATTGTTTTGTTAAAGACTTACCACTACCACTCACCCTCCACTCACAATAGTATAATTTCTGAGTCTCTCCTCTCAAAACGCTCATTTCACTCCAAAAGGAGAGGAGAGCGCCCATGTCTGGTTCACGCTTTGGTATCAGGACAATCGGTGAAACCCAGGGCGTCGGCCCATTTGCTCGTTCTATTATGTCCTCTGCTTCTAATCGTTCCAGTTCCTTTTCCACGACGTCCCTCATCGCAAAAGGAATTCTACTGTGAGGTTGGATTTTCCCCGGTACCGATTCATCGATGTGGAGATGCGCCTGGTACCCTTTCAGTTTGCCAATTCCGGTGAATAGATCCGGAAATACCGCCTTCCAGTCAATTGTTTCCGAGATTGTTACAATTTCCTTGACTTCGTCCGTCAATATCTTGATCAACCCAAGGTTTTCCGCGGTTTTGAATCCCAGTACGGATATCGACCAGCATCCAACCACGTATATGTAAGACTTTTTTCTGTGTCGCGAAGGTAATCTTGCAGCGACCTAGTACCGGTAATCGCTTCCTGGACCCATATGCTCGTAGCTCAACTGACGTTCCCTTCACTGGTGGTAGACCTAGCTTCTTGTAAGTCTCATCCCCCATGACGTTTACAGTCGCTCCAGTATCGATGGTCATTAACACGTCTTTGCCATTGAGTGATACCATTGCCGTCGGTGACCCGTCCGTCGCTGAACTGTTTACTGAGTTGATGTATTCTTCGTTCCTTTCGTCCCCTTCCGAGCTGGTACTCTCCGAGCTTACTTTCTCGAACACTCGGACCTTGGGAGATTTCTTCCGTGTATCCCGCTGTGTCCATTGACAGCACCTGGCGAAATGATTCGCTTTCTTGCACTTGGAACATATTTTACCCTTGGCTGGACAGCCTTTTCTTCCGTGAGGCCATTCGTATCCGCAATTTCGACATGATTGGTCCTGTGGTAGAGGCATGCGAACAGATTTCCTTGCCTCCTCTCGCCTAGGCCCCCTGAACTTGTTGTGAATGATTGCCTCGACTCTTTCTTTACCAGTCTCTGGTCCCGACCTTTCCATTGCAGCTGCTTAACGATCCGTTGCTTCGTCCAGACGACCTTGTTTCAAGATATCTTCCATGGACAAATTTGGGTCTCGAAGCGCAGCTCTCCTCAACCGCTTGGAGTTGACTCCCATTATGAACTGAGACTTGACTTCGCGTGATACGTCGTTGAAATCGCAATGCGTTGATAATTTTCTTAATCGAATATGGAAGTCGTCGAGTGATTCATCTTCGCCTTGCTTGGCTTGTTTGAAGACGAAGACTTCGTACTCCGTATTGCGTTGAGGAGCGAAATGTAGCGCGAGCGCGGCCTTGGCTTCATCATAGGTAGTCCCGGTCTGCGTCAAAGTCGAAAAGATATCAAATACGTCATCTCCCGCCGCGTGAAGTAACAGTGCACGTTTACGCGTGTCACTGGTGACGTTCATGGCAACCAAGTAGATGTCAAAGCGTTGAATCCATTTTTCCCAACGTGAAGCTACAGCGGTCGAGTCGTTGAGTAGGGTAAACGGCGCAAGAGCTGGCAAATTGGCGGACGTCATGATACGAACCCCGTAACGCGACTAGCGTACCCCGAACGTAATGGTTGACCGGCGTCCGTGACGTTAAAGACGATCCCCGTAACGCGACTATAGCGTACCCCGAACGTAATGGTTGACCGGCGTCCGTGACGTTAAAGACGATCCCCGTAACGCGACTATAGCGTACCCCGAACGTAAGTAAAACCGACTGTTAAGCGCGATTCTCCTTTAACATGACACGGCTCCGTCGCCAAAATGTAGTGTCGTTGCTTAGGAATAACACATAAGAGATAAAGGTAAAGTAACTTTATTCCACTCGCTCTAACTGGGAACTCCCCTTATCTAGCGGAGAGCCCCGTTTATATACAATCTATTATCTATGCCCCTGCTGGGCTACACGCGGAATAACGATATCACAACGATTAAAATAAATAATTAATTTTCTAGAATAATTATAAAACGTTTCCAAACACTATTGTAATCCCGACTCTAATGGTCATTAAAGTAATTAATAAAATAGACTTTCATTTCTGTTCTCACCATTGAGTCACTTGTGTTTATTAGGGGGGAATAGTTGAAAGGGTTTTACAGAAATAAAAAGTGAAATCGTTCTATCGGATGAAAACCTAGATGGCGCGAAGCGTCCACGAATTTTACTATGAATGATATTTTCCGAAGCTCTTCTACCAGAGAGAATTCAAGTGGGGAATAAAAACTTAGGTAGAAAGAGTGTCTAAAAACACATGATCAGAAGTTACAGGCCAGTTCCGGAAGGTCTTTCATGTGACCGGAGTTTACCTGAGAGTTGACTCTAGGCTCGGCTGCTCGTTTCAGATCCAGCGTCATTTGCAATGTCAAAGGCGAAAGCTTCCATTTCTTTCATTAGTTTTCTCTGCTCTACCACTCACCGAAGAGCTGCAAAATTAATCCGGTCACAATATGTTCAGTATAGCCAATGTGTGCGAAATTTCCTACAACGTGGGAAATTTTGGTCTTTTTTTGGCTCTGTGGGAAGAAAGTAATTTTTTTCCAAATTCGGTCCAATGTGGGAATGTTCGAAAATTTTCGTTGGTTAAGTAATTGCAAGCGACGAGGCCGATTTTTTTCACTCTAACCAGTAGGCTCCACTCCTTAAAGAAGCAGCTCTCGGGCTCCTTCAACTCTCCATACTCATACATCACGACTCAACGGTAAGCGGTAGTAGTTGATAGTTTAGGCGGGAAACTCCGGCTGCGGCAGGCCGCCTGCAAAGTTAGCTTAGCCTTTGCTTAATCAACCGAATTACCGAACCAAATGTATTCACGCGGCTCACACCTGCCTTTTTAAGTTTGAAACAAGACGAGCTTTAAGAAATTTCTTGCCCTGGAACCTGAGTATCTTTTCTGGATTTTATGTGAGAATATTTTTCTAATATTATAATTTTCAGTTATATCTCTTAGTGACAAGGGGTTAAAAATTATTTTCTTTGAAAACCAGAAACTTTTAGTAAGCATGAATTCAGATGAAGACGCGTATCATCACACGCCCCTGAAAAACGTTTACAAGAGCAATAAGCCACCTTCTAAAAGAGTCAAACTATTCCAAGATGCCTGGCTCGGTAGTTATGATTTTCGTGGTTGACAACGTGCTGTAAATGAAGAACCCACCAAAGCGTTATGTATCGCTTGTATTGCTAAGTTTGGTTGTGGAAAAAGTGAATTGGAAAAATATTCAAAGGGATTGAAACACATAGAAAACGTTAAAACTTTGTCCAACACCAGTAGCAAAATCGAAAAATCTAATGCAGATATTGCAGTAAAAAACTAGCGTTTTCAGATTTTGCCCAAAAAATGAAATTAAAGGGGGCGATATTTTTTTTAGTTTGCACCGATGACATAATGAAGGAATGAGATCTATATAATGACGGAATGCATTGGAGAAAATCTCACACTACCGAAACGTACCAAGACTTCAAATTGTACTGCGATATTAGACCTGGATTTGAAAAAGCATGTAGCAGGGAGTTTCAAAGGCATCTTTGCACTCTTAAAATCGTTCCCATATCTTTTATTAATTCACTACAAAGATCGAGAAACAGTATGGGTTGAAAGACCTTATGGAAATTCAAAACAAAACAAAAAAGTTCCTTGGTATCGTACCAATCGTTCCACGTTAAATAACGTAAAATCTAAAGTGAAAGGTCAAAAAAATGACCCAAAAGAAACTTTTAGGGAATTAACCGCCGAGGTGAAAGTTAACGTAAAAATCTGGAAAAAGAGGTCCAGCAACCGAAAGTAAGCGACATCGAACCAATGGCACTGCCGAGGAATACAAAACAGGCAGCTAACATAAAGTATTTGGCATAGTGCTGTGCGAGTACTCGATAAGACTCGAGTACTCGACTCGATGCTCGATAAGAGATTTTCTGAGACTCGAAAACGTTTCGAGTATCAAACCAAGGCTCGATAAATACTCGAACCTGCTTTTGGAAGGCCTTTAACTCTGAAAATTGGATGTAGTAGCTATAAAAATCCACTAGAAAGTCACGTTTATTGGCTAACAGACGCATGTTAGTGCTTATTGGGTAGTTTAGATCATAATGCCAGTGTAATGTAGTAGGGTGGTAGCTTCTAGCTGGTTCAACAGTGCAAGTAAAAGTAATAAAACACAGTTAATAATAGCGTTGACTATTATAATATTTTTATTTTATTAATTTATTTCTTCTTTTTTTAAGGTTCAGCTTAATAATTTTCGTTTGGGACTTTGAGCTAAGGATAATAAAGGCTAGTGGCTAAGGTGAGGAATGAGATTCCGAAGAAGATATGATGAGGAATTAGTTTGTTAAATTTAAAGGAAAGAAGACTAATACTGTCTGGGAAATGTTTGAAGTAGTTGTCGATGATCAAAATTACACTAAATGTCTATTATTAGAGCGATAAATTAAGAGAAAGTGCTGAAATACTGCAAAACCAATTCCCAATTACTCGATAAAAACTCGAAACAAATTTTGCAACTACTCGATACTCGATTCGAGTACTCGAGACTCGGCTCGATACTCGATAAGGGAAAATTTCAATACTCGAGACTCGACTCGAAACCAAAAATTCAAGGCTCGCACACCCCTAATTTGGCAGAAGAGCAAATAAGATTTGTCCTGATTCAGTTAACTCGATAATAGCCTTGAAGGAGACCAAATTTAAGGACATTATCAGAGTAATAAACTTGGACAACGACAGTTTAACAATAGTCTTTGATGAACCGGAAGCGGTGACTTTAGGTAAGCGACTTCTGAGCCAAACGTTAAGAGATGGCACAAATATTGAACAGTGCATAACTTACGATACAACTTTCAATATGGGTAATTTTTACAGTCTTAATGCGTAATATGGAACTAGTCAATGACCCTATTTTCCCTGTCTTATTCATGATACACCAAATTTAATTCAGAGCCATTCATAAGAGCTTTTTTTCAAGTCTAGTGCTCGAACTAGATTTTGAAACCTTGGGCAAAAATGTTCCCGTCGTTATCGATAGAGAAAAGGGTATCATCAAAGCTGTTAAACAAAGCTGTTCCGTGGCGTCCGATAGTTTATTGTTTTGTCGCAACCACATCAATAACGATGTAAAATATTGGTTGCGTAGAAATGGTGGTACTACTTCAGACCTTAAAGGATATCGGCTTCATATGGGTGCCCTTTTACAATGTGAAAACGAGGAACAGTTTGAAGAACAGTACGAGAAATATCGTAGCAAATGTTCGCAGCCTTTTTTGACATATGCCGATACGTTTTTGAGAGAAGACCAGCAAAATAATGCGATTGCGGCGCAATTCAAACGTTTTCCTGCGTTTCAATCAAAAACTCTAACAGATAATTTAAGCGAATCGTTCCATAGTGTATTAAAATTAAGTACAAAAGGAAAAGAACTTGATTTTGCTGAAGCGGTTTTAAAAATGACTCATTTGCAGCATTTTGCTTTGGACTCGTTCAGCAAAGCATACAAGAATATTCAGGGAGACCACACAGTGAAAGAGAACGTTAAAGATTGCAACTATGAACTGAAATTGAATTTCCGCTCAGAAAAGGAGATAATCCAAGAGGTTAAATCTAAATTAAGCTCCTATACCGAAGTCAAACTAGAACATACAGCTTCTACTGGGTTTTTGGCAGAAATGTGTTTGAAAAATGGACTAGTTGAGTTTTGTCAGCATTTGCTAGTTTACAAAGTGGGGGATCCTTTCATGAGAACAGAATAAACGTTGTTAATTCCAATGATATTGAGCGACGAACAAGTGGGGAAATAATCAGTGTTTCCACATTTTAGCTGTTCAAATGCTTTGCCAAAGAACGGCTCCAACACTGAGAAATCCGAATTCTAAACTAAGTCATCGGTACAAGGCAACAACCACGGGGAAGCGTGGGAGGAAAGGTTCTTATCCTCAATTACTTGATTACAGTAATTTGGATGGTCCAGATTCTATTAATGCAAGCTGTAACGTAACAGATGATTTTTCTCCAGACAAACTAAAAACGCCGAAAGGTTTGTATAACGCTGATATTGGCTTTGAAAAATCTGATACGAATTCGGAAACATCTGACATGCCAAAGTTTAATATCGATATGCCATTTTCTGACGCGGAATCCGTAGCTTCCAACTACCCTAGCCTATGATGAGACTTCAACGCATGGCTTTTCAAAAGGATACCCATTTAATATTGCAATACAATCCTTGAAAGATATTTAACTGACTTCTATCTAACACGAGATTATAATTTCAACGGTTACCATAAAATGCCACCACGCAACAGGAACTTATTCATCGACAACCAGAAAATGATAAGCCTTTTTGACTGTTCTATTAATATTAGAACTGATGTTAGCAGGGTTCGAAAGGGTATAGTATAGAATCATACGACAAATTAAAAGTAACCCTCGAAGGCTCGAAACTAAGGTGAAACACGCTTTTTAATTTTTTAACAGATGCCCTCAATCTGTTTATGACTCACAATCAAAATAATACTACAGTTAATCATCTACTAGTGAGCGCAAACTTGAGAATGAATAGCTGATAACTTAATGCCTTTTAAATTCGTGGACTTATTGTTACATAACTGCACCTATTACAAGGTCAACTTGAGAAGTTATTTACGATTCAACAACAAACAAGGACTTAATGAACTATACTGCTCCTTTAATATTTTGTTGAACAATTTGGTCGTTTGTCTAGTGTTACCGGTTACGTTGTAAAAACAACAGCGTAACACAACGCGTGGCCTTCTTATCAGCGCAATATCAAAAACTAGGCGGGTCTGTAAGTATATATTAGCACGCGTCGAAAACTAATGCAGATAAGAAATTGTCGCTTAGCAACGATCGATTAGAGTTCCAACCACAGTCGCGTGTCATCGATCCCAAAAGGGTTTATAACCATTCTCCTAATTTATTTTTAATTAGGTTAACAACTTAAGGACTTTCTTGGTTTTAACGGGGTACAATATTGACTCATGCCACAAATTAAACGAAACATTCCAAGTTGAAATCTCGGAAAACAAGTTAAAGTACGTCACATTTTTCTTACGAGCGCTATGATTGAAGACATTCTCTTTTATTCTTTTGCAATTGGTTGTCCTACAAAACGGCAGCCACTACAATTGAGAAACTGAAAAGTCATAATAATGAATCTCGAAATAACAAAATACTATAGAGCACCATTCATGCCAGTAAGTTTAAAGTATTTCACGATTTGCTTCTACTCAAAGATAATGTTACAAGTCCAATCTCAAGGAACCTTATATTTTTTATCAGTTTGCGCCATTCGTTATTTTGAATGCACAAGGAGAGAAAACTGGTTACATGATAAAATTCCTGCACGTTTTACAAATATTTGACAATATCAAGTATATAAACGTAGATCAATTTGTCTGGTTTTACGTTATTGGTAATAACCGTAATGGTAAAAAAATGTTTCAGCGTTACTGTTCTCCCGAATGCTGATAAGTATTGGGGAACGAAAGTTATTAACTCTTGGAATGGTCTTCTAGGAATGCTTCAAAGAAATGTATAGTTCCATATAAATTCTGAACCAAGAATTCATTCTCGATACTATGAATATGTTAACATGGCTTTAGCTTCTCGATACTATGAATATGTTAACATGGCTTTAGCTTCTCGATACTATGAATATGTTAACATGGCTTTAGCTTCTCGATACTATGAATATGTTAACATGGCTTTAGCTTCTCGATACTATGAATATGTTAACATGGCTTTAGCTTCTCGATACTATGAATATGTTAACATGGCTTTAGCTTCTCGATACTATGAATATGTTAACATAGCTTTAGCTTCTCGATACTATGAATATGTTAACATGGCTTTAGCTTCTCGATACTATGAATATGTTAACATAGCTTTAGCTTCTCGATAATATGAATATGTTAACATGGCTTTAGCTTCTCGATACTATGAAAATGTTATCATGGCTTTAGCTTCTCAATATTATCAATATGTTAACATGGCTTTAGCTTCTCGATACTATGAATATGTTAACATAGCTTTAGCTCCTCGATACTATCAATATTTTAACATGGCTTTAGCTCCTCGATAGTATGAATAAGTTAACATGGCTTTAGCTTCTCGATAATATGAATATGTTAACATGGCTTTAGCTTCTCGATACTATCAATATGTTAACATTACTTTAGCTTCTTTTTAACGAAATTTAATGGTTTTGTTGTAACGCTGGTATAATTACATATGTCATTTTAATGTTAAATTTACATGAAAATAATTAGGACAAAGTTTATTCGAAAATAAGTAGCTTTGAGTCTTATGCAAATAAAAGGATTGGTTTATAGTCCTTGCCTTGCCATATTCTTGTACTAATACGAGTTGGTTCTTGGTCAACTTCTTTCATTAATAATTTAGAAAATATTTTCAATAAACAGGAGGGAGACTTTTCACTAATGCCTTTGTTCTTAACCACTGATCGTTTCAATTCCTTTGCATCTTCGCACCCGTTTTTGAGTTTGAAAATCCAAATATTATTCGGAACAAACCAAGCGAATGAAAACGATATTTTTTCGGTTATAAATAAATGGGTAAATTAGTCTTTCGTAATTTCCGTATAACATTGTTATCAAAGACGTCAACTTTCCTTAAGTTTATCTGTCTTTATATCTCGGGAAATTGTTTATGTATTATAGATTGTACTGAATATTCACCGCAAAACTTTATTTCATTTTGGTTTTTAATTATTCCTATCTTGAGGCAGTTGAATTATGTGCAAAATTTTATAAATGTTGATACGAAATATATCTAGATAATTGTGGGTTCGGTTGCTGTCGTTCTGCTGATTTACTTGACGGAAAAACTGAACTCGAAATATGGAAAAGTGAAATCTAAACTGCCCTTCATGTTTTTAATACAATGCCTTCTGGGAACGAGTAAAAACTTACAGGAATGATTTACTCGTTTCGAAACTGAAATAAATTTCAATTTCAGGTCCTCAAAGTTTCAATTGCTACGGAATCTCTCGTTTTCTTTCTGTGTCTTGGAGTCTGGCGTCTTTTGTTCTCTTACTTTTTGTATCCTCGGAAATGACGTCACAGTTTTCGAGCAAATCGGAAGCGCTTCCCTTTGATACCATCGACGACGTATTTCTCTTTCCCAAAGCTAAACCTTTGTTGGTTAGAAACTCAGCGCAATTCAAATTCATTCAGGTCAGGTTAATATAAGAATTACATGTCACTTTCGCATTCAATATATAGGTCATTACGTTCGTCTATTTTATGTTCGACTTAGAAAAATGCCTTGATTAACACGGCATATGCGGAAGTAATAAAGCGAGCAGAAGCGACCCCAGATTCGTGCTACCACACATTTCGCACTTTCACGGAAAACAGCGACATTCATTCAGGAATTGAAAATCGTAACAGATTTATTATTGCTGCGGATATGCTTCACTGGAATGTAATAAAGAGAAGATATGCAAAGACAGGAAGTTGCAAAATGAAACTAAGCAAACCTTTAGCAGTAAACTATTGGGCCTTGTATTTCAGGAAAAATATTTCACGAAATCTGATTAAAACCATCAACAGAAGGTTTGTGTCTCCTTCGAAGTTTTATGATCATGGTTGAGTTTTTTTCACCGTATTTGTCAGGTTGCGACAGCTGACCGAGGGCGATTGCTTCGAGGATCTGAACCCGTCTTTGAAAAACGAATTACATCCCTGTCAGGAAACGGAAACCCCTGATTCCTTCGTCATCATCAACGTCTCCGCTTTCATGGTCATTTTTCGCGTCTGTCTCTTCGGATTCTCCGCATCCTTCATAACTCTTGTTTTCGAAATATACGTCGAAATGTTAAAAGTAATAATTATAGCACCCTAGTTTATCGGAGTCTGACCTATGGACAGGCATTCCCACTCCAACAAGAAGAATAGTGTCTACAAATGCATATCTATGACCAAAAAATCGCTTATTGACCATTCTCTGGTACACTAAATATGTTCAACTACAGCACAAGTTTATAGATGAAATTCAGCCGCTTCATGGTCCATCACAGAAATTCATACAAAATAACAAGAATTTCATATAAGGTCCTTCAACTGCGGTCCGAAAGCTAAAATTATATTTTACAGTTAAAAGACAAAGTAAATTCCACAAATGACCTGTTCCTTTTTAAAATAATCCAAAAGTTACAATTAAAGCACCATGGATCCAAATTTTAACAGCCAGAAACTTTATCATCGCCAACCCGAGAATTATAAACCATTATTTCAGCTCTGTTTCCATTAGAATTTATGTAAGCAAGATTAATGTTTCGAAAGGGAATAATTTTTACACGTCCCACATATTAAAAGTAACCCAACAAAGGCTGGGAAACGAGTTCTGTAATACTGCCCTTTTAATCCCTCGCATTTCTGCACTAGTAATGCGTAAAGCGATAGAGTCAAGCTAATTTAAACTCAGAATCTGTGATAACCTTTGCACCTTATCGATTTATATGTTTTTATTAATACGTTTCAAGTTGTATAAAAGCCATTAGTAACATAATAAAAAATTCAGTTATTGTTTACACGTTTACAAGGGTAGTCGTGCTTCTTTTACGCGTTACATACGGCGTTATTACAGAATCAAAATAATTTCTGATGTTTAACATCTAGTAGTGAGGGCCAAATTGAGCACGAACCCAAATTACTGTGGATTTTTTGTCACAAGACTGCACGGATTAGAATAAAAATTGAGAACTAATTTAAGAAAAGTAAGTCTTAAGCATTTAAAAGTAATATAATTTGTTATACGCGTCAAAAACTAACGAGACTGAAAACTTGTTTCCTAGCAACGAACAACTTCCAAAAACAATACGAACTACAATGTCAAATTGACCAATAATTTTCTAATAGTAAATAGTGAGCATTTAAAAGGAAAATAATTTGTTACAATTGTCGAAAACTAAGGGGACTAAAAACTAGTTGCATAGCAAAGAACTACTCGATTTCCTAAAATAGTCGACAAGGCATTGATCCCGAAATAAGTTTTTCTTCCAAGGAAAGGTAGAACCATTATGGTTTCAACGGGATCCAATATTCACTCATGGAACAAATTAAGAGTAAAGGTACCTTCGCATACGAGAGCTAAGTGAACACTGAAAGCGGTAGTTGAACTTCTGAAGAAGATTGAAAAACTCAGTTTGAGCGTGGCCTTTCGCATACTGGATTCACGCGTATTCTAGAGGGCCGGTAGGCTTTTCTAGATAAGAACCCACACCCTCCCAAAATGTTAAAGAAAAAATTAATAAATTTTAGGCTTAACGTCCCATAGAAAAAGTATGGGATTTTTGGTTGTTCACTACATCGAATTACTATGAAACTACAGCGAATTTAAGGTTCGGAACACTTTTGAATAATCAAGCAACTATAGAATGTTGATTTTCTGAAGTTTCATTAAGAGGAATTAAGTCTAAGTATTTTATTTTGATTAATTTATAAATCATGGTAAAACCGTTACATATTACACTGTTTGAATAGTATTCTGTCCATTATCCAAAGGGCTTGTGGCGCATCTGATAACGCGTCTGACTACGGGGAAAAATATTGCAGGCTTGAGTTTTGGCAAGCTCGGTATTTATTTTTAAAGAAGATCTTTTATACATCACAAAAGAAATAAACCTCTAAATACAATGTTTGGATAAGTTTTTTATTACAGAGTACGGGCGTGTGGCGTTATGGATAACGCGTTTGCATTCGACGCAGAAGATTCCAGGTTAGAATCCTGGCAATTTAGTTGTCTATTTTAAAATTCTTAACATATTATAGAAGGGACAATTCTTAGATAACAATGTTTGGATAAGGTTTTTTTAATACGAAGTACGGGCTTGTTCCTTAACGGATCATGCGTCTGCCTACGGAGGAGAAATTTCCAGGTTCGAGTCCTGGCAAGCACTTAGAGAAGATCTTTTATACATCATAAAAGAAAAATCCTATAATCACAATGTTTATATAAGTTTTATTGTTAAACGAAGTACGGGCTTGTGGCGTAATGTATAACGCGTCTCCCTTTGAAGCACAAGATTCCAGGTTCGAGCCCTGCCAAGATTGTTGTTTGTTTTTAAAGAGGATTCATAGTATATTATAGAAGGGAAAAATTCAAAATTTCAACGTTGCATTTTTCTCACCAGGACAAGGGCTTTTGGCGCAACGGATAACGCGCCTGCCTACGGAGCAGAAGATTCCAGGTTCTAATCCAGGCAAGTTTGGTATTTATTTTTAATGGTATTTTATACATCATTAAAGAAAAAGTCCTATTCTAGAGAGCCGCAGTGCACATCAAACCCACGCCCTCTTCTATATTGTTAAAGAAAAAATTCACAGGCTTAGCGTCCCATAGGAAAGGCATGGGATTTTTGGTGGTCCATCATATCGAATAACTAAGAAACTACAGCGAATTTAAGGTTCGAAAAACTTTTGAATTATCAAACAAATATTGAACGTTGAACTATTGAAGTTTTATTAAGAACAATTGAGTCTAAGTATTTTATTTCAATTAATTAAAAAATCCTGGTAAAACCCTTACTGGCTTCACAAAGTGAGTTTAAAAGGTTAGATAGTTCAAAGCTATTTTTGCTAGTTTTCCTTCTGGTGCGTGCTCTCAAGTTAAGATGATACATAACCCTTTCATATTATAATAAGATACCACTCGCCTGCCAACTATGAATTAAGATAGCACCCGCCTTCCAAATTATTAAAACTTTCCATTAAAATAATGACAGGCACTCGGTGCGAGCCAATATGCTCACGAACATCTTACTGGAACCTTGAATGACTGACGTTTGACAAATATAGAATGGTTTTATAATAGATTAAAACAAATTAAGACTGAAGGAACAGATATTATATTAAAAAACTTGGTTTGCCCTAGCCTAAAAAACCAAACGATAAGTTTTTTCCAGTTGACTGAAGCGCGGTTATTTTTTTGTAATGAATTTTAAAGACAATCCATATTTTACTTATCATTGGAATTTAATTCAATCACTTGATTTTACTGGTATTGGATTTATTTCCTATATATTATTGAAATAAAAAATTACTTATACAAGATTTTTCAACAATTCCATTTTCCTAAAAACTTTAATATGAAATGCATTTTTTCATGGGAGAACGTGACCTAATTGGTATCTTCCCACTGTGCAGAATTCCATTAGACCGAATCTCGCCAATGTTTTTAACGAATTTCGCCCAACGGCGGGTTAGGTATTTACAATCCAAACAACTCTATTTGTCGAAAACAGCGACCCCAAAAATGCTATGTAGTTTAATTTCTGTTAATGTCGGTTTTTAATGAAAATGTTTTAAATACATTTTTACTGACTTGGAAATGCCACTATTTGGTTAAGTTAGGTTAATAATATTTTATAAATGACTTGACAATGTTACGCTTTTTCCAAAATATGTTTATCTTCATTGACGTCTCAAATAATATGCCTTTTCCAAAAAATTACTGTTAGGTTAGGTTTGGTTAGGAGGACGTCTCTTCCTCTTTTGAGAGGTTATACACTTCAATTTACTGAAACGGCTTAAAGTATTTTCATGATGAATATAACATAAAACGGCACTATTTTGTTAAGTTAGGTTAATAATATTTTATAAATCCCTTGACAATATTGATGTTTATCTTCACTGATTTCTCAAGTGATATACCTTTTCTAAAAAATTACTGTTAAGTTAGGTTTGGTTTGGAGGGCATCTCTTCTTCTTTGGAGCGGTTATACACTTTAGGTATATTAAAACGGCTGGCTTAAAGTATTTTCATGATGAATATAACATAAAAAATAAATATTATTAGCAATTGGTTTTATCGTGTCATATTTTGCTGTTTTTTTACTATTTTGTTCTTACAATCCTTAGTTTTAAAATAATTATTTAGAAAATGTTTGGATCTAGTGTTCATTTTACGTAGGCCTTAAATTGTTTTAAGTTAATATAATTATTGCTAGCAAAGATAAAATCTTTGCGTTCCCGGGATTTTATTTATTTGCAATGGGGTTGTCCCATTAGACCGAATCATAAATACGCCAAAGTGCGGGTTTTTCGGTCGAACGGGATTAAGGTTTCCCACAGTTCAGTTCAAACAGTTCAGTTTTCGGTTCAGTTCAGTTATTTTCGGTTTCAGTTTAGGGACTAAACTGATTTGATTGCTTCAGTTCAGTTTCAGTTTGCACATCTCCAAACTGATCAGTTTTCAGTTCGGTTCGGTTTATTTCTTAAACTGAACTGATAAAAACTGAACTGAAGAGATAGTTAAGTACTCTTTCGATCTATCGCGAGAAACGATATCAATACGTTCCCGCAAACATTAGTAGAACAATAGAAAACTGGCGTCGTTTAGTATTGCATGCTGTATGATATTTTGGGGGATGTGTCGCGTAAAGTTACCTTATTAGAGTCGCGTATATTTCATCATTTATGTCGCGTATATTTAATTATGCATAAAAATAAGCTATTAATTTAAGTCCCGTGATTAGCTGGGACCCTCTGCAGAGAGACACAGGCTAAAAGAATACCAATAATTAGTAACTAAAAAGGGTATCATATCGTAGATATTGAATTTCTGATCCATGGTATTTTAATATTTCTAATGTTGTTAATCTCAATAAGAACTGCTACGCAGTTCTTATTTAAATTAGCAACATTAGAAAAAGGGTATCATAATTAGTTATATAGTCAAAGTTAAATTGTTCAATGTTAATAATTAGTAGTTTGTGAAATAAACATAACTCATAAGGTATGGCTTTTAACGATTCCAAAATATTTAGTAGTAGTAGAAAAAGTTAGCGGTTAATAGTCACAATCTGGGGTTTTCGGTTCAGTTCAGTTATAACTGAAAACTGAACTGATCAGTTCGGTTTCTTGGCTCAACCGAACTGATAATTTCAGTTCAGTTTCAGTTCTTGAAAATCCTAACTGAAAAGTTTCAGTTCAGTTTCAGTTTTACTCCAAAACCGATTTGAACCGAACTGTGGGAAACCTTAAACGGGATTGGGTTCGGTTGATTGGGATTGGGCGCAATGGAACTGAACCGTCTGTAAATAGTAAGAGTAGGAGCTAAAGAAACCGCTTTTTATATTGCACCTCAGAAATTTTTGGTTCAAAGACTATGAACTTGACGCCATTCCTATTTTATTCGAACCCGAAAGGCCGGCGCTTAAAATTGACCTAGTTGGACCCCAAGAACGGGAAACCCGCTTTGTTACCGACTTGGAAAAGTCAACATGTTTTCCCGTGTTATGTCGGGTACGATGGGCTTATTTATTTGCAAACTAAAGACGAGAGTACGTTAATATTTAACGTTAATCTACTCAATTAATATCGTTAATAATAATTATCTCGTTAATTAGTGGTGGATAAAGTTCTTGCGATGAGCGCGTCATTTGAAGCTGCGTATAACAATCGAAAATTGCCAATGTTGCCTTTAAAAAGAGGGTCAAATTTGCACCGCGCTTTTTAGTCTAGACAATAAATGGTATTCAGCCAAAGTGTCAAAGGTCAGGGAAACGGAAATCGACGTTATTTTTTTCGATTACAGGAACGTTGAAAAGGTACAGTCCCGGACAAAAGTTTCAGGACATTTTCATTTGACTGCCATTTTGTTCCTATTTGAGCTAGAGTAACAAAATACCACTTTCTAGATTGCCTTCCCAAAATTAATTTAGAATTAAAAATAGGGCGTAAGCCATAGCGCAAATAGTAAAGCCCCCGATAATGACGTCACGAAATAATGCTCCAATTGGATCAGCAATGCTATCGTTGCACGCGGCTTGTCACGTAGAATCCAAAACTGTTTTCAAATTGAAAAACGGTTCAGAAAATCAAACGTTATGACAAAAACGTGACGTTAAAAACATTGGCAAATAAGCCAAACTATTGTTTATTAAATCTATATCAACTTAGCTCAGTAGTAAAACATTACGATCAGAAAAACAAGATGTTCAAGCCATAGCATAGTTTTACTCAGAAATTATAGAAATGAGGTTTTAAGAATTACGTTCAGTAATGTGGCGATTTATTAGTTAATTGCCAGTGGGGTCTCGATTTTAAAAGGGCAATAGGGTTCCAACTTAGAAATAACGCTTTTGGATGACTCTTTGGAAAGTAGAAATTTTGGATTTGTGTGCAGGGTAGTGTTAAGTCTGTGAATTTGGAATAATTAGCAAGTTGTGATTGCTAAAGTGGAAGGATTTTCGACATTAAAAATTTTGCAAATATTCTATAATGCGCGAAGTTTGCGTTTTGGGTTGAATTCTTCTATGGCTTTTCTGTAGTAAATCTTTGAAGCTCTTAAAGAATAAAATATTTTGTGTAGCTTCTGGGTGGGTGGGTTTTCGATGATTAATGTTTTTGTGTCTTTTCGGTAAATAATGTTTGGGTGTCTTTTCGGTATAAATATGTTTGGTTGGATTTTGTAAGGAAATGTTTTGAGTGCTTGGAGAATAAATATCGTGGCAGAACTCCAGTTTGCAGAATAGGTGACGTGTCTACCATGGAAATGTAGCGGAGAATCGGGAATAAAGATTCACGATGACATGAATTAGACAAGAATCTAACAACGACAAATTCTTGAAGAAGGATGCGAATATTAATTTTCATTGTGAAATGGATGGTAATCTCCGAAGATAATGGTTCGAATTATTATATTATTTAAATTAAAAAGACTCACTTGTCCTAATGGCATGAAAATATTGATATTCGAATACTCCTCCTTCTGTTTGGAAGTTTAATTTTTCCACCACTTTTGAAATTAGACAACTATCTCTTTAACTTTTAGAATGCCATATATTTTTTGTTAAATCTAAGGTTAATTATAGAACTTTGTATTTAAAAAAGTAGTCTTCAAAAAATGAATGAAATGGATTTTTAATGTGTATATAAAAAACCATGTAAGTAGTTCACTGGAATTTACACAGTCATCAAAATCATCATCATAATAATAATAATAGGGGCTGGGCTCCATGAAACGAGAAATAAATACCTTTTGTATTTTATTTCCGAGTAGGTAGGCTGCCTTGTTTTTTAAGCTTGCAGCATGGCAAGCACTTAATTCATCAACCACGCCAAAGTGTATAATCACGGTAAACAATTGCCTGCCTACGTTGGATATGATGTTACGATTTACGTTTATTCACTAATGAAAATATTCAGGAATTTTATCATGAATATTAGGAAAAATTTTATCATGAATATTTTTGAAAATTTGATCATGAACATTTTTAAGAATCTCATCATGAATATTTTCAAGAATTTAATCATGAATATTTTCAAGAATTTAATCATGAAAATTTAGAAAAATCAATCATGATAACTAAGAAAAAATCCATCTTGAATATTTGAAAAACAGTTCTTCATGAATATATAGAGAAAAAATGCATCATGAATACTTGGAAAAAAATACATCTTGAATATTTTCAAATTATAACGAATGGTATTATAGATGTTAAGCCTAAAAGTGTCTGACTTTTACTAGACGTCCTTAAGATTTAAATTGAAAGTCCCAATGTAAAAAAAAAAACTCGATGTCTTAGATTAGTGGTGTCTTAGAAATTTGAGTAACAAATAGGGCATTGTAGAACATGGGTTTGATTTACTGGTCTTCCAGTACTAATTTCTGTATTAGTATACTTACGACGGTTTATTAACTTATGCAAAAAACGCGATACAGGATTGATTGACGTATAAACAGCTGGTAGTGTGTTCAAAACCTGTTCAATATCTCGATTTACATATTAGAACTGAAAAATTCCTTTTAGGTTATATCGATTCACACGGGTATACGGACTAAACACTTCCAAGACAAAGAACCCCAGGCATAATCTCCCATTACTGAAATTGTAAAAAATCCCCCATCCCCAGACAAAATCCTCGGTTGTTAACCCTATCCGAGAAAAGTGAAAAAACCCCCGATAATTATTCCCATCATAGAAAAAATACATTATCAATATAATCCGAAACACTTCAGCAATCCGGTAGTGCAATAGATCAGGCGTTGGACAATTTCTAATTAATTCGTTGACTTTTATTCATTTCAAGGGAGAAATAAGTTCAACCACTGAAAGAACACTTGTGGGAGTTTTAGAATTACTCATACCATTCACGGGGTCTCAGGAAACTCTTTGCCAAATTTCAACCTCGGTTTTGGATAAAGAATGCGCGCGAGGAAATTTGTTTTCACGCTATAGGGTAGGCAACTCTCCTATCTCCGACAGCAGCTTATTCTGTATATACTCTATTTTCAGCTTCGGTTGTTAGCACGCTCAAAGCTAGGTCTCTATGTTATGTAGCTTTCGGCGTGCTGACAAGAGACGAAGAAAAAAAGGATTATAAATGTCCGCGAGATTTTTATCTCAAATGCACGGACCTGTAGGCTTTAGTTTCAAATACATGCATAGTCGTATGTAATCAATTGGTGGGTCCTTCAAACATTATCAAGGAACGTTGCGCTATTAAAAATAGCGAAAATTATTTCTTGAGATTCCCAAAAGATTTAGAAACGTAATAAATATTTATAATACTAACTCTAACATCCTTCTTAATAGTCTAAATTAGTATTACTTGAAATTTTAAAAGTCACTGGCTCGACTATGAAGTCGACACTCGACAGTCGAGGCACTTCAACTTTTTTCGAAGCCTACTAGAATTTCCGCCCATACATTTGACCTAAAACTCGCGGATATTTTAAATCCAGAGAAACATTATTTTCTTCGTCTCTTGTCATCACGCACAAAGCTACGTTACATAGAGACCCAGCTTTGCGCGTGCTGACAACCCAAGCTGAATCAGATTATACAGAATAAGCTGTCGTCAGAAATAGGGGAGTTGCCTATCCTATAGCGTGAAAACAAATTTCCTCACGCGAATTCTTTATCCATGCTCCTATGACACCCGGAAGTAGGATAAAAACCCTTGGAAAGAAAAAGAGACTGAGATCCGCCTTTTTACATAAATAGAAATTGATTTTTAACATTTTTAGCGGTAGAACTTTTGGTAAACATTATATTTTACAATATTATTACAACATTTACATACGAAAAGGTTTCCTCTAAAATAGCAATAATAGCGCTTAATAAAAATTATAATATTTGAAAAATGCTAAAACCATTCATAATTTGATATCGCAGCTTTTTGAAGATCATTTCATCACCTAATAGAGAAATTATGAAAGGCAACATATAAATTCTATTATTTGAGTGTTAAAAAATGGCATTCTTTAACTTCCGTTTTAAGACTTTTACCCTACTAAACCACATTAAGCCTTTCGAGTGGATGGGCATAAATTGGTGCACATCCATCCTCTAAAAAATTATCTGGCCATCGTGTCCGACGATGAAACGTTTATCATTCGTAAAGTCTACACTAACTGCTCGAGTGTCTAATTTGTGTTCTCTGTTCCAGGGTTGTTTGATTTAAATCAAGCGATTTTTTTTTAAAAAATCATTTGATTAAAATCAAGAATATATTTTTATTTTTAAAAAATGTTTTCTAAGATTCCAAGAAGTAGGTTAAGAGACTCGAGAAGAAACTTAACTAGAAAAGACCTATAATTAAAAACAATCATAGTGTTGTTATATTTCAGTTTAAGTTTTTCCCAGAACTTCAGTTTGTCTTGCTGGATAGGCTAAGAAATGAAATAGCGGTCAAGCTAGTTTTTTTATACAAGCATTTGAATAGCAACAATATCCAATAGCTGCTTAAATGTCATGATTATTTTCCTTTTGGTTAGTTTTGACTCAAGACTTTTCATGTTGGTAATTTACTATCTAGTAGTTCAATAAAAAGACAATAAATCAATTAAAATTAAAAAAATCCGATTTAAATAAAAACATCAATTATTTTGTTTTTTTGAAAAAATCAAAAATATCAACAACCCTGCTCTGTTCCAAATTGAAGCCTCTTTAGACTTTTAGAGAAAATAAACTTCACGTTTCTTAAGTGCCACGCGAAGCGTTCAAGAAGACCCTGTCTCACCAAAGTTCATCTTAGGGTTTTAAACTTATTTGAAGTTGCTCACAAGTATCACGCTTAAAAAACTTCTCGGACGTCAAATCTTTGGTCGTCCAATTCTTTGCCTATCACCTCCATCGTTAAATTAAGTTTTTAAGAATGTCTATTTTCAACCAAAAACTAATTTTTATCTTCCACTCGACGAAAAAATATTTTCACCTATTCCAAGTTTACTATATAAAAGAGACCGCAAAACACTCTTTTTATCAGTTAATTTTCATATTCTCCGAACAATTAAAATGGCTGATAGAGTATTAATTCGTCGTCAAATTGTTGAACTTCATGAGCAAGGTCTTTGCAATAGAGCAATAGCGCGGCAATTAAATGTTTCACCGACCACAGTGGCTACATGGATTGATCGTCAAAGAAATAATGAATTTAACGGTGGAGCTGATAGGGAGAGAGCCGGACGACCAAGGGCCCTAACGGACAGAGACCTCCGTCTGATAGGTCGGACGAGTAGGGCACAACCTTTTTTAACCGCGAGGCTCGTTAGAGCTGAACTGGAGCTGCAAGCCAGTGTAAGAACTGTGGGAAGAGCCTTGGCAAGCCAAGGGCTGCACGGAAGGGTCGCTTGCCAAAAAGATAAGTTGACTGCGGCAAACCGACAAGCGAGGTTCGAATTTGCTCAAGAGCATTTAAATTGGACACTGGAGCAGTGGGAAACCGTGGTCTTTACGGATGAGAAGAGTTTCGTCGTTGGACATAATGGCCAGGTAATTTTAATTAGTTCGGAAGTGTGTTGAATGAGGAGATAGACATAGAGTAACAAAGCCTATCGTTAGAGTATTTATTACTTTACACTCGCTCACCATTAATCAAGTATGTTTGACGTTTTAAAGATATGGGTTAGAAGACCTGTTGGCATGCGCTACAGAGAGCCCTACATCATCGAGGTTCAACGCAGTGGTCGATTTTCCGTAAACGTTTGGGGTTGGCTATCGGCGGTGAATTCCGGATGTTTGGTTCATATCGAAGGACGAAACAATGCCCAACGATATGTCCAACTCTTGGAAAACGACGCTTTGCCCAGCATATTGGAAAGGTTTCCCGACGGAAACTTTACCTTCATGCACGACCGCGCTCCAATACATACGGCAAGATTGGCCACAGAAGCGCTGGAGAGGCTTAGTGCGACTCACGGTTTTAGGGTAAGTGTCTTATCACCGATGTTAAATGTTCTATCACAGCTTAATTAACAATAGCATTACATTATTTCTGTTAATGTATCGTAAAGGTTATGAACTGGCCTTCAAAAGGGTGCGACATGAACCCGATAGAAAATCTCTGGGCGGAAATGGTCCGAAACGTTGACCATGTCACCGTTAGAAATGCAGAACAATTACTGGAAGCTGTGCAAAATGCTTGGCGAGATCTAAAATTAAACGTGGAGTTATTCCAGTCCTACCACAACTCGATGCCTAATAGGATTCGAGATGTCTACGAAAACCAAAGATATTGGTCGCGTTATTGAAACGTCGTTTTGTGCAATAAGCCCATTTATTTTTTTGTTTTTTCTTTATTCCAAGTATGCCAAGTTAAATAACCCCGATTTATAAAATATATGCAGCTATGTTTCTATAATGTCCAATGCTAAGTAACATTATTTTGTTTTGGTTCGAATGCGGTCATCATACTTAGAAAATACAGCGGCCACACATTTTCGATTTATGTTAAAACTATTTCCAATAAAATGAAACTAGATCCTTAAATTATGAACTTTGAGTTGACACATGATCTTTACTTCTTTCTTTGGGGGAAAACAACAATTGTCCTAAGTAGGCATATAATAAAGTTACAGCTTTATATGGTCTCCGATAACGTTTAGGAAAATACTTTGCGAGATTATACACAATGCTTAATTCATCTTGAATTGTTTCACCGTAAATATTAACTTCATTAGATTTACTTCTGTGTGTTTTTACACATTTCTGCGCCACAATCTGCCTAAAATTCACATATATAAATTCAAATACTATTTGAAACAAACCATTAAGGTTGCAGTTGTAAAGTAGTACTACGATTATTTGGTCCGATTCTTGGTATACCCTACGGTTACAATGTTAAAAAACATAATAACCTACCTTCTTGAAAACACAATACGAAAGAGACATTTTCTGTAAATTTCACGAATACCAACCGTTCTACTATCACGTAGGGCTTTTTATTTTTGTCAAATATTACGTTCCAAAATTCAATCTTAGGTATCATTGCAAAAAAGGCAACGAAAGTTTAAAGAGGTAGTTGTTAATTTTCAAATGTGCAGGATTTAAGAATATTCAACACTAAACCGATAAAGCTCGAAAGTATAGAAAACTTTAGCACATGAATATATTTCTGTCATAAGAATAATTGTAGTCATAACCGTAAACATACTTCAATAATTTGAATTACATCAGGGATTCTACATGTAAGAGGTATCGGAAGCGGACATATAACCAAAGTTAAACATCTGGCTCGGGCAGAGGGGTCTTTTAACTAGTAGAGGCGAAGGCTAGTGGTCCCTTTCAAGGACAAATTGAAAACAAATCCAAAGCTGGTGAAACACGGCTCAACTGCGCATGGCACACCGCTGCCGGAGCCACTCGTTTCTGATCCCTCTTACATCTAGAATCCCTGAGATTGATAAACATACGCGTAGTATTAAATGAAGGGCCCTTGTAACCATTCCCCATAATTTGTAACACTTTTTCTATATTCTTCATTTTCGATTTTCATCTATTTCAGATATTATGTCACTGGAATTCGATCAAACATTATTATAGACCAATTTGAAATTTCCTTGGCATAAGCCAACACTCAAGGGGTAAGCCCGCCATCGGGGTAAACTCGTGATTCTAAGAAGCTCCGCTAGAGGCAGTGCGAGTTGGCAATAGCCTCCTGCATGGCGTGAGCTCGGGACCCAATATAGCCGTGCTTCTTGGCGTGAAGCAGTTTACCCCGATGGCAGCCTCGCCCCTGCGTGTTATTTTATCTGTGTGTAATTTCCGAATTGGTCTATTAAAGTCCATTCTAACATCTATTCCTTAAGAGTTTCACAACCTTCAATACACGTTGCTCCGCATTCGAAACATTTATTCTCTAAACGCTTCAAATGTATAATTAAACTTAAGTCCAACTCCTAGCCCAGTATACGTGATTTACGAGAAGCTTCCTCTAGGGCGCTGCCATAGCGAGTGACAGCCGGGCGTGCCTTTGTTAGTGGCTGACATGGAGAGTGAGTAAACGTGCCTCTGTAGCCTTGACTGAAGAATTCTCTGAAAAGGGGGAGGTAACCTCGTAAGTCCTGTATAGAGCCCCTCCCTTCAACACATAATGAAACGTTTAAATTATCTTAATGGCTCACTTAAACTATGTTTTGCCAACGCTGCTGACGGAGACGGCAAAAAATACCAATGGGCATTAGTTGCTAACTCGCTATAAGGAAAATAAGACTCGCCTCTTCTTTCATCCCCCCCCCGTCGCGGGGAAGGGGGGTCGTGGACAATGACGTGCGCCAAAATAACCCTGTTCTCCATTCCTTCTTAGAAAATTAAATGTGTTAATAATAAAACGAAAAGCCACCCAAATAGTATCGATCAAACATTTATTTTCCCAGGCGCCAAATACCATCATGCAAAATTCTGGAAACGTTTTCTTCTCGAAAATCCTCTCACTTTTAACCTATCACAAAACTCGTGTATTATATTTAATTCACTGAATACCATTTATGCAAACTCTAATTGTAATTCAAACATTTCTCAATTTCCAAACCGCCCTGAACATTCATTCCCATGTTAGTCTCTTCCCTTATTGCGTAACACCCGGTTTTCACTGGGCGAATTTTATGCGTTTTTCGCATTATTTTGCGGAAAAGGAAAAACCTTTCCTCTTTTTTTTGGCGAATTTCGCGATTTTGCGTTGTGGGTGCTATTTCTTTTTTTGCGAATTTTCCCGAGGCGCGTTTTTCTTTTCCGTTGGCACGAACCAATTATTGAGGGTTTGCTGGTCACGTGGTTAAGTCATCGCTTTAAATATTTCTGAATTTCAGGGTGAAATTACATTTAGTAGGGTTTGACCATCTTGTTTATCTCCGCTTTTCCTTTACTACAGAGTTAAGTTGATTCTGATACAACAAAATAATCGTTAGGCTTATTTTTCATCATTTTGGACGTCGCGTTTTGGGTCATAACTTTTGACTTTCTAAACCGATTTTCAATATGAAAATAGTTTTGGATTCTGTGTGGCAAGACGCGTGCAATGACCCCATTGTCGACCCATTTGGTGCATTATTTCGTCATGTCATTATCGGGGGTCTTTACCATTTCCGGTATTACTATCACCCAAATTATGCAACTGTGCAATATTTCTGCGCAAAATAATTTCGTGAAGCAGATCTATCTAGAAAGTCCTATTTTATTGCTCTAGTGCAAATAGAAATTAAATGGCAGCCAAATGAAAATATCCAGAAACTTTTGTCGGGGACTGAATACAATATTCTTGGCGCGATCTCAAGTTGAACGTGGAACTATTCCAGGCGTATCATCATTCAATGCCTAGTAGAGTTCGGGAGGTTTACGAAAACCAGGGATATTGGTCACATTATGACACCGTAAACTTCGCATTTACGTCATGTAAAAACTTTAATTTGTTTTGTGTAATTTGTTAGAGTATGTTTAGATCTATTATTAGATTTCATTAAAATTTTCTTAAAATCTTGTATTATAAATATCGTAGGAATTATTTCTAACGGATAATTATTGGTTTTAGTGGAAAGGTGTCCACACATGTAAATACTGAAATAATAACTGGCGAAGTCAACTGGTTTTTCATTGCTCAAGTTTTAATAAAGAAAGAATTAAATATGATCGTATAGTTCTTTTAAAGTTCATTGCACAAGTTGTCCTGTGATCTTATTTAAAACCTAATTACTTCCAATAACGGAAATGTCGACATTGAACTACACGCAAACCTCTATCGCGTTTTTCGCAAAAGTAAATAACCATCAAAAGTATACTACAACCGGAAACAATAAAAAATAAACCAACAAATCGAACCCGTGTCCTTAAGTGTTCTCTAAACCATTAATTACTCAAACTTCGAAGACACCACTAATCTAAGACAACAAGTTTAATTTAAACTCGAAATTTTAATTTAATTCACAAGGACACCTACGTAAAGCTCAGTAGCTTGTATGCTTAACATCTATAGTTACAATTTGACTGATAATCTACTCCGAGTCCAAACTCCTTTATCAGAGGTATGAAATTTTGCAGGGACGGTACTCAAATGCAGTAGGCGAGCTCTAAGGTTTCTTCTATTCCTCATCATCTTGAAAAATGGCGGCGTCTACGTGTTTCAACCAAAGCTATAACATTTAAAACACTGGTTCCCAACATCCGTAAGACTGACTTCATGTCTTTTGAAGCTCAATTTTCCACCTTCGTTAAAAATGGCGGCCTGAAATGCAATAATATATCTCGATGGGCAACACCGGTAGTTTTTTTTGCTACTCTGTAAATACTAAAGGTTATTGTTTTGAAAACATTGAAGATGGATTTTATTATTCTAAATATTCAAGATGAATTCTTTTCTAAATATTCATGATATAATTTCAGTAAAACATCATCTGCGAATAAAATACTTAAATAAAATAAAATTTCTAACCGAACAACCTTGGAGAAGCTTCAACCTTTGACAGGGCAAGAAAATGGTATTTAACTCTATACATGGGCGCCCGTTAAATTTCTCAATTCAAGTAAAAAATCCATGGCGTCTTAGAGTATTGTGTAAATCATGGCGTCTTAGATTATTGTGTAAATCTAAGTGTCCCTCTATCCATATAGATTATGAAACGTAAACTTTAAACTACAAAAGAATAATATCAAATTATTTTAGGGTAAATAGTCAAGGTTAATAGTGGAAGCAGACTCAATTTAGTTTTTTGCCAAATTAACGATAGTAAAATTGAGATATTAAATTCTCAATGTCACAAACCAAGGCGATTACCGACTATATTATAGCAGGAAAAGTATGGGCTATTGAGTCTGATTGTTTTCCGATGATCATTGAAACTGCTCTACTCTAAGCTAAAAAATATATAGAGCAACCTTCATACGCTGAAACACGACACAATTGCAAACGCTGTGTTTTGTATCGTTTGTAGGGCCTCTCTCTCTTTTTTGCTCTATGTTCCAAAAACAGCCATAATTTTCTAAAAAACAAATTCTTAAGTAAAGTTTAAAGGGATAGTTATCACGTTTAAAATGTGCTGGGAATAAGAAAACTTGCAGAGTAAAGCCGAGAAAGCGGGAATTACGTTAAAATTATCCACGTCGTAAAATATTTTCATGTCATAAGAACTTGCGAATAATTTAACTTGTATACATATATTATTATAATTCAAACCATTCTTATCCACTTTGAATTGAACAATGTCTTCTCAACCATCCTCATGAATTTGCCGTTGAAATGTTATTCCCACAATATTACTTTCAGAGCATTTCTCTACATCCAATTCTCAAGCGTCCAAACATTAATTACCGAACGTCAAATAAGTTCTGTTACCCCTGTATTTTAGTCATGCCACCTATTTTGCTCCATGAACTATCTCTGTAACTTACACCTGTATTTTAGTCATGCCACCTATATTGCTCCATAAACTATCTCTGTTACAACTGTATTTTAGTCATGCTACCTATTTTGCTCCTTAAACTTTCTCAAAGTATATTCTTGAAACACTGTCCATCATTCAATACCGCGGCTCGTCCAACTTTTAATAGCGATTCAACAGATAACGCCGTCTGCCGTAAAATATCCGTCGAAGGAATTATCCCCAATTATCCACCCACTGTATTAGCAACTAGGAAATTATAAAAAATCATTAAACATATCCAAATCTCTAAATATTTAGACGTTTACAAACCGCCACCAACAATCCTCCATTTCCGAAGACTGAGTCTAATTCATAAGTTCCCATTTCTCATATGTCAGTGTGGAACTAAAAATTCTTGGGTTGGAACATCTTGTTTTTCTAATCGTAATGTTTTACTACTGAGCTAAGTTGATATAGAACAAATAAATAATCGTTAGGCTTATTTGCTATTGTTTTGAACGTCACGTTTTTTGTCATAACTTTTGATTTTCTGAACCGATTTACAATTTGAAAACAGTTTCGGATTCTACGTGACAAGACGCGTGCAACGATAGAATTATTGATCCATTTGAAGCATTATTTCGTAACGTCATTATCGGGGAGCTTTACTATTTCCGCTATGGCTAACGCCCTATTAGCGCCACAGTGTCATTTGTAATTTTAAAATAATTTTGAGAAGTAAACCTATTTAGAAAGTCCTATTTTGTTATTCTAGCTCAAATAGGAACAAAATGGCAGCCAAATGAAAATGTCCAGAAACTTTTGACAGGGACTGTACAATCGACAGTTTAGTTTAAAGATGTCTATTCTTTATAAAGTTTATATCCTGAACAATATTTAATCAAAATATCAACTCTTGAAGAGTTCTGTATTTGACCCAAAAAGCTTAGAGAACTTTATTTGTCGCGTCTAAAAAGAACCTAAATTTTTAGATATTGATTCTGCTGTAAGATCCCACACACTCATGTTAATTAAAACACATAAATTAGAAAGTCAAATCGTCTCTTTCTTTCTTGGTCATAACACATTTTCTGTAATAAAGCACGCGATGCCTTAACGATATTCTTAGTTTGCTAGCTTGACTGTTAGCTTTAGCCCATACTAAAGCTGAAATATCTCAAGCCGCAATAAAGACTGTGTACAAAAAAAGTGGAACCTCCGAAGCTAAAAAAAGGCTACGATCAGACCTTAAACTATCGCGATTTAGTTGCCGTCAACACACTTGGTTGTGCTCACTGGTTCTCTTAGCACCTTAGACAACAGGCCACTAAACTAAGAGGACATTTCAGCTCTTGCTTTGCGTATACAATCGGTTCGTCTCTTCAAATAAAAGGATTCCTTTGTGAGCTAAGAGCGGAAAAGGGGGTTGCGCCTGAGATTGTAACACGTACAGCAGCACCATCTACTCAGAAATTGACTTAGTCCGTGAAATTTGACTCGGTCTTCTGCTTCAGTTTAAAGCCCGTTTCAATCAAGCTTTTTTGGGCAAAAACGCAAGCTTTTAAATGAAAACTCAAAGCAAAACGCAAAAGCGATAGGCCGTTTACAATATAGCTTTAGTTCGAGCATTAAGTTTCAATTCTCGGTCCAGCAAATACATATCCAGGAATGGATAGATATTTACTTTAATTTCTGCTTATCAATGGCGAAGGAATGTTTGAAACAGCTGACGTCACTCTGAGTCGGCCAATAGAAAGGAGAAGCCCATTAATGGGACAATACTTCCGATTAATTTTTCGTAAACAATCGTCTACAAGCTCTCCCCTCAGTGGTGTGAATTTTTGAGCAGGATTAATGTTAATATAAAGTTCAGATAGGGTGAACCCACCATCACTCGAGTCTATATTTTTTCTATCCATTTAATGTAAGTCGGGCTTGACTAAAATGCAGGTCCTCTGAATGTCTGAAATGCAGTCCACGGTAAAAAACCTACATTCTGTAGTTTTTAGGTATAGTTCACATTTACAAATCGTTGGAGGCCGCTGTGAAATCAATTGCCTTATATGTAGTACTCTGAAATTCATTGGTAAATATGCAGTACTCTGAAATGCAGTCCTCGATAATTATAAATTAATCTCTGAAATAGGTTGACTAACATGCAGTACTCTGAAAAGCCGTCCTCCAAAATTATTAATATCAATTTTGAAATCTTTTGACAGAAATTCAGTACTCTGAAATGCAGTAGAGAGTATGCAGCCATTATACCGTACAAGATGGCGGCCACTGTTAAGGCGAGGGAGCCGGGTTTTCCCGCTCTCCTCTCTTTATCTGTCAATATTTGATTGATTGATTTTGTAAGCTTATAACAAAAGATGGTTTTGTAGGAATAAAGACCATAATATAAAGTAAAAAAGTTATTTTTTTTTCTTTAAAAGTATAGGTTCTAATATTAAAGATATTTTTTCAATTTTCATTTTAAAATGCATTTGATTTATTCTAAAATAATTCATTCTATCTTCGTAAGGAAGAAGATAAATTTTAATATTATTTTGAAATCTTACGTAAGTCATTAAGCCTTTCTTTGATATACAACGCGTTAAGTTGTTTTCTAACGTAGAGTTCCAAAACTAATCTTTCGAGATCTTTAGTCTTGACTTTAAAGGTATGATAAGTTTCTTCCGTGTTTTCTTGAGGTTTTTCAGGTGTTTTTTCTTCAGTCTTGACTTTTATATTTTTGGTGTACGTCTCTGTTTCATCAATGGTAAAGGGTATGTTTTTAGTAGGCCCACCTCTGATAAAATTACATTTAGGGAAATGTTTTAAATGTTCTTCGTAAGGATTATCGGTCGGTTTCCAGGCTAGAAAAATCCCGTTGCATTCGAAACATTGTACTAGATCATCGGTATGTAATGAATAAAACCCCGCCCTGCTTAAAGCTTTTTTATAGTTTTCATCTTGAGGCCAGGAGTAAAAAGAATATCTTTGCAGCTCGGAGTTCGTGATGCTGAATGAATGTAATGATAGGAATATCTGAGTTATATCCCCCCTAAATTTACTACCCCCTTTTTTTACTCCCCCCCTCAAATTCCTTAATATACGAAATAAAAGAAAACAATATTAAAAAGGTGACACATTTATTTTTTAAAAATACAAAAGAGATTACAAAGAGTATTTGTTAACAAAAGGATTAAGTTAATCTTTACGGGCGCGCTTCAACATTTTTGTAACAATGACGTCATTTTTCAAGCAATCTCGTCCAAACTGCTTCATGAATGGCTCTTTCTTATTGTTCTTTGTATTATATACATAATACAATATAGTCCGCATGTCGAACTTGACAAGTTTTGAAGTCTTCTTTTGTTAAAGGACCATTTTCTTGAATTTCTTTTAACAAATTCTTTAATCGAGGGGAGAAAGTTCCCTAAAGCCAAGGAGTCAAAGTTATAACCCCTTCTGTTTCCATCAAAGTAAGCGCATACCCAGTGGGACCCGTCTTTATAGTGATTGTCTAAATTTATTATAATGGATGAAGGAAACTTGTCGATTTTTTCGGGTAATAAATCACTTGGGTAAACACCTAGGAAATGTGGAGTGGATCGTAGAAAGCGTGTTATCTGATCGGCGTTCATTATTTGTTTAACAAACGATTGACACGTTTCTATTTTTATCTATTTGTAACAAAGCCTGGAATTCTGCTAATACGATACAACTAAGAGTAGTGGTCGTGGGTTTTTCAAAGCCCAATTCTAATCTTAATTGTCCTTGTTTCGTGGGACTCCAATGATCTGAATGACTCGCGTAACCGTCAGGTGTTAAATCTAAACAGTTAATGGCGTAACCCGAGGCAAATTCGTCCATAGAGATACTGTTTCCCTTGTCATTGTAGTGGCAGTTTGACCCCGAAAATAAAGTGTAATAGCTTCGGAAAAATTGCTTTTTACTGTAGTTGGGTCTTAAGGCTCTGGATGGGTATTGTTCGGAATTGATGAATGCTGCTAGATGATTGACATTAAAATGTCCAAAGTCGAAAGGGTTACTATCCAATGTTCCATTGTAAGCGGTATGCTTTACAATAGCTACTGTAATCCGTGAGGGCTGGGTACCCAGGTAGATGTTTCCGATTGATGTGTTTAAGATATTAGGCGAATTTGTAAATATTTTAGTTTCCGTTCTAGTGTAACTATATTGGGCTGGTTTAATACTTAAGGCTTGTTCATGAGCAATTCGAATTTTAGGGGCTAATTGCAACTTTAAGACATAAAATACGGCCTCCATGATGACTGGTTTATAACCTGTGCCTGCCGCGGGAAGTTTACCCATAAGACAAAAACTAGGTTTGCTTCTGTGTAATTTTAATTTCATAGAAACACTGTTTATCAGATATCGAGGGATATTAAACATGTCTAAGTAAAGGCTGGAATACATCTCAACTTCCTCGGATAATGCTGTGAGTTTCTGTCGTTTAACAAAACCCATATTTTCAGTAAGCGAATCCATGCTTCCGCTTGTATCTTTGTAAAACAAGGAGGCACGCAAATGAGATTCTTTAGCCGCCGGACCGTATGACGTCAGAGCCGAAAGCAAAGCCGTGTACGCGTAGTTACTAGCAGCGGGTGTTGTTGCGCAATCGCCCAGCTCCAAATCGACACGCTCAAATTGACTGTGTTGGAAATTATTTACGGGTCCAACCTCGTCAGTGGCTGTTAAAGCGGTTCCATCTTCATTTACAATTTTAGTTCGGGTGTACAGCATTGTTAAGGCTGTATCCACGTATTCGCTACCGCTAGACGTTACTTCAAATTCAATAGGTTGGTCGCCTTTCAAGGAAGTCAAAGGTTGATACGGAACCCATTTGGAATTTTCGATGGCTGTTTGAAGGGGAGAGAAAATATCGCGAACCGTTTTGAATGAAAGTTTACGTTTATCTGATTTAAATTTGTTTGTGTTGCTTTGTTTTATAGATTTCTTTCTCTTTGGTATTTTTTTTCTTTTAAGCTAGTCTTTTCTTTTGTTTGGCACCCCCTCTACCGTATTGTTGTTGTACATCATCCAGCGTTTCGGTGAACCTTCTTTTAGCGGAAGTTTTCAGATCCTTTCCAGAGGCGACATCGTTTATAATCTCTGAAGATGTGCCCAGTAGCTGTTTACCAAGGAACTTTGCCCCTTAAATTAAGAAAGGTGATACGTATCTTCCGAAAGATTTCAAGAACGAGCCTATGCCGTGTCCATTTTGGCCGTGACCGTGTTGTCCTTGTTTTCCGACGTAAAAACTCAGACCACCACCACCTGACATCGCTTGTTGGGTATAATAATCCGTGTAGACACATCTTTTGTTATCTAACGCGTTTGACTTGCGCATCTTAAATGAACTTTACAGAGCAACAGTCCAAACTGAAATAAAGCCGGTTCACCCATGTGATCCTTTATATACATTCCAACCTCGCTAATATAATGTTTTGACAAAGGGACGTAATGGGGTGAGACAAAAGTAAGGCACACGGTATCCCCGTGTTCCTTGTCTTCGATGGGTAAATTATAATGCGTAAGAGGGGGGCGTGGATGTTACCGACAATTTCCCCTTCTACCAGGTCGCAATAAATATATAATTGAGATGGTACGTGGTAGTTTAGCCTGGCTGGTCTATCGCTCAAACCTTGTATATTGAGATGGTCTTTGTACCCCAAGATGTCGGCTTATGATTTGTGGGTCTTGAAGATAATTTTTGAATCACCAGAAGCATCGGTTTTTAGTTTTACATGTCCCGTCGTTTCATTAATATGAAATAAAGAAGCTGGTTTTTCGCATACTTTGGAAGTATTGATAGTTTCCACAACGTGGTTTAGTGATTTGTAATGACCAGCCGGTATATTATGCAGCTGATAAATCTCGTATCTGGTCAGTTTTGCATCTTTTCGTTCAACCTGGTATGTTAAGTCACATGACTTGGGATTTTTAGGTTTTTTAAAGTTGCCATCATCCAATGAATCTTCAGGTGTTTTTCTCTTTTTGGTTTTGTATATTACATTTTAGAAGCTGTTTGTATATATTATCTCTACTAACGAAATCTCCCACTGTCCTTGTAAATTAATAGGATCCGGTAGTTTAGTGATGTAGCTACCCATAGTGTTATTAGGGTAGATGTCCATACTAGCGTCGCTAGGTAGCGTTATATAGAATTCAGATTTTCTCGACATTTTCGGCTGTTACCCAAGAGTTCTGTGATTTGGGTAAACCGATAAACGATACAAAATATTCTAATTTCCCTTTACGCTTACGTTTCTTGAGTATAGAGTCTATCTTAAACAGTTTGGATTCCACAGTTCGAATATTTGAATTTTGAATATTCGATGTTTTAAAGTTTTAATTAATCTTTCTACAAAAGGACAGTGGAATTTTTCTGAAGTCATAGAACCATATTTGATTTGATTTTTCTTAGAAGTTTTTGCGTACTTGAATTAATAAATTCTCTTCCTAAATCGGACCAGATGGCTTTAGGTTTGCTTGGCTCGATGATTATTTCGAGAGCTTTCGTAGTTTCGGCAGCGTGTTTTCTTTTCATGGGTACTACAAAAGCTTTTCAGGAAAAGCAATCAATGCCTACCATAAGATATCTGTAGTCATCGTTGTTTTTGGCGATTGACCCCAAATCAGCTAGATCAACTTCGACCCTATCCGAGATATTAAAGACAGGGATTTTACGTCTTTTCAATTTACTTATAGCAGTTTTATGTAGTGTGTAAACGTCAGTGGCCTATAGAAAGGCTTTGACATCGTTTATCGAAATGTCAAGGTGTTGAACCGCCCTGTACAAGGGGGCTAAACGGCTCTGCGCCATTGGACCGAATCGCATGGAGCGAAAACCCGCACTTCCCCGGGTTTCGGATTCGCTCCATTGGGACAAGAATGCATGCGCATATACACCCGATGGAACTAAAATTAATTTAATTCCCGGGAGCGCAAATATTGCATCTTGGCAAGCAAACAATTTCTTTCACTTGTAATAAAATAATGGTCAAAGAAATTGAGCACCTTATGCGAAGGTTCTGAAAAATATTAAGCAACTATTTTAGTTTAGAAGAACCAAATACTTTCAGATCCCCGAAAATTTACTTTTTAAAGGTAATTGTAGATTTTTTCTCTTATTTTTAGTCATATTTATCACTTTACATGGTTTTGGCTGCAGTTTTAGAGTATTTACTAGACATTTTCGAATATTGGTTTTTTAGATATGAAAACCATAACCCTTAAAAAACCTATTCGTTCCCAAAGATATATATATATATAGTATATAACTGCCGAAATACTTAACTTAACCAAACCAAACCTAACCTAACATAACAGTAATGTTTTGGAAAAGGCATATTATTTGAGAAGTCAAAGAAGCTAAACATAAATATTTTGGAAAAGCGAAGCATAGTTAAATGATTTATAAAATATTATTAACCTAACTTAACCAAACCAAACCTAACATAACATAACATAACAGTAATGTTTTGGAAAAGGCATATTATTTGAGAGGTCAATGAAGCTAATCATGAATATTTTGGCAAAGGCGTACCATAGTTAAAGATTTATAAAATATTACTAACCTAACTTAACCAACCCAAACCTAACCTAACATAACAGTAATGTTTTGGAAAAGGCATATTATTTGAGAAGTCAATGAAGCTAAACATAACATCGTGGGGGTACTCCCTGACGTTTCCCGTTCGTGTCACTTTATAATTATAACTGAACTAAAAAAAATTAAGTAATAATTTTAAAACAATAGCGCATCGTGGGCCTATTCACTCATATTTTCTTTACTCCTGTTAAGTATGGTACGATGTGGCTGCTATTACTTGGCTGCTTTGGTCGTTTTTCTTAATATATTGCTTATATTCAGAAGACTAAATTAACTGAGTTATATAATATTGTACATAAAATTTTTGATCTTAACTTATACGACAAAAAAAGGTTTTTTTTTCATTTAAAAAACTACCGCGCCCCTAACCCTAATATCCACGCTAGCCTCTGCGCTGCCGCCGTGTTGCGTTCTGAGGAATTTCCGTTGTCATTTTTTATAACCTCTCAGATACACCCTCTGTTTTTATAGGCTCCTTTATGTTCGAGAAATTCAAAAGCAAAAAATGAAACACCCCTTTAGAGACAATATTTTTCTCTTGGGACCGCCACTATCGCACGGCTCTCTCAGAGGTGAGAATTTGTGTGGTGGCGCTAGTGCCGCAGTGTTTGGCTGAATTAAGCCCTGAAGAGGGTATGGGGGAAAGCTTGATTTTTGTACTTCAAGTGTGGACTCTTCTCTGTACCTACGTAGTATGCAAAATGATGAGGTAAGGCTCTTCCTTTTTGGAAATCCATAAACAGTGAAGGAATATTTAAGCTTTTCATATATGCCAAAGAAGGCAAGAAATTCCACTTCGTTATTTACAGGCTTTATGATTATGATCTATGAGTATATATTTTTTTAGATTGTCTGTGGAGGCTAGATAGACGGAGACCTATTTATCTAGATGTGGTAAGAACTTAATGTACCCCAACCGTTGGGCCATCTCGAATATTACCTTAGCGAGTTAGAAAACGCGAATACTGTACTACATTAGCATATACGAAACTAACACGCCGTTCCCACCTCAACCACACCTAGCTAATACCATAAGTAACATAATAACCATAAGTATGACAATTAGCCAAAACTAACTATAAACCTATTTTCGGACGTAAAAACGTCATCATAAGTTCGCGCCCAGCACAGAGACCCCTAGCGGTGGAAAAAGAAGCGACTTCCGCCCCATATCGGAAATCCGGTTCAGAGGTTTAAAGAGACGCCATTGAGATTTGAGTCAACGGTCCTAAGCCTTGGTTGTATAGTTGATTTGCATTGACTTTTACCGACTTTAGCGCGACCACATTTCGAAATTTAAATTTGCAATGGGTAGATTTAGTTACCGAATATTTAGACTTCAAAAGGCTTATAATTTTTGGTACTGAAATATCCGACTTATGGCAATCTCAAAGTCAAACATACAAACACCGCGAGCTCGTACAATAAATAGCAGACGAGCTATTACCGACACAAATACGTTCAAGTCGATGGTTTATTGTGATTGGCTAAAATTGTAGAACTATGTCATTCGCCAAAGACCAGCAAGAAGTACTCGAGGGGTTGCAAGTCCTGGCCTGATGTAAGTGAGAGTGTCAGTGTTGATTATAGGTTTCATTTTGAAATTTGCATTATTACAATAGGAAGAGTCATACTTATGTTTATTATGTTACTTATGCTAATACGTAAAATGTTTACGTGACTTGTTTTAACCGTGAAACTTACGTCCTCTCCAGCCCACTAAGAGAGCCGATTCAGAGAAATTGAGACCAAATTATATCCATGTTAACAGGAATACATAGATTTACAACTTGGAATCTTTAAGAGACCATAGACCCCACACAAATATCTGATTGACTTTCAGGGGAAGAGCCAAAAACGTTTAAACCGCCTGCTCCTCCTTCCTTGCGTCTCATTGGTTATGCGAATGTGTAGGACAGATCAGGATCAAGACCTTTTAAGCTGTCCTCTGCATCAGTTTCGGCTCGGAAATGGTCGGTAAGTGCGAGAGCTTGGAATAGTTTGACGTTAACGACGTTTTTGAAGCGGAAATTTCTCTAACTGTAACTAAAGTCGACGATTTAAAAGTTAGTGTAGCTCGAAATTCAGTATAGAAAACGAATGCTATAATAATTTCGAGAAAATATGACGTTTACTTCCCCTTAAACCCTAAGCCTTTGCATAGGGATAGTTATGTTTTGATTTCGTATATCTTTGGTGAAGAGTGGAAGCGAGGAGTGGAAGGAATTAAATTGTTACTCCACCCTTTGAGAATTCTATGAGAGCGGTAGCTCTCTTAGATAAGACTTCATACTGCTCTTAATGTATAAGGAGGGTTTTTTGTTTGGATGTAGTTTTTTTTGTATTGTACTAATTGGTTCCAAAAACTTCCACTGAACTACAATTCGGACCCTTAATATGTGGTTAAAATTTCAAAGAGATCCATTAATTAGTTTATTTTATAAAAAATAAAGTTGCTAAGGGTGGTTTTCATTTCCATAAAATTAATCACAGATTTTGACGAAAAACTGGAAATTTCCCATAGAAATAACATGGGAAATTTCCAAAGTTACAAATTTTGTCCATACCCTTACAAAAATAACTATACGTCAGATAGATTTGAAAACGGTCTTAAATGAAAGCCCCATATCCATAGTTGGCGCCTATTTTTTTTCATCAAGAAAAATTAAGTTTAAGTACTGTTTTTCATAGTTTTAATTACATGCTCCGACTTACGTGGTTTATCCTGAAACTATGGAACCTGCGACATTTTAGCATGAGTAATGTAGTGTATGAAGCGAGTTTGGACGTTTTACCGCGGTTATAGTCAAATTCTTAGAACAAATAGCTAGCTTAATGGACATTTTATCTTTTCTCTGTTTAGGTTAAAGCTATTTAAACTTGATTACCTTGTGGGTGCATGTAGGTACTTGTGGGTACTTGTGGGTGCTTGTGGGTACTTGTCGGTACTTGTTGGTGCTTATGGGTACTTGTGGGTGCTTGTGGGTACTTGTGGGTACTTGTAGGTACCTGTGGGTACTTGTGGGTTCTTGTGGGTTCTTGTGGGTACTTGTAGGTACTTGTGGGTGCTTGTGGGTGTTTGAAGGTACTTGTGGGTGCTTGTGAGTGTTTGCAGGTACTTGTGGGTGCTTGTGGGTGCTTGTAGGTACTTGTGGGTGCTTGTAGGTACTTGTGGGTGCATTTAGGTACTTGTGGGTGCATTTAGGTACTTGTGGGTGCATTTAGGTACTTGTGGGTGCATGTAGGTACTTGTGGGTGCTTGTAGGTACTTGTGGGCGCATGTAGGTACTTGTGGACGCATGTAGGTACTTGTGGGTGCATGTAGGTACTTGTGGGTGCATGTAGGTACTTGTGGGTACTTGTAGGTACTTTTGGGTACTTGTGAGTGCTTGTAGGTACTTGTGAGTGCTTGTAGGTACTTGTGGGTACTTGTGAGTGCTTGTGGGTACTTGTGGGTGCTTGTAGGTACTTGTGGGTGCTTGTAGGTACTTGTGGGTGCTTGTTGGTGCTTGTGGGTACTTGTGGGTGCTTTTAGGTACTTGTGGGTGCTTGTCGGTACTTGTGGGTACTTGTGAGTGCTTGTGGGTACTTGTGCGTGCTTGTAGGTACTTGTGGGTGCTTGTAGGTACTTGTGGGTGCATGTAGGTACTTGTGGGTACTTGTGAGTGCTTGTGGGTGCTTGTAGGTACTTGTGGGTGCTTGTAGGTACTTGTGGGTGCATGTAGGTACTTGTGGGTTCATGTAGGTACTTGTGGGTACTTGTGACTGCTTGTAGGTACTTGTGGGTGCTTGTAGGTACTTGTGGGTACTTGTGGGTGCTCGTGGGTACTTTTGGGTAGATGCTTTGCCCGGGTGCTTGTAGGTGCTTGTGGGTAGGTGGAATTTTTAGGGGGGCGCCTCGCGTTTCAATAAATGATTGTAAAAAATGTATTATTCTAATTACAATAAGAATACAAACTTTTAATGATTTACGTTTTATTTTTGAAGTATCATTATAAATAAATGTCTGATTGAGCTAAAGTTATGGTCCCCTTTATATATGATTCGGCTTAGTGCAGATTTTGAAAATGTAAAACAGTTTCTTAACATTCTTAATTAAAATGAAGACTGAAGGAACAGATATTAATCAAAAATGTCTTGATTAGAATCAAGACCTAAAAAGTATCGATAAGACTGAGGTTATCACTTGTCTGAATGATCAGATATTAATTTTTCTTTTTAATTGAAACTTAAATGCATGCTTAAAAAAAACAACGTTCCATTACCGTTTTCCGTTGAAATAAATTATTTTACTGGTAATCAATTTCAAAAATTTACTTATCTCGGCTTTTCGACCACAATTCCATTCCCCGAAAACATTTTATCATTACATTAGTTACTTTTGGGAGATAACGGGTCAAAATAGCCTATAAAAGAAGAAAAAACTGTAATAGCGGTCTGTTTAGCCATGATAACAACCTTTTAAAAGTTGCAAGCCCTATATAACCCTTTCGAGAGTAACTGGACCTGAGCAAACTATAGCTTAGCCTGCTACTAGTACGACCAGAGAGAATTGATGTAATCTGGAGTTGAAATTTCATCATGTGCGACCTGCGGCCCTGAAACTCTCCCATAGTCCCAATGTGTGTAGAACATAATTTTTTCGCTGTTATCTGCCAAAATCAATCTTTCTAGATAGTGCCGCCTGCTCACTTGAATTTTTCATGATATAATAAGGTTTGAATGAACAAAATTCTAGATTACTATTTTCACTACTATGTCCCTCTGCTAACTTGAAGCAAACTTTCCTCTCTTTCTGCAGCTCATTACCGGTGCCATTCCCTTGACTTTCTGTTCGTTATAACTACTATCATGAATTTATTTATTTCAAACCAAAATATAAAAAAAATGGATTCTTTTTCCTTTTGTGCTACTTAGAATTTTCAAATGTATATAATGTTGTGCCGTGCCATATCAAATAGTCTCTGACCATTGTTAGAAACTAGAGATAGAAATTGGGCAGTAACACTGATCATGCCCTGAACTATGAGAAAGAACAATACGACGGTTGACTAAAGTACACTTGATATTACATCATTTTGCAAAACCGCGAGTAAAAATCTTACTGTCCCTATTCAATTTGGCGCCATTGGTTTTAGAATAATTAAAATGTTCCACTGCGAAGCGTGCCGGTCACAAATGGGGATGTAACGTCTTTAGGAACCTTTTAAAACGCAAAACCATACACGTACTCTCCCAAAAGTAATTAATGTAATGATAAAATGTTTTCGGGGAATGGAATTGTGGTCGAAAAGCCGAGATAAGTAAATTTTTGAAATTGATTACCAGTAAAATAATTTATTTCAACGGAAAACGGTAATGGAACGTTGTTTTTTTTAAGCATGCATTTAAGTTTCAATTAAAAAGAAAAATTAATATCTGATCATTCAGACAAGTGATAACCTCAGTCTTATCGATACTTTTTAGGTCTTGATTCTAATCAAGACATTTTTGATTAATAGTAATATCGAGTTCTTAACTGAAAGCAAGTCTCCAGGTATTTTCGTCGTTTTTTTTTTGGAACTTAATCCTAGGTCTCGTTCGATTCTAAGAAATCTAGACGAAATTATACCCCCAAATGTTATTACTAAACCGTCAAGCTCTGTTCTGTTCTCATTTCACCGTGAAACTTAAGTACTCTCCGTGCCGTCCAAGGTGCATACCCAATGTTAAACTTCTCATAGGTATTATAGCCCATGTTATCTCTGTGGAAAATTCTTACTCATCCCGTTCATTTACTTATACAGTATACTACTCATTCCTTATCGTAATCTTAAGACTTAATTGGGGAACGTGAATCATCTCAAGACTTAATTGGGGCACGTGAATCATCTCAATATTTAATTGAAACACGTGAATCATCTCGAGATTTAATTGAGACACGTGAATCATCTCAAGATTTAATTGAGACACGTGAATCATCTCAAGATTTAATTGAGACACGTGAATCATCTCGAGATTTAATTGAGATTTGAGACACGTGAATCATCTCGAGATTTAATTGAGACACGTGAATCATCTCAAGATTTAATTGAGACACGTGAATCATCTCAAGATTTAATTGAGACACGTGAATCATGTCAAGATTTAATTGAGACACTATAAGCCTTTTCGTTCGAAGGTAATAAATTCTAGATCTTTGGTAGGGGGAAAATCAAAAAGATCCAACCTTCGTTACTTCACAACCTGTGGTCCAACCTCGAATATACTCATTAAGGGAATCATTGGAGTCAGTAGTGGCGGGTGAATTATAAATATAAACGGGGTGGCTCATAAGATTTTTGGACCAAAAGCGTATCCGCGTTTTGTATGTCAAAAGAGTCAAATAAGATCAGTTGCAAACAATCAATATTTATTAAGATTGCAAAAGAAAACTTTGAACTTAAAGTTTTATGTTTAAACTTATTCTGGTAGGGGATATTAATTTCATTAGTTTTACTTACATCTTAAATTTCTCTGGAATTTATAACCTTGATTATCAATGACTGGGGTTTCCGGGGTCTTTTTTTCTTTTAGGGGGATATCTCCTTCTGCCATTTACTTGAAAACATTTAAATTAGGATCAAATGTAAATTTAGCGCATGCATTAAAATTAAATTTTCTTTGAAAAAAACTTTTTGTAAGGGGTTATTAAGGGGATTATTTCTTAATTATTCATCAATTTCGAAACAATAAAATTAACAATTCTCAATTGCAAACAATTTTCAGTTAAAGTTTCTATTCAAAAAGTTAATCTTAGATTGTTTCTTACGGTTTTTTGGAGTCCGGTGAAGATATATAATATTTCTCTCTTTTTCTTCTTTCGCGCACTTTCACGTACTAGGAATATCCGTACACCGGTAGGGGTAAAGAATCATGGTATGATAAAATTTAGTGTGATCCGAGGTTTACCCGCACAGGGCTTCGCCGTGATATTTTTATCTCGAATGACGTGAAGAGCCCCCAGAATGGGCTTTTATCCTTTTTGACAATGGGTTTTGAGGTAGTAGATTCTGGACGAATCACGGGGCATCTTGATGACGTTATGAGTTTAAAACTAGAACTTTCTGGAAAAACCATGCACGTAGTGCACGTTGGCCCATGCTTGTTTTGAAAATACTGATCTGGTTTTGCACGTGTTAATGCTGTAGCCTGGTGCGGGATTATATTTTGCAATTTTCTGGAAAGTTTACTGTCAATCGTGATATATGGCTTCTATTTTATTTAGTTTGGAAACTTCGAATTTTAAGGGCTAGTGTAATATTTCAAGGTATAGTGTTAGGGATGTTATATTAATTATTACAAATTAGGCAAAAGAGTAATTAATGTAATTTAAATATTGAATCATGTAAAGGAAAAGCGATCCATGTAATTTAGGTAGGAGGTATTAAATCAATGTTTATTTAGGACATTAAGGTTAAGTTTATTTAATACTTCAATTTATTATGGGAAAGGAAAAACTCTTATTCAAATTTTAATATGAAAATCATAAACGCGAAAAAAAGAAGAAACAATATTTAAACAATTAAATTTAATTATATGAAAGATATTTCGCCTCAGATGGTTATAATATTTAAATCATCAAGACCCGTCTGCTACGTCAAATGAGAAAACGGACCACTAAACATCGGAATTGTACTCGTCGGAAAGTCTGAAATATAATAAAAACTAAACACATTTTTAAAGTAAGAGATATTTGATTAGTAAACCAAAAGAAATTAATACCGTAGTCTCTGGAGAGTGTATCAGGGAAACCTCTGTAACTAAGCAAGTTTATGATATTACCATCTCTGTAAGTGTTCGAATTAAATAAATATATATTTATATAGTAAGTTAATTAAATTAACTTGCAAGTGCTTCTAGACAGACACATTTTTGAGGTTAACTATACCTGTACATTTAATTTGTGAATTTAGTTTTTGGGATTAGATAAGCTTAAGTCTAAAAACTTTCTCTTTAAGCTTTACAATTTTGGACAAACAAAAATGATAATTTGATGTTTAATTTTAAGTATTGGCATTCGCAATAAAATCTTTATAATAACGTTTGATTACTCAAATAAGCCTAATAATAAATTTTACGAAACACAAGCACTTTCTAAGGTTCTTTTCACTTTTCAGTAACCAATTTTGACAAAGAAAAATTATCATTTCAAGTTTAAATTTGCCTAAAAACGATAGTGATAATTTATTTAATTAACTCTTAATTGGGTTCTTTTCAGTTACATATTTGCCAAAGACAAAATATCGTTTCAAGTTTAATTTACCTATAAACTTTAATGATAATTTATTTAATAATCTCTTAATTTAAACTAATAAGAGTAATCAATTACTAATCATAACTTATGATCACTAACTTTAAGAAAAAAGTTCAATATTATATTTATAAACGTAATCAAAATAAGCATTGTTAACATGATAATTAAAAACCTAATACTACAACTTCACATTAAGTAATGAGTTCAGAAATAAATGTACTTGTTTCTCTCACCAGAAGGAAAACAATTATCAGGACATCAAGAAACAATATCAATATCATCGCCCCATTCGTAAACGCAACAGTTATGAACCAAATTTCAAAATTTGCACAAACTATATTCGAACTCACTTCCTTGCAGATTGCAGACGCTTTTCTATGCCTACGCAGCCTACCGGCGTTTCCCTATAGAGCCTTTTCAGAGGGGTAATGGCTACGTCACCAATGCTATTTGCCCATAGAGAAAACCCTCATAAAATTGTCGCCCTACACTCAAAGGCAGGCCCAATTTTCGTAGCAGACGAAATTTTCCCCCCCACTGAAATACCTCTATTGTAGTGTCATCTACGTACACTACTATTTTATCAACAATTTGGAAGAAATAATTATTCATTGTTAACTATCTATTAAATTTAGTTTTTTAATTGTAAATTTTATGTATGAGCAAAACAGTTTAAAATTACTTTGGCTAATGTATTAAAATTAGGCCGACATGATGGCGCTAAATAGAGCCTAGATCTGACTTTGATAACCAGCCTTCATTCCGACTCTCAGAGTATTCCACCCCCATTTTTCCTTATAACTACTCCCTAAGTTCAAAGAATTCGATTTACATGTATAAGCGCGACTTTTGAAGAAAATTCGAAGGAACCGAAAATTAACATTAAGTTATATGGGAGGAGGTAGGTTTTTTGCCAAATCTTTTGTCCTATTGATCCAAATCACATTAAATTGTAGTGAGACGTGTGTTTCAATGTGTTTTATTATATTAAGAAAGCTTAAAGCTTTTTTTGTGTAAAAATATTTTTCCAAGGCCAAACTGATGATATCTTCGGATCTACTGACCCAAATGACCTGAAATTTTACCCTGAGGTGTGTTACAATCTATTATATTATCTTAAATAGCATAAATATTTTAATAAAAATTAATTTCTAATGTAAAAATTCAAAATTCAGTATTTAGTCCACAATTCAGTACTTACAACCATTTTCCAAGAAAAAAACCCATCCCCATCTGATCAGGTGTGTGGGTGCAGTAACCTTGAAATTGAGTTTTGCAACAGGTGTAGCATAGAGGGAAGGTGAGATTACCATTTATCCTCGCAGGTAAAACAGGATGTATCAGATTTTGGGCCGGAAGTACGTCGCATTTGAGGAGTCCATCAAAAGAAAAGATATCGGGGAAATTGTCTAAAATAATTTGAGGATGACCAATAGGAACTTTTCCAGTTTTGTTGTCGAATGGGTATAAACTCGTGAAATCGACGTAGTGCATTTTTTCTGTTCCTGTTGTTTTATGGTACAGTTTGTTAGGACAGCAACGACCTCCGAAGAAAGCATCTCGGGGGTTCAGTCGTTTGGATGTTTTAACGCGAACAACTCTACGTTTTAAAAAGTCGTTTATTTCGGGGTTATTTGCTTTGTCTTGTTGCCAATCGCATTCCCAATTGACATTCACTTTGTAGTGGAGGGCTTCTAGTTTGAAGATTTTCTTCTCGGTTTTTGCGTACCTTGTATTTAGAGTCTGTGTGGGGTCGCCGTGTAAAATCATGTTTCTATTTATATTGAAGTGAACTTTACACCCATGGTAGTAGCATCCCATGTATTCGAACACTTCTTTGTTTGAGGAGCAATAACCATCTACCTTTTGGGTCTGAATTTTAACTTCCTTACCTCTAAAAGAAGATTGAATGGGAATATTTCTCTCGTGAGACGTCCATTCTAACCATTCAATAGCGCCGAAAGATTGATTTTCACCAAGTCTGTAGTAGTTTGTTGGGATGATGCTAATTGTGTTTGGCTTGAGATAATTTTTTCGATAGACATAGGAACAGACACCAGGGAGGGTAACTGAGCCGCAATTAAATGGGTCTACGCTAGTAACTTTAAGTAGGAGCGACCGAAAGGTTAAACACCCTAAAAATAAGAGTAGAGTGTCGTTTTCGCAATAATAATCAAGCTCATTTAAAAAATTAAAGCCTTTCTCCTTACTGACTTCTGAGTTGTGCCATTTCATGAAGGTGTCCAAGTTTTTTCTGGTAAAGTACTGACAACCATAGGCTTCTGTAGGTGGTAAAGTGGTCTGCAATACGTAGTTAGTCTCCTCCTGTCTATCAATATCGAACTCGTGATCCACTACGTTGAAAAGGAAATGAGGAAAGTAACCTTTGGCAGCATTAGGGAGACCGAAAGTAGATGGAAACTTAGATAAAGCGACGGGGATAAAATTGTATGAGTCAAGGAATAAAAGATTAGAAAGTTTCATTTCTAAAATCCGAGTTCCGTTAGTTTTCAGAGTTTCGGGGACAAATTTCTCGTCACGATTAATTATTTCCCTAATTAATAGTTGGTTGTCATAATTGCTACCAAAATGCGATAATACGATAACTTTCTTCACGTCGATTAAGCTGACTAAGTAGTCTAGGAAGGCAGCTATGGGTTTGCCACCAGTGAAACGTTGTTTGCGAGGTCTAAATTGATTACATTTGATGCAATTTAAATCGAGTGATGTTTCGTCAATGCAGTCTTCGCAGACAGAAATGCTAACGCATAAGATAGCTTGATGTTCGAAGGCACCCAGCTTTTCCTGACATTTTTTCGTTTGTATGCATTCAACGTCGAAGAAAATGTACATTAGTTCGGGTAAATTACGGCGTGGTTTTTTCGGGGGGATAACGCTGGGTGTTCTATCCTTGATCACCTGAATGTAACATAAATGGTCGCTGGGTTGATGTTTCCCACAAACATGACAAAACATTTCACCACAGGTGTGCCTAGTAGTACGTTTTCCGAAATCGATTGTTTTAAAGCAGTTTTTACAATGGTAAAGCCGCTCACAAAGGGCTTTTTTGTTACCTCTAAATAAATACAAATTGTTTTTCAAAATTATTTCAACGCGCTCGAGGTGACCAGCCACACCGCGTCCACCGCGCTTCCCCCGCGAGCCGTTAGGGGGCGCCTCCCAACGCGTTTTTTAGGGTTTGCGAACCGCGTGCGCGTTTTAATTAACTACGTTTAAGTATGAGTGATAATTACAAATTAGTTTCATTCGAGTATTAGCCATGATACCATTCACAACTCCCGGAATTTTAATTATTTTCGGTCCTTCCGGATCTGGTAAAACAGTTTTATGTAAGCGAATAATAGAAAATAACGATAAAATGTTCGAACCTAAAGTTGATTTAGTTGTTTGGCATTATAGTATATATCAACCTTGCTATGATGAATTAAAAGAAATGGGTGTAATTATGCGTCAGGGTTTACCCGACGTCACGGTATATGACGGCTCTCAAACAATATTAATCGTATTAGATGATCTCATGTTAGAAAATAAAAATAATATTTTATCAGAAATATTTACTAAACAATCACATCATAGGAAATTATTCGTAATTACCCTTTTACAAAACATATTTGAAAAAACTTGAGAACAGCTTCCTTAAACGCTCATTACATGATTCTTATGAAAACAGTAAGAGATCTTATGCAATTAGTGGCCCTTTCGAAACAATTGGCACCCAACCACTCTAAATTTATAGTAGAATGTTATTTGGATGCGACTGAAAAACCACACGGGTATTTACTTTGCGATTTAACCCAGAAATGTCATTCCGATTTAAGGTTTAGAACAAATATTTTACCAGGAGAACAAATCGTCATCTATACTCCCAAGAAGAAAACTATATAATTAAACAGCATTTCCGAAATTTAATCATTCTTTACGATGTCACCACCGAGAAAGGTCAAGAAAACATCGTTGAATAAAAAGAAAAAAGTTTAGCCGCTAAAAATATCAATTTAATAGCCGCTTTGGGGCAATTAAAAAAACCACAAAGATTAGCTATTCTTAAAAATTCTAATCGAGAAATTATTGATTCAATTAGCGAGTGTTGTCACAACGCCTTACAAGGCGCCATCAATTTGAAACCAGACGTTTATAATAAACTGTGTAAGCATAAGAAACATATTCGTAAAATTGCTTGCAAAAATACTCATTGGAAAGACAAAAGAGCTATTTTATCTAAACAAACCGGAAGTGGTTTCTTTAGCGTCCTTTTTCCAGTAATTTCGAGCCTTTTAGGCGGATTATTCTCAAAATGAATTAAACGCTAGTTTACGCTAATAAAATGACCTTAGTGCCTTTGGAACAACAGCAACAACAACACGAACAAAGTCCTAACCCACCACCCCGTCAATTAATAACAACAGCAAACAATGACATTTCAAAAAACAGTGTAGTGTTATCAGAGTTGGATAAAGAGATGAACCTAATTATCTCAAATCCTACTTTAGATGAAAGAACCAAGTGGGTTTTTTACGAGGAAGCCCTGAAACGGTACCAGAACATCTTGAAACCCCGCCTATCGAATAAACACGACAACTTGATTAATATGTTTCCACTGAAATATAGGGGGGCAGCGAAGAAGATATTTGATCATTTGACAAGTAACGCTCATAGTATACGTTGGGATGATTCGGGGATTCTTTATGTGAACGACCTTAAGATCCCTGATTCAGATATAGTTCAACTAGTATATTTTACTATACAACCTATGCTCTTCGACAAATACGGGGTAACTCGTTCGCTTATGGGGATTCCCCCAACAGGATGGACAGAATTTGAACCTTTTGTTGAAAACTTTCTACCTTCAAAAAGTAAATCAAAGCCCCTCTCAGCACCGCCCCCATCAATCAAGACTTCGCCTCTCTCTGTACCTTTAAAAAACAGACTTCGACCCCGAACGTATTTAACAGCGAAGAAGAGATTAACCTTTGACAATAAAGCCAGCCCTTTAATATTAAAGAAACAACCTTTTAATACCAAGGGTACAGTATGGGAGGTCTTTCGCAGCTCCAAAAAGAAGAAATCTTAAAGGACAATTATCTCAATAGTAAACACAAAGCCGCCTTCACTGGATTAAACCCTTTGTACCAAGCAGTCCGACATCTTGACATTTCGAGAAACGATGTCAAAGCCTTTCTAGAGGCCACTGACGTTTACACACTACATAAAACTGCTAAAAATAAATTCAAAAGGCGTAAAATACCTGTATTTAACATTTCGGATAGGGTCGAAGTTGATCTAGCTGATTTAGGGTCAATCGCCAAATACAACGATGGCTACAGATACCTTATGGTAGGCATTGATTGCTTTTCCCAAAAAGCTTTTGTAGTACCCATGAAAAGAAAACACGCTGCCGAAGCTACGAAAGCTCTCGAAATAATCATCGAACAAAGCAAACCTAAAGCCATCTGGTCCGATTTAGGAAAAGAATTTATTAATTCAAGTACGCAAAAACTTCTAAAGAAAAATAAAATCAAATACGGTTCTATGACGTCAGAAAAATTCCACTGTCCTTTTGTAGAAAGATTAATTAAAACTTTGAAACATCGAATATTCAAAATGTTGACTCATTTCAATTCTCATATATATAGATCATTTGACAGACATAGTTAAAGGCTACAATGCCTCTTATCATTCCGTAATAAAAATGGCACCGATAATGTTTCCCCATCTAACGTTCTTGAAGTCTACAAAAACATTTACAAGCCTGAATTGAGTTATAAGCCTACTAAAAAAGATGTCAAATTTCGTGTTGGTGATCACGTAAGAATAAGCAAGCTTAAACCAGAATTTTCTAAAGGTTATGAACCTATTTTCTCGACGGAAGTATTTGTCATTTCCTCTATTCTGAGTTTCAGAAAACCAGTGTTATATCGTCTGAAAGATTTGGACGACAAGCATATAAGCGGGTTGTTTTACTCGGATCAGCTCATTCGAACAGTGGAGCCCAAACTGTTTAAGATAGACTCCATACTCAGGAAACGTAAACGTAAAGGGAATTAGAATATTTTGTATCGTTTATCGGTTTACCTAAATCACAGAACTCTTGGGTAACAGCCGAAAATGTCGAGAAAATCTGAATTCTATTTAACGCTACCTAGCGACGCTAGTATGGATATCTACCCTAATAACACTATGGGTAGTTACATCACTAAACTACCGGATCCTATTAATTTACAAGGACAGTGGGAAATTTCGTTAGTAGAGATAATATATACAAACAGCTTTTACAATGAAATATACAAAACCAATAAGAGAAAAACACCTGAAGATTCATTGGATGATGGCAACTTTAAAAAACCTAAAAACACCAAGTCATGTGACTTAACATACCAGGTTGAACGAAAAGGTGCAAAACTGACCAGATACGAAATCTATCAGTTGCATAATATACCGGCTGGTCAATACAAATCACTAAACCACGTTGTGGAAACTATCAATACTTCCAAAGTATGCGAAAAACAGCTTCTTTATTTCATATTAATGAAACGACGGGACATGTAAAACTAAAAACCGATTCCTCTGGTGATACAAAAATTATCTTCAAGACCCACAAATCATTAGCCGACATCTTGGGGTACAAAGACCATCTCAATATACAAGTTTTGAGCGATAGACCTGCCAGGCTAAACTACCGCATACCATCTCAATTATATATTTATTGCGACCTGGTAGAAGGGGAAATTGTCGGTAACATCCACGCCCCCTCTTACGTATTATACCCATCGAAGACAAGAAACACGGGGATACCGTGTGCCTTACTTTTGTCTCACCCCATTACGTCCCTTTGTCAAAACATTATATTAGCGAGGTCGGAATTTATATAAAGAATCACATGGGTGAACCGGCTTTATTTCAGTTTGGACTGTTGCACTGTAAAGTTCATTTAAGATGCACAAGTCAAACGCGTTAGATAACAAAAGATGTGTCTACACGGATTATTATACTCAACAAGCGATGTCAGGTGGTGGTCTGACTTTTTACGTCGGCAAACAAGGACAACACGGCCACGGCCAAAATGGACACGGGATAGGGTCCTTCTTGAAATCTTTCGGAAGATACGTATCACCTTTCTTAATTAAAGGGGCAAAGTTACTTGGTAAACAGCTTCTGGGCACATCTTCAGAGATTATAAACGATGTCGCCGCTGGAAAGGATCTGAAAACTTCCGCTAAAAGAAGGTTCACCGAAACGCTGGATGATGTACAACAACAATACGGTAGAGGAGGGGTGGCAAACAAAAGAAAAGACTAGCTAAAAAGAAAAAAATACCAAAGAGAAAGAAATCTATAAAACAAACCAACGCAAACAAATTTAAATCAGATAAACGTAAACTTTCATTCAAAACGGTTCGTGATATTTTCTCTCCCTAAAAAATGACTGAAGCTTGCAGTACTGGTTTCGATATTTTCGCCACCCCTCCCCTTCAAACGGCCATCGAAAATTCCAAATGGGTTCCGTATCAACCTTTGACTTCCTTGAAAGGTGACCAACCTGTTGAATTTGAAGTAACGTCTAGCGGTAGCGAATACGTGGATACAGCCTTAACAATGCTGTACACCAGAACTAAAATTGTAAATGAAGATGGAACCGTTTTAACAGCCACTGACGAGGTTGGACCCGTAAATAATTTCCAACACTGTCAATTTGAGCGTGTCGATTTGGAGTTGGGTGATTGAGCAACAACACCCGCTGCTAGTAACTACGCGTACACGGCTTTGCTTTCGGCTCTGACGTCATACGGTCCGGCGGCTAAAGAATCTCATTTGGGGGCTTCTTTTTTTTACAAAGATACAAGCGGAAGTATGGATTCGCTTACAGAAAATATGGGTTTTGTTAAACGACAGAAACTTACAGCATTATCCAAGGAAGTTGAGATGTATTCCAGCCTTTACGTAGACATGATTAATATCCCTCGATATCTGATAAACGGCGTTTCTATGAAATTAAAATTACACAGAAGCAAACCTAATTTTTGTCTTATGGGTAAACTTCCCGCGGCAGGCACTGGTTATAAACCCGTCATCGTGGAAGCCATATTATACGTCTTAAAGTTGCAATTAGCCCCTAAAATTCTAATTGCTCATGAACAAGCCTTAAGTATTAAACCAGCCCAATATAGTTACACTAGAACGGAAACTGAAATATTTACAATCTCGCCTAATATCTTAAACACATCAATCGGAAACATCTACATGGGTACCCAGCCCTCAAGAATTACAGTAGCTATTGTAAAGCATACCGCTTACAATGGGACATTGGATAGTAACCCTTTCGAATTTGGACATTGGAATGTCAATCATCTAGCAGCATTCATCAATTCCGAACAATACCCATCCAGAGCCTTAAGACCCAACTACAGTAAAAAGCATTTTGTCCGAAGCTATTATACTTTATTTTCGGGGTCAAACTGCCACTACAATGACAAGGGGAACAATATCTCTATGGACGACTTTGCCTCGGGTTACGCCATTTACTGTTTAGACTTAACACCTGACGGTTACGCGAGTCATTCAGATCATTGGAGCAAGGACAATTAAGATTAGAATTGGGATTTGAAAAACCCACACCCACTACTCTTAGTTGTATCGTATTAGCCGAATTCCAGGCTTTGTTACAAATAGATAAAAATAGAAACGTGTCAATCGTTTGTTAAACAAATAATGAACGCCGATCAGATAACACGCTTTCTACGATTCACACCACATTTCCTAGGTGTTTACCCAAGTGATTTATTACCCGAAAAAATTGACAAGTTTCCTTCATCTATTATAATAAATTTAGACAGTCACTATAAAGACGGGTCCCACTGGGTATGCTGTTACTTTGATGGAAACAGAAGGGGTTATTATTTTGACTCACTGGCTTTAGGGAACTTTCTCCCCTCGATTAAAGAATTTGTTAAAAGAAATTCAAGAAAATGGTCCTTTAACAAAAGAAGACTTCAAAACTTGTCAATTTCGACATGCGGACTATATTGTATTATGTATATAATACAAAGAACAAAAAGAAAGAGCCACAAATCATTCATGAGACAGATTGGACGAGATCGGTTGAAAAATGACGTCATTGTTACAAACATGTTGAAGCGCGCCCGTAAAGATTAACTTAATCCTTTTGTTAACAAACTCTTTGTAATCTCTTTTGTATTTTTAAAAAATAAATGTGTCACCTTTTTTTAATACTGTTTTCTTTTATTTCGTATATTAAAGAAGGGGGGAAGGTAAAAAAGGGGGGTAGTAAATTTAGGGGGATATATCTCAGATAATCCTATCCTCATATTCATTCAGCATCATGAATTCCGAGCTGCAAAGATATCACTCTTTTTACTCCTGGCCACAAGATGAAAACTATAAAAAAGCTTTAAGTAGAGCGGGTTTTTATTCGTTACATACCGATGATCTAGTACAATGTTTCGAATGCAACGGGATTTTGCTAGCCTGGAAACCGACCGATAATTCTTACGAAGAACATTTAAAACATTTCCCTAAATGTAATTTTATCAGAGGTGGGCCTACTAAAAACATACCCGTTACCATTGATGAAACAGAAACGTACACCAAAAATATAAAAGTCAAGACTGAAGAAAAAAACGCCTGAAAAACCTCAAGAAAACACGGAAGAAACTTATCATACCTTTAAAGTCAAAACTAAAGATCTCGAAAGATTAGTTTTGGAACTCTACATTAGAAAACAACTTAACGCTTAACTTAAGAAAAACTTAATGACTTACGTAAGATTTAAAAATAATATTAAAATTTATCTTCTTCCTTACGAAGATAGAAGGAATTATTTTAGAATAAATCAAATGCATTTTAAAATGAAAATTGAAAAAATGTCTTTAATATTAGAACCTATACTTTTAAAGAAAATAAAATAACTTTTTTACTTTATATTATGGTCTTTATTCCTACAAAACCATCTTTTGTTATAAGCCTATACAATCAATCAATCAAATATTGACAGGTAGAGAGAGGAGAACGGGAAAACCCGACTCCTCCCCCCTTGAGTGGCCGCCATCTTGGATCCTTATACTGGCTGCACCCTCTCTATACCAAACCCGCGGTTGGGCTAAATTCATTAAAACATTCGCGGGATTCGATCTAATTTAATCCAGCGCAATAAGAATATACCTTTACGCATCACCAGGCGAACTCCTATCGGACGCACACACACAGTCAAGCACCGACTGCTTTTTAACTCTTTTTGTATTAATTTGGAGATGAGAAACAAAATTATCATAATAAATATAATTAGTATTATTTATTTTCTTTAATATGATTTATACGCCACTCGCAGAGGATAAAAGGCTCTGTCTAGTACATGAAAGAATAAAACTATGATATAGCAGCAGTTAAAACTATAACAAGAAAAAAATTAAGATTGTTAGATTGGCCGCTATGAGAAATAAATGTATATACTGCAAAGGTGCTATGTACTAAAATACGACTAATTACGTAACGTATTCAATAGCCTCTTCACACCCCATGTATAATTTAGAAACACATACTTAAACCCCTCTCCCCGGGATCCGCGTTACGTAATTTGTGAACAGACCCTCTAAATGCTTAAAATTCTCCTTTAAAGCTTCGAAAGCAACCATTACTTTTAAGAATTCTACTCAATCAAAAATTGAACCAAATTCTCGATATCGCCAGCCAACATATTATTGACCAATAAATGGTTCTGATTTTATTCCCAAAAACTTATCAATAATGATGAAATCCAACCTGATAAATTACAACGTTGAGAGTATCGTTGCTCATATTTCACAGAATTGAAATTGTGGTGCTTAGTAAGGCAAGTGTTGAATGAATTGTTTAATTTTATTTGCAAAAAAGAAAAATCGATGTAGCTCGTTTTTCGCTTTTAGAACTTCCAATGTCTACAAACGTTTCGGCAGCTGGACTGTTGTCAATTTACCTTTAAGAAACAGACGACTTAGTTTATATTTTTAACTTTATTTATATTTTTAACTTTATTTATGTATTTGTTATTTTCCATGGTCTCTCGAAGATCATTCAAAATAAATTTTAAAATTCAAAAAAGGTATAAAAAAATATATTTGAGAAATGGCTGTTCCTTGAATCAGCATTTCCCAGTAAAGCTCTTCCCGAAATAGCAACCGCGATTGCAAAAAAGCGGCGTTCTTCAGAACTGTTATTTTAGAAATAGCTTCTGGAGTTTTGGGAAATAGCAGTTTAACTTGAGTCTTGTTCAATTCTTAACCGTTAAGTTTACCTTACAACTCTATCATCATAGGCTAACCTAACCTAACCTGACCTAATATTATTGGAGTTCAAGCAAAAAACCCTAATATAATTTTATACTATTGGGGTTCAAATAACAATAGCTAAGCTAACGATTAGTATTGGGGTTCAAACAACAAAAAACAAGCAGACCTAATACTACCGGGGTTCAAATAACCAAACCTAACCTAATATGAGTATTACTCCTGAGGCTCTAGGTAAAAAACCTAACCGGACCTCATACTGTGGGGTTCAAATAACAAAACCTAACCTGTCGTAATACTATTGAGGTTTAAATAACAAAACCATTAACAACTCAGGTATAAAAATCGAACTTTTTCGTAACTTAATTGACCTCACCTGACCTAGTACTATTTGAGTTAATTTAACACAACCTACACCATCATAAACGACTACCGTTTTATACAACGCGTTTGTACAAGTTTTTGTATATTTTCATTTGGCTGCCATTCTTTCCTATTAGAACTAGAGTAACAAAATAGGACTCCCTTAATAGTATGACTTCACAAAATTATTCTATTAAAAGGGACAAGATTTCGCTTACCATAACGGAAATAGAAAATACCCCGGTAATGACGTCACAAAATATTACCTCAAATAGGTCGACAATGCTCTCATTACACGCATCTTGTTACGCAGAATCGAAAACCCTTTTCAAATTGTAAATCGTTTCAGAAAATAAAAAGTTATGAAAAAACTATGACGTTCAAAACATTGGCAAATAAGCCGAACGATTATTTTATTTTATATATATTAACTAAGCTCCGTAGTAAACTTCACGAACAGAAAAACAATATGTTCACACCAGAGAAACTTTAGTTTCACGCTGAAATATGGGAAATGAGAACTTGCGAATTATAGTCAGATAAGTGAAATACTATATTTAAATATTCTAATAATTCAAAACATAACCCTCAGAGAGTTATGAGAATTGGCATTCGCATCGTTCTTCAAGAATTGGTTGTTGATACAGAATTCTCTAATGCATGTCATGGTGAATTTTCATTCCTGATTCACTGCTACACTTATATGGTAGACAGATTACCAATTATGCAAAGAGGAAATCAGCCAGGATATTTAATCTGTAAGCACTCAAAACATTAACTAACGAAAAGACACCCGAACATTTATTAACGAAAAGTAACCCAATCAAGAATTGCCGATACGCCACCAAAACATTAACTACCAAAAAGACAGCCAAAAGCCCCACAAACATTTATTACCGGAAAGCCACAGAAGAATTCGACCAAAACGCAACCTTCGTGCTTCATATAGAATATTTTCAAAACCTTTAATTGCTAAAATTCTCCAACTTTAGTAATCACAAATTTACTGCCTAAACACTATCCAGTACACAAATTCAACATCTCTGCTTTCCAAAGCGCCATCCAAAATATTTCCTCCTAAGTTGGTATCCAATCGTCCTTTCGAAATCGAGCTTACTGACAATTAGCTTTAAAATCGCCCCATTACTGAACGTAATTCTCGAAATTTCAGATTCAAACTATGCTATGGTTTGAACATCATGTTTTACTGATCGTTATGTTTTACTACGGAGCTAAGTTGATATGGATAAAAAAGATAATAGTTTGGCTTATTTCCCAATGCTTTGAACGTCATATTTTGTGTCATATATATAAGCCGCGTTTACACGAGACACTTTGAAACCGTTTTAAACCGTTTTGGAATGTACAAAAAAGAATATTAAGTTGATAAATCCAGAGATCTTTCACGAGAAAATGCAAATATTATTTTTTAAAAAGTGTTAGGCCTTTCCAAAACGGTTGAAAACGGTTCCAAAGTGTCTCGTGTAAACGCGGCTTTTGATTTTCTGAACCGATGGACAATTTTAAAACCGTTTTGGATTATGCGTGACATGACGCGTGTAATGATAGCTTTGTCGACTTATTTGAGGTATTATTTCGGGACGTCATTTCGGCGGTCTTTACTATTTCTGGTACGGCTAACGCCCTATCAGTGTCACCGTATCCGAGGATGACCATTTCCACAAAATTTTCGAGAATCTTAGCCCAATTCCGCACAATTTTTACGGCGCATTTGCGCACAGTTTTTACTTCAAAGTTTTAGTTCACAAGTTTTTACCATAACCCATTTCCTTAAAGATTAAGGGTTCGGTTTGGTTTTGGTTCCGTTAGGGTTAGGGTTAAGCCCCGTTTTCAATCAAGCTTTTTTAGTAGCTTTTTCGAGTAGCTTTTCTTCTCTGTGAAATCGAGATTTCGACGATAAAACGCGATTCAAACGGTGAACAAAGCAAAAGCAAAAACTTTCCATTTTCAAACGCGATTCTCGCGCCCGTCAAAGCGAGCTTTTCCTAGCGTCGTCTGCTTGTCTATCTGCTCTCTCGGATAATTTAGAAATGGCGGTAACCAAATGTAGACGTCGATTGTTGTTACGAAGGCAACTGTTGCTTATTCAATTGTATTATCAATTAACGGGAACGAAAACCAGGTACAAAAGAAAAAGATGGTGGGTACACCCAATTTGGAGGAAGAGGAGTTCAGAAGGGCATTATAGTACCTTGGTAAGTATGCATCGCAGTAAATGCTAAAAAAGCCTTGGACTAAGCACCAATGGTATCCTATCTAAGTTCCTTTCTTTATAGATGAAAACAATGCGCCAAACCGACTCGAAAAAATTTGCTAATTTTACTCGGATGTCACCCAGCATGTTTGATAAACTGTTAAAACTAGTGGAACAAAAATTGACCAAAAATCCCCCCGGTCGAAAGCCAATATCCCCTGGTGAAAGACTAGCTTTGACATTGAGGTATTGTCGTTCACAATCAACAGTACATATTTGAAACAATGTTTGATTAATGATTACAAAACTATTTTAGATTCTTAGCCACAGGTGACAGTTTTGATTCTATGGCCTATGCGTTCCGTCTTGGAAAAACTACCACCCTCAATATTATCAAGGAAACATGCGAAGCTATATGGGAAGTCTTGCATTGTATTTATTTGAAGGTAAAACTAGTTCAATGAGGTTACGACTGACACCGGGTTGCCACATGTCAGGGAATACCTGGAAAGGTTAGGAAACGTCAGGGAATTTAAAAATAGGCCATCAGAATCAGGGAAAATTGCGGGAACTAGTCAGGGAAAACATGGAATAGTCAGGGAATTTAAATCTCAGTGTTTTGCCGCAACCTTTTGATAAATATCATGACCGCGATGAATTCTAAAAACCATTATGATTTTATGTTTTCATTCTTTGGACAAAGTGATTAGGTATTATTTCGGTGAAGACAGTTAATAAAATTATAATTATTGAACAATTTAGCAACCAAACGAAAACACGTGGAAAGAGGCGGCAACAGCTTTCTACGACAGGTGGAATTATCCCATGTGTTGTGGCGCCGTTGACGGCAAACATGTGATGATTCAACAACCTGGAAAGAGTGGTACTCTTTACTACAATTATAAAGTAAGTACTTATTACTGGCGTTAAATTTAATATTTAATAAAACGATCGCATTCCGATGGAGGAATCTTTAAGGCCTCTGATTTTGGTCAAGCACTCCAGGAAGGAAAAGCTAGTTTTCCTCCAACCGATTTTCTACCTAATACCAATATTTCGGCCCAACATGTACTTGTTGGCGATGATGCCTTCCAATTGCTACCAAATTTCATGAAACCATTTTCTAGAGAAGGACATTTTGGACCAAAAGAGCTCATTTTTAACTATCGTTTGAGTCGGGCTCGGTAAGTTTGAAAAACATTAACATGGTTTAAAATAAGTATAATGCTTGTATGAAATGGTTTAGGAGGACTAGTGAAAATGCCTTTGGAATTCTTGCGACAAGGTTTAGGATATTCCGGCGACCAATCATGCTGAAACCTGCGAATGTTGACAAAATTATACGAGCATGTGTTGTGCTTCACAACTTTTTGATGGTGGAAGAAGAAAAGAGCGAAGAGAATATTTATTGCCCAAAGGACTATGCCGATTACTTTGACAAGAACAGTGGTGAGCTAATTGCTGGACGATGGAATCATATTTTAAATGAAAATCCAGCTCAAGCCTTCCAAAACCAACAAGCTACTACAGCCAGAAATTTCAGCAGGAATGCTCACGCTGTCCGGCAAACATTCGCGAATTATTTTATAAGCCCTGAATGGGAAGTAGCCTGGCAGTGGGACCTTAAAGGGGTACAGAGAGATTGATTATATACAAAATAATGTATTTTATCCAAAGCATTGTATGACATTCTTTATTATTAAAAGAATTATAACAATATACAAATAACTAATCGTCATTTTCATCGAGATGAGACATTATCAATTGGATAACATCATGCTCGCATTTCCTCCTCTTCGGTAAAGGAAGATCGCGGATCAAACTTGCAACATAATCACCGAATGCAGAAGCTGAATCATCTGGCTTGTTTAATTCTCTTAAATAATGTATTAACATAAACCAATATAGTTACAGGTTTATACCAGTAGTTTAATTTTAGAAGCAACAAAAAAAAAATCTATTTAGTTAAAGGGCAAATAGATCGTTCACTTCATCCCCTCGCGAGAACTAAAAGCTCTCTATCAGCACCTGGAGGTTTGCGTAGCGACTCTAATTGCCCTTTGAAAACTTCATTTAAACGTCACTTTAAATAAACAAGGCGAACAAAATGACTTTTATTACCTATTGCATTGTGTCAGAGCCTCTAAAACCGAGGATGGAGGAATAGCAGACAATCCTTTTCCCACATTCCGTTTTGTTTTCAGACGGTTTTCTTGCATTAGTTTTCTTTTATTAATAGACATCTTAACACGTTTAGCTTCATCTGTCGTTTCTGATTGAGTGCCAGAAGTTCCTGGCACTTCGAAGGATGTGCTACTCGATTCCTTACTGTGCTCTTCACCTGTAGGAATTTCACAATCTGCATCGTGCTTGGAAGATTCCCCCATATCTTCAATTTCAATTTGCTCCCCTTGAGGCTCTATTATCTCTTCTTGGATTTCATATTCATTTCCCATAAACGAACAGGAAACACTTGTTTTCCCTTGAGAGAAACACCCTAACTTGTCAGGCCTTTCAGCCTCATTCAATGTGAAGTTTGAAGTTGTTCTTTTTAGAAAAGGGAAGTTAGAATTGTTTCTTTTGCTAAGATTTAACTATTGCTTACTCTCGCCTGCGGACAACGTCTTTCAAAAATAACATTGTTTTGAAAAATGGCCAATTAACTGAGTCCAGTGTGTCATCATCTAATTCCTGACCACTTTTTGATTTTGTTACAATGTGAAAGTGATTTCGAAACTGGTCAAAAACACTTTTCCATTTTCTTTTACATTGGTCCTCTATACAATTTTGTTAAGCATGAATTACTACAGAATTTGTGTATTTCAAATGTATGGAAGACTTACTTTTTAGATTCATTTTACTAGCAACTTCATTCCATGCTACATCAACCAGATCTCTATTTCTATATAATTCGCTACTTCTGTCCCATAGACAGGGTCTTTGGCGTACTTCTTCAATTAATTTTTCCCTTGCATCAGCCGATGCTTTCTTTTTCTCATCTGATTCCGCTTTCAACATCTCTTTCAATTCTTTCTTTGTAGGCATTCTAAACTCCTTTTAAAACTAATTGAGAATCCTAATTATCGCCTAGAACTACTCTTTCTACTACCAAAATAATTCACGAACACGTGCCTTCTGCTAAATTCCAGTGCAATAATAAAAACTTTTCAGAAGCAGACGCCAAGAAGTGCTTCATTTCTATTGGTTCTTAAAAATGACGTAAGCACGTCGTGACTGGGCGAAGCGCGTTGAGAAGAAAAGCGTAATCGAAATATCTACCCTCCGTAGATATCCGCTTTTCTTACTCTACAAGCGAATCGGAATGAAAAGCGCGTAAAGAAGCGCATATGAAAACGGAACTCGATTTTGCTTTCGCGTTTTGCTTCAAAATTTGAAGCTAAAGCTACTAAAAAAGCTTGATTGAAAACGGGGCTTTAGGAAAGGCTATACTCCGAAAGAAGCTTGCTATTTAACTTGTGATTGTACCATTGCATTATCACTATCGATATAGAAAAATGCATTGATAGACTTAAGCATTTTTATGTTAAAAAAATAAAAGTAAAATGTTAATTTTTAATTCCGATTGTAGAAGCTGCGTTATAAATATATGTTTCTTTTAACACCATCGAAAATTTTATTATCAACAAGAAAATAAAAATGTTTTTTTTTGCAAATTGAGCGGAAAGGGGATATAGGTTTTTAAGATCTGGAAAATAAAACTGTGCGGAAAATAACTTTGTTAAGTCAACCTATATAGGAAGTACTATTTTGTTACTCTAGCTCAAATAGAAACAAAGTGTCAGCCAAATAAAAATGTCCAGGAAATGTTTTCCGGGACTGTACTGCTCCTTGGGTAATTGCTGTAACAGTACACCGCGTTTACGAGAACCCCTGTATAGGGAACTGCCGTAACGGGTAAACTGCTTTTTCGGGAAACCACTATTAAACGCTTTTATGAGGACTGCTACTATGGGATCCGCGTATACGATTCCGTCTCTAAAGAAATCTTGTTCATCTTTAAAATTTTCACACTTACCAGAAGATGTCTTAGTTCTTCAAAAAAATGTATTTTAGCAAGAAAACGATAGACAAGACCTTGAAAACTTCCAATACTATTTGAATGACTTTTATGTGAGTAGTCCGTTATTCTCGTGAAATTGAGTGATGTTTCAAACAAAAAATTTCGAAATCTTTGAAGTAATTACAAGGTCGAGAATTAGAGAAAAATCCAGAATTAAAAATAATATTCTGTAAATATATAAATATATTTCGAGATCTATTATAAAATTCGATGTCGATGAGAAAACAACGAGACATTTATATATCTACGGATTTTTGATTAAGTCGCGAAATGGAAAAATCTCTCCGAAATGTCGGACCGATTGAGTGCCAAAATAAATAATATCATTCAGCTATAAGAATATAAGAGACATGAAGGTGAAGTTGAATAAAGGATTAGTATACCCATAAATTTATATTTACCAGAAAAGGTCAACAGTACTTTCGTAAAGTTAATGTTATGGCTGAAATTAAATTCTTAATAATATTTTTCAATTTTTACTTAAAAATATATTTCATGTCGACATCACCACCTTCATCTGCCTCTAAACTTCACTGCCAAGATATATTCTTATACATCAATGATAATTTACAGAATTTAATTAAATAAAATCAAAATTAATTCTCTGAAAATGCATTCCAAAAGAATGTAAATTGTTACATCTAGTGGGGAATATGGTTTTATACCCGATAAGAACTCTAGCCTATGTTGGCCTTGGCTATCAATATTTAGGAAAAAGGGCCCTCAATGGAAAAGGTTCTACTGATTTAATATAAAAACTTCAAAAAAAGTTTTAATTTAAACTTGAAAACTTGGTTTTGCGTTTAACAGAAGGGATTATAGCATAAAAATATGGGGGCCCATTCCTTTAAAAATACGTTTATAAGGCCACGACTTGAAATTATACAGGGTGAAAACATTCGCCGCTGTCCAGTCTTTTACCAGATTTTAACGAAAAGTTTTCTAAAATTGGTAGTTATCGCAATTAGTTTATAATAAGTTTTCATAACTAACATGTATGTATACTATCAAAAAATAATCTTTTATGGTTAAAGAATTTATTTCAAAGGTTTCTCGCTTTTCACGTAAAAACATAACGAACTGATATATCCATTCTGACAAAAGGAATATTGTCATAAAAATCTCTTATTTGACAAATGTTCACGGTTGATATCATGAAAACTGGGGTAAAGTAGTTAAATAGAATTCATCAAGATTGGATCGATGAAACCCAAGAGATTAAGGCTCATAAGAACGTCGTATTCTGGATCCGTAACATTTTGGATTCACGATTATACCTTAAAAAGCAAAGTTTTGTTGAATTTGAAGGGTAGATAATTAAAAACCACTTTCTTGAAGAAATTTCATTGAGGTGGACTTTAAAATATTTATTGTTTAGTGTCTCTATAGGCAATAAAATCTTCCCAGCTAAACTTTTCGGTTTCTTTCAACATTTCCGGGCAACATTGGCTCTTAAGTATTAGATGTTTAACTTTTAAAGCTGACAAAAAATAACTTAATCTTGTTTATGAACAGTGAAATATTGTCTGAAGCAAGCTCAGAGCAACGAATTCCTCGCTATATATTATTTGTTCAAAGTATTCTTATTGTCTTAGTTTTAAATGAACTTCCTTCTCCGCCTTTTATTAATACCTTTTACTTTCATTTAATTACTTTTGTATAGCCCAGTATAATGACGCATGGGTGAACGCAAAATACTTGGATGTGGATCGATTATCTTTTCCAAGCTTCATTTTAATAAAGCTGTCATTAGGTTAAATTTAGCCGATATTGATCGTTATTTTTACTTGTACAGGTCACGTATGTCACGAAGAGGATCTGTCACGGTCGTTATGTGTTTGTGTCGGTTG